>NW_027512889.1:0-328548 GCF_048772815.1 Callospermophilus lateralis | reverse complement strand
CACACCCAGTGTACCGCATCACTGCACAGGTGAATAAAGGGTTAGAACGACAAAAAGCTATCTTGTTAGGAATTTCCAGCAAAATTGCGGTGCACCGAAACCTAGGGAAAGGATTTCCATCATCGAGGACCGGTTACTGAGTCTCAAACGCAAGCCAACTGTGCCACCAGAGATTCAGGCTGACTGATCCACCGCCGGCCCTGCGGCCCGCGCAGCATCTACAGATGGTGGGGTGCCGCCGAGAAGCTACCAGCAAGCAGAGGAAAATGGCGCTACGGATTCTGTGGAGTCCTGCTGGCTGTGCCCTCACTGAGATCTGGGATGAGTTCGGGGTTTGAGATGGGTTAAGGAAGCGGTCAAGTTGTATCCCCCACAACAAAAAGTCCACCAAGGAAGCCAGAGGCCAACATCTTGGAAAACTGACGTCACCATCGCCAGGTTCTGACAGATTGCAAAAATAAAACAGCATGAACAACCAGACTACCTATAACTTACTAAATGCAAATAGATGAATAATACGAATAGGTCTATAGTCCACCTAAGCCCTTTACTACCCCCAAGTACGCCTGTCTATTTTCTTGTTAATATCTGGCTGCAGTTGAGTTACCCCCCCCCAAAGAAGCTAACGTATCCTAACCTCCAAACAATCAAATCACCGGACCTTAACATAAAATTCTAAGTCCAAACCTCTGTTCTCTATATGCCATCAAAATCTGAAGGCCTCTAATGAAACCAATGAATTTACATTAAATCACAATTAAATCCAAAATCTCGAAACAGTTTCTCCTAACACAAAGGAGAGATAGTGGAAGTATAAAAACCAGAAAAAAAAATTAAAGGAGAAAACAGAAACACAGCAGTGAAGCAGAGTTGGAAAGTACCTTGAGCACCATGAAAAAACAAGTGGAAAAAGGAACACAAACAATGCAGGACAACTTAAATACAAAGGAGAACCTAAAGGCACCAGAAAAATGGATGGAGAAAGAAGTCAAGGCACACCTAATTCAGATGGAATGTAATCTTAGAGAAGACATTAGACAGCAAGTTCAAACAATGAACGTATATTTTGAAAACCAATTAATTAAGAAAATTCAAATGTCAAAGAACGCACTCTATCATGAAATAGAGATTTAGAAAAAAACAAACAGTAATCCTAAAAATGCAAGAAACCCTAAACCAAATTAAAAACTCAAACGAGAATATTACAAATAGACTAGATCAAGTAGAAGCCAAAACATCAGATAATGAAGGCAAAGTTTATCAACTTGAAAAGAATATAGTAAACACAGAAAGGATGCCTAAAAGACATGAGCAATATATCCAAGATATATATGATGTCATAAAAAAACCAAACCTGAGAGTCATTGGAATAGAAGAAGGCATAAAGCTTCAAACCAATGGAATGAACAATTTATTGAATGAAATAATCCAAGAAAAATTCCCAGATATTAAAGGTGGAATGGATTGCCAAATCCTGGAAGCCTACAGGACCCCGGACATTCAAAACCATAATAGACCAACTCCAAGACACATAATTATGAAGATATCCAACATAGAGAACAAGGAGAGAATATTAAAAGCTATGAGAGAAAGGAGGCAGATTACATTCAGGGGTAAACCAATTAGGTTAATGGCTGATTTTTCATCACAGATGTTGAAAGCAAGAAGATCCTGGAACAACGTATTTCCAACGATAAAAAATAATGGATTCCAACCAAGAATACTGTTTCCAGTATTGATAATGAAATTAAAATATTTCATGATAAATAAAAGTTGAAAGAATTCGCAGACAGAAAACCAGCACTGCATGGCATCTTGAGCAAAACACTACAAGAAGAGGAATTGAAAAACAGCTAGCCAAACTAACAGTGGGAAATAACTCAGTAAAAGAAAGGGAAAAAAATAACCAAAAGAAAATACTACCCATATAAAAATTAATAAATAAACAAGCACGGCGGGTAGTACTAACCATATTTCAATAGTAACCTTAAATGTTAATGGCTTAAATTCCCCAATTAAGAGACATAGGCTAATAACCGGGAATAAAAAACCAAATCCAACAATATGCTGCCTTCAGGAGACTCATCTAATAGGAAAAGACATACACAGACTGAAGGTGAAAGGTTGGGAAAAATCATACTACTCACATAGTCCCCCGAAGCAAGCAGGAGTGGCCATACTCAAATCGAATAAAATCAACTTCAAACCTAAGTTAATCAAAAGAGATAAAGGAGGACACTACATACTATTAAAAGGAACCATCCATCAACCAGACATAACAATTATCAATATATATGCACCAAACAATGGTGCTGCAACATTCATAAAACAAACTCTCCTCAAGTTCAAGAGTCAAATAGACCACAACACAATAATTATGGGTGACTTCAACACACCGCTTTCTCCATTTGACAGATCCTCCAGACAAAAGCTGAATAAAGAAACTATAGAACTCAATAAGACAATCAATAACTTAGACTTAAGCGACATATATAGAATATATCAACCATCACCAAGTGGATACACATTCTTCTCAGCAGCACATGGGTCCTTCTCAAAGATAGACCATATATTATGCCATAGGACAACTAATAGTAAATATAAAGGTGTGGAGATAATACCATGAAACTTATCTGATTACAATGGAATTAAACTGGGTATCAATTATAAAAGAAAGATGGAAAAATCATACATCTTATGGAAAGGGAACAATATGTTACTGAATGATCAATGGGTTACAAAAGACATAAAGGAGTAAATCAAAAAAATTTTGGAGATGAATGGAAATACAGACACAACATATTGGAATCTATGGGACAAAATGAAAGCAGTTTTAAGAGGGAAATTCATTTCCTGGAGGTCATTCCTCAAAAAATGAAAAAAAAAAACAACAAATAAATGAGCTCACACTTCATCTCAAAGCCCTAGAAAAGGAAGAGCAAAACAAAAGCAAATGTAGTAAAAGGCAAGAAATATTTAAAGTCAGAGCGGAAATCAACAAAATTGATACAAAAAAAACATTAAAAATTGATAAAACAAAAAGTTATTTCTCTGAAAAAATAAAAAAGTTCGACAGACCCTTAGCCATGCTAATGAAGAGAAGATGAGAGGGATCTCAAATTACTAACACACGGGATGAAAAAGGCAATATCACAATGGACACTACAGAAATACAGAGGATAATTCAAAATTATTTTGAAACCCTATATTCCAATAAAATAGAAGATAGCAAAGATATCGATAAATTTCTTAAGTCATATGATTTGCCCAGATTGAGTCAGAAAGATACACACAATTTAAAAAGACCAATAACAAAGCAGAAAATTGAAGAAGCCATGAAAATACTGCCAACCAAGAAATGCCCTGCACGACATGGATATACAGCAGAGTTTTACAAAACGTTCAAAGAAGAATTAATACCAATACTTTTCCAGTTATTTTAAGAAATAGAAAAAGAAAGAGCTCTTCCAAATTCACTGCATGAGGCCAACATCACCTTGATCCCAAAACTAGATAAAGACACTTCAAAGAAAGAAAACTACAGACCAATATCTCTAATGAACTTAGATGAAAAAATCCTCAAAAAATTCTTTTGAATCGAATACAAAAGCATATCAAAAAAATTGTGCACCATGATCAAGTAGGATTCCTCCCCGGGATGCAAGGCTGCTTCAATATACAGAAATCAATAAATGTTATTCACCACATCAATAGATTTAACCATAAGAACCATATGATCATCTCGATAGATGCAGAAAAAGCATTCGACAAAGTTCAGCATCCGTTTATATTCAAAACAATAGAAAAACTAGGGATAACAAGAACTTACCTCAACATTGTAAAAGCTATATATGCTAAGCCTCAGTCTAGCATCATTCTGAATGGAGAAAAACTGAAGGCATTCCCACTAAAATCAGGAACAAGACAGGGATGCCCTCCCTCACCACTTCAATTCAATTTAGTCTGCGAAATACTAGCCAGAGCAATTAGACAAACAAAAGAACTTAAGGGCATAAAAATAGGAAAAGAAGAACTTAAATTATCACCATATGTGGATGATATGATAATATATCTAACAGACCAAAAAGGGCCTACAAAGAAACAACTAGAGCTTATAAGTGAATATAGCAAAGTGGAAGGATATAAAATCAACACGCATAAATCAAAGGCATTCCTGTATATCAGCGACAAATATTCTGAAATGGAAATGAGGACAACAACCCCATTCACAATATCCTCAAAAAAAAAAGTAAATTACTTGGGAACCAATCTAATAAAAGAGGTGAAAGATTAATACAATGAAAACTACAGAACCCTAAAGAGAGAAATAGAAGAAGACCTTAGAAGATGGGAAAATATACCCTATTCATGGATAGGAAGAACTAACATCATCAAAATGGCAATATTACCCCAAGTTCTCTGTAGGTTTAATGCAATGCCAATCAAAATCCCAACAGCATTTCTAGGAGAAATAGATAAAACAATCATGAAATTCATATGGACAAATAAAAGACCCAGAATAGCAAAAGCAATTCTAAGCAGGAAGTGTGAATCAGGAGACATAGTGATACCAGATTTCAAAGTGTACTACATAGCAATATTAACAAAAACAGCATGGTACTGGTACCAAAACAGGCAGGTGGACCAATGGTACAACTTAGAGGACACAGAGACAAAATTACAACTTTCTTATATTTGATAAATGGGATAAAAGCATGCAATGGAGGAAGGATAGCATCTTCAACAAATGGTGCTGGGAAAATTGAAAATCCATATGCAAACAAATAAAAGTTAATCCCTTTCTCTCACCATGCACAAAAGTTAACTCAAAATCGATCCAAGAGCTTCATATCAAATCAGAGACTCTGCGCCTGATAGAAGAAAAAGTTGGTTACAATCTACATATTGTGGGATCGGGCTCCAAATTCCTTAATAGGACACCCATAGCACAGAGTTAAAAACTAGGATCAACAAATGGGACTTACTTAAACTAAAAAGTTTTTTCTCAGCAAGAGAAACAATAAGAGAGGTAAATAGGGAGCCTACATCCTGGTAACAAATTTTTACTCCTCACACTTCAGATAGAGCCCTAATATCCAGAGTATACAAAGAATTCAAAAAATTAAACAATAAGATAACAAATAACCCAATCAACCAATGGTCCAAAGACCTGAACAGACACTTCTCACAGGAGGACTTACAATCAATCAACAAGTATATGAAAAAAATGCTCACCATTTCTAGCAGTCAGAGAAATGCAAATCAAAACCACCCTTAGATACCATCTCACTCCAGTAAGATTAGCAGCCATTATGAAGGCAAACAACAACAAGTGCTGGAGAGGTTGTGGGGAAAAGGGTACTCTTGTACATTGCTGGTGGGACTGCAAATTGGTGCGGCCAATTTGGAAAGCAGTAGGAAGATTCTTGGGAAAGCTGGGAATGGAACCACCATTTGACCCAGCTATTGCCCTTCTCGGACTGTTCCCTGAAGACCTTAAAAGAGCATACTACAGGGATATTGCCACAACGATGTTCATAGCAGCACAATTCACAATAGCTAGACTGTGGAACCAACCCAGATGCCCTTTAATAGATGAATGGATACAAAAGTTGAATTTATACACCATGGAGTATTACGCAGCACTAAAAAATGACAAATTCATGGAATTGGCAGGGAAATTGATGGCACTAGAACAGATTATGCTTAGTGAAGCTAGCCAATCCCTTAAGAAAATACCAAATGTCTTCTTTGATATAATGAGAGCAACTAAGAACAGAGCAGGAAGGAAGAGCAGGAAGAAAAGATTAACATTAAACAGATACATGAGGTGGGAGGTAAAGGGAGAGTAAAGAGAAATTGCATGGTCTTTGAGGGAGACCCTCATTGTTATACAAAATTACATATAACAGGTTGTGAGGGGAATGGGAAAATAAACAAGGAGAGAAATGAATTGCAGGAGATGGGTAGAGAGCGAATATGGGAGGGGAGGGGAGGGGGGATAGTAGAGGATAGGAAAGGTTGCAGAATACAACAGTTACTAATAAGGCATTATGTAAAAATGTGGATGTGAAACCAATGTGATTCTGCAATCTGTATTTGGGGTAAAATTGGGAGTTTATAACCAACTTGAATCTAATGTATGAAATAGGATATGTCAAGAGCATATTAATGTTTTGAACAACCAATTAAAAAAAGGATCCTGATGGCTCTCCTCAAAGTCAAGCACATCCCACCCAGAGCTCATAAGAAATGTGTGTGAAAAGCTTGGACACAATGCTATCTTCTTCACTTCCCTACTGATTCTGGCTGGTCCTGGTCAGATCCCAAGTGGATACCTGGTTCATTGTAGAGCCCCAAATGCTGAACAAGTGAGATCTTAGCACACAGTTGCAATTATCAAAAGATGTCATGGACTAAGGTGAAGACACTCTGCCAAGGAAGGAGTTCAGAGATGAGAAGGAATGATGACCACAGTGGTTTTACCCTCACAGTGACCAGTCAGTGTCAGTATCCGTGTATGCATAAATAGAAGGAACCAGAGAGCATTTGGGACTGACATTATGAAGACCTATCATATATAATGTCAATGTGATATCCTGCAGGCCACACAGGGGGCAGCACAGACCTAAACTAGGGATCGGACACCACTGCTGTGCTGAGCTGGATCTTCACTACAGCCCACCTTTTGCTGTGTAACTAGATGAGCTGCAATTGTGCTGATCAGGCCCCATGAAAATCCATCCAGTGAAAACATGTTTCTACAAAGTAGTGTCTACAAAAAAACCCAATAAGGTAGCTTTCAGTGTCAGTTGGAACATGCAAAGTAAGACCTTCCTTAGCTACAGTAATGTCTGGCCTGTGCATCTCCTCTGTCTCAGATGCCCACCATAAGTGAGCATAGTGCATTGGTGGACCTGAGGGCCATTGTTAAGGATTGACCCTGTCCAGAAACTTGAGCCTAGAATGGGGATTGGAAGATGAATTCTGACACCTCTCACAAAAAATGTATATGAACGTGAAAATTTTTCATGAGTAAAGTGTTGTGAACTATCACATGCACTGATTAAATATAGGACATACTGACAGGTAAAGTTTGCTATTAAATGAAGTTGCTACTGGTGCAGTGACAGGATTGAAATGGAGTTTTTCCTTTATAGAGTGTCATGAAAATTTTCTGGGTTTTCATGGGATAAGTTTTGCATGTTAATTGAGGTATTGGTGTGGAATAAACTGCACATATGGAAGGTTTACAGTTTGATCTATTTACACATATACAAAATCATTATCTAATGGAGATGGCTTTTTTTGTTTAAACATATGGACGTTGGCCTCATGGCATGTATATATCTAGAGAAACAAACAAATGTGCAAAAACGAACACAAATTCACACTCAGAATCATGTTGCGTGAATGCACACAAAGACACATGTATAAAACTCTCATTGACCTAGCAACTTTGCTCCACTCACATAGGTGCTTCAAGGAAATATGCAGAATGGCCATAGATATTTTTTAAATCAATTTAGACCACAAACCCCTCACTTCTCATTCTCAAGGAGGTAGTGGAATCACTGAGACTCTGCACTCAAAATGAAGGAAGACTCTCTGACCCTTGGCATTATCTACATTTTCAAACAGGAAGAGAGTGAGACCAGGATACATACCAATTATGGATCCTTTTGATTCCTCCTGTGAATACAGAAAAGGAGTCACTATGAAAATCAAGCCATGATTTGACCTGTGTGCACAAGTCTTTTGTTTATTGGTGACATTCAAATATTCAATGAGAATGTGTGCAAATCAAGGGAAGAGATAGCAAATATACACTCACCAAATGACACAAGCTTTTCTAGGGTATTTGTGTCACAGGTCTATATTAGGTGATAATTAAGGAATTTGATGACCAGGATGGAAAATCATATCCAGGCACAAAGCTTGTTATTATACGGTGTGTAGTTTATACTGTTTCTTGTTATATTGCCTTCAGTGAGGTCTCATTTGGCAACAGACACCTTAATGAGAATCTGCACACTCAGGAAATTGTGTATGTCATCTCCAGGAAACCATATCATATTACAAGAGAAAGAGATACTAAAGATCAACACTTGAATTTCAGAGGAAGATAAGCAACCTTACCATGGCTTCTGATGGGGCCTCTTGATCCATGCTTTCTCCAGGAATGAACTCCACCATGTCATTTGGGTGAGCTAGGAGGATGCAGAATAATGATTAGTATACTGATTTAAGGCTTATGAATAGTTCAGAGCATTTCTTGATATGGACATCAGTGAAAATATACAGCAAATATAAGAACAAGAATGAGTGATGGCCGCAAATAGAGTGCATCACACCCCGTGTAACACATCACTGCACAGGTGAATACAGGGTTAGAACAACAGAAAGCTATCTTGTTAGGAATTTCCAGCTGAATTGGGGTGCACCGAAACCTAGAGGAAGGATTTCCATCACCGTGGACCGGTTACTGAGTCTCAAATGCGAGCCAACGGTGCGACCAGAGATCCAGGCTGACTGATCCGCCACCCGCCCTGCGGCCCGCCCCGTGGCTACAGACGGCGAGGTGCCGCCGAGAAGCGACCAGCAAGCAGAGAGAAACGGCACTACAGATTCTGTGGAGTCCTGCTGGCTGTGCACTCTCTGAGCTCTGGGATGAGTTTGGGGTTTGAGATGAAGGAAGGAAGCGGTCCAGTTCTATCCCGCACAACTTAAAGTCCACCAATGAAGCCAGCGGGCAACATCTTGTAAAACTGACGTCACCATCGCCAGGTTATGACAGATTGCTACAATAAAACAGCATGAACAACCAGACTACATATAACTTACTAAATGCAAATAGATGAATACTACAAATAGGTGTATAGTCCACCCAAGCCCTTAACTACCCCCAAGTATTCCTGTCTATTCTCTTGTTAATATCCGACTGCATTTGAGTAACCCCCCAAAGAAGCTAACGTATCCGAACCTCCATACAATCAAATCAACCGATCTTTACATAAAATCTTAAGTCCAAACCTTAGTTCTCTATATGCCATCAAAATCTGAAGGCCTTTAATGAAACCAATGAATTTACCTTATATCACAATTAAATCCAACATCTCGAAACATTGTCTCCTAACACAAAGGAGAGATAGTGGAAATATAAAAACCAAAACAAATTTAAAGGAGAAAACAGAAACACAGCAGTCAAACAGAGTTGGGAAGTAACTTGAGCACCATGAAAAAAACAAAGGGAAAAAGGAGCACAAACAATGCAGGACAACTTAAATACAAAGGAGAACCTACAGGCATCAGAAAAATGGACAGAGAAAGAAGTCAAAGCATACCTAACTCAGATGGAATGGAATCTTAGAGAAGACTTTAGACAGCAAGTTCAAACAATGAACGTATATTTTGAAAACGAAGTAAATAAGCAAATTCAAATGTAAAAGAACAAGCTCTATCACGAAATAGAGATTTAGAAAATAAAACAAACAGTAATTTTAGAAATGCAGAAAACCATAAACCAAATTAAAAACCGAAACGAGAATATTAAAAGACAAAAGATTTATATGATCTAAAGAGAAACCAGAGTATAACAAACGAGAATATTACAAATAGACTAGATCAAGTAGAAGCCAGAACATCAGATAATGAAGACAAAGTTTATCAACTTGAAAAGAATATTGTCAACACAGAAAAGATGCTTAGAAGGCATGAGCAATCTATTCAAGAGACATGGGATGTCATAAAAAAACCAACCCTGAGAGTCATTGGAATAAAAGAAGGCATAGAGCATCAAACCAAAGAAATGAACAATTTATTGAATGAAATAATCTTAGGAAACTTCCCAAATATGAAAGGTGGAATGGATTGCCAAGTCCTGGAAGCCTACAGGACCCCAAACATTCAAAGCCATACTAGACCAACTCCAAGACATATAATTATGAAGATATCCAACATACAGAACAAAAAGGGAATATTAAAAGCTACGAGAGAAAGGAGGAAGATTTCTCTCAGAGGTAAACCAATTAGGTTAACGGCTGATTTTTCATCACAGACGTTGAAAGCGAGAAGATCCTGGAACAACGTATTTCCAACGATAAAAAATATTGGATTTCAACCAAGAATACTGTATCCAGCAATATTAAGCTTCAGATTTGACAATGAAATTAAAATATTTCATGATAAATAAATGTTAAAAGAATTCACATCCAGAAAACCAGCACTGCATGGCATCTTGAGCAAAACACTACAAGAAGAGGAATTAAAAAACAGCACCCCAAACTAACAGTGGGAGGTAACTCAGTAAAGGCAAGGAAAAAAAAATAACCAAAAAGGAAAAACTATCCATATTAAAATAAATAAATAAACAAGCATGACCGGTAGTACTAACCATATTTCAATAGTAACCTTAAACGTTAATGGCTTAAATTCCCAAATTAAGAGACATAGGCTAATAACCTGGATTAAAAAAACAAATCCAACAATATGCTGCCTTCAGAAGACTCATCTGATAGGAAAAGACATACACAGAATGAAGGTGAAAGGTTGGGAAAAATCATACCACTCACATGGTCCCCCGAAGCAAGCAGGAGTGGCCATAGTCATATCGAATGAAATCAACTTCAAACCTAAGTTAATCGAAAGGGAAAAAGAAGGACACTACATACTATTAAAAGGTACCATCCACCAACAAGACATAACAATTATCAATATATATGCACCAAACAATGATGCTGAAACATTCATAAAACAAACTCACCTCAAGTTCAAGAGACAAATAGACCACAACACAATAATTGTGGGTGACTTCAACACACCGCTCTCTCCATTGGACAGATCCTCCAGACAAAAGCTGAATAAAAAAACTATAGAACTTAATAACACAATCAATAACCTAGACTTAACCGACATATATAGAATATATCAACCATCACCAAGTGGATACACGTTCTTCTCAACAGCACATGGATCCTTCTCAAAGATAGACCATATATTATGCCATAGGACAACTATTAGTAAATATAAAGGTGTGAAGATTATACCATGTAACTCATCTGATTGCAGTGGAATGAAACTGGATATCAATGATAAAAGAAGGATGGAAAAATCATACATCTTATGAAAAATGAACAATATGTTACTGAATGATCAATGGGTTACAAAAGACATAAAGGAGTAAATCAAAAAATTCTAGAAGATGTATGGAAATACAGACACAACATATTGGAATCTATGGGACAAAATGAAAGCAGTTTAAAGAGGGAAATTCATTTCCTGGAGGTAATTCCTCAAAAAATGAAAAAACCAACAAATAAATGAGCTCACACTTCATCTCAAAGCCCTAGAAAAGGAAGAGCAAAACAACAGCAAATGTAGTAGAAGGCAAGAAATAATTAAAATCAGAGCAGAAATCAATAAAATTGAAACAAAAGAACATTAAAAAATTGATAAAACAAAAAGTTTGTTCTTTGAAAAAATAAATAAGATCGACAGACCCTTAGCCAAGCTAACGAAGAGAAGAACAGAGAGAGCTCAAATTACTAACATACGGGATGAAAAAGGCAATATCACAATGGACACTACAGAAATACAGAAGATAATTAGAAATTATTTTGAAACCTTATATTCCAATAAAATAGAAGATAGCAAAGATATTGATAAATTTCTTAAGTCATATGATTTGCCCAGATTGTCAGGAAGATACACACAATTTAAACAGACCAATAACAAAAGAGGAAATTGAAGAAGCCATCAAAAGACTACCAACCACGGAAAGCCCTGGACGACATGGATATACAGCAGAGTTTTACAAAACCTTCCAAGAAGAATTAATACCAATACTATTCAAGTTATTTCAAGAAATAGAAAAAGAAGGAGCTCTTCCAAATTCATTCTATGAGGCCAACATCACCCTGATCCCGAAAAAATACAAAGACACTTCAAAAAAAGAAAACTACAAACCAATATCTCTAATGAACTCAGATGCAAAAATCCTCAAAAAAAATCTTGTGAATCGAATACAAAAGCATATCAAAAAAATTGTGCACCATGATCAAGTAGGATTCATCCCCGGGATGCAAGGCTGGTTCAATATACAGAAATCAATAAATGTTATTCACCACATCAATAGATTTAACCATAAGAACCACATGATCATCTCAATAGATGCAGAAAAAGCATTCGACAAAGTTCAGCATCCCTTTATGTTGAAAACACTAGAAAAACTAGGGATAACAGGAACTTACCTCAACATTGTAAAAGCTATATATGCTAAGCCTCAGTCTAGCATCATTCTGAATGGAGAAAAACTGAAGGCATTCCCTCTAAAATCTGGAACAAGACAGGGATGCCCTCCCTCACCACTTCTCTTCAATTTAGTTCTCGAAATACTAGCCAGAGCAATTAGACAGACAAAAGAAATTAATGGCTAAAAAATAGGAAAAGAAGAATTTAAATTATCACATATTCAGATGATATGATAATATATCTAACAGACCAAAAAGATTGTACAAAGAAACTACTAGAGCTAATAAGTGAATTTAGCAATTTGGCAGGATATAAAATGAACACTCATAAATCAAAGGCATTCCTGTATATCAGTGACAAATCTTCTGCAATGGAAATGAGGACAACCACTGCATTCACAATATCCTCAATAAAAATAAAATACTTGGGAATCAATCTAACAAAAGAGGTGAAAGATTTATACAGTGAATACTACAGAAACCTAAAGAGAGAAATAGAAGAAGACATTAAAAAATGGAAAAACATACCCTGTTCATGGATAGGAAGAACTAACATCATCAAAATGGCGATACTACAAAAAGTTCTCTATACGTTTAATGCAATGCCAATCAAAATCCCAACAGCATTTCTTGTAAAAATAGATAAAGCAATCATGAAATTCATATGGAAAAATAAAAGACCCAGAATAGCAAAAACAATTCTAAGCAGGAAGTGTGAATCAGGAGGTATAGTGATACCAGATTTCAAACTGTACTGCAGAGCAATAGTAACAAAACCAGAATGTTACTGGTACCATAACAGGCAGGTGGACCAATGGTACAGATTAGAGGACACAGAGACGAATCCACAAAATTACAACTATCTTATATTTGATAAATGGGATAAAAGCATGCAATGAAGGAGGGATAGCATCTTCAACAAATGGTGCTGGGAAAACTGGAAATCCATATGCAAAAAAATGAAACTGAATCCCTATCTCTCGCCATGCATAAAAGTTAACTCAAAATGGATCAAAGACCTTGATATCAAATCAGAGACTCTGCGCCTTAACGTGAAAAAGTTGGTTACAATCTACATATTGTGGGATTGGGCTCCAAATTTTTTAATAGGACACCCATAGCACAGAGTTAATAACTAGGATCAACAAATGGGACTTACTTAAACTAAAAAGTTTTTTTCTCAGCAAGAGAAACAATAAGAGAGGTAAATAGGGAGCCTACATCCTGGTAACAGATTTTTACTCCTCACACTTCAGATAGAGCCCTAATATCCAGAGTATACAAAGAACTCAAAAAATTAAACAATAAGATAACAAATACCCAATCAACAAATGGGTCAAAGACCTGAACAGACACTTCTCAGAGGAGGACAAACAATCAATCAACATGTACATGAAAAAATGCTCACCATTTCTAGCAGTCAGAGAAATGCAAATCAAAACCACCCTAAGATACCATCTCACTTCAGTAAGATTAGCAGCCACTCTGAAAGAAAACAATAACAAGTGCTGGAGAGGTTGTGGGGAAAAGGGTACTCTTGTACATTGCTGATGGGACTGCAAATTGGTGCGGCCAATTTGGAAAGCAGTATGGAGATTCCTGAGAAAGCTGGGAATGGAACCACCATTTGACCGAGCTATTGCCCTTCTCGGACTGTTCCCTGAGGACCTTAAAAGAGCATACTACAGGGATACTGCCACAACGATGCTCATAGCAGCACAATTCACAATAGCTAGACTGTGGAACCAACCCAGATGCCCTTCAATAGATGAAGGGATTAAAAAAAGTGGAATTTATACACAATGGAGTATTATGCAGCACTAAAAATGACAAATTCATGGAATTGGCCGGGAAATGGATGGCATTAGAGCAGATTATGCTAAGTGAAGCTAGCCAATCCCTAAAAAATCAAAGGCCAAATGTCTTCTTTGTTATAATGAGAACAACTATGAACAGAGCAGGGAGGAAGAGCAGGAGGAAAAGATCAACTTTATAGAGAGACATGAGGTGGGAGGGAAAGGGAGAGAAAAGGGAAATTGCATGGAAATGGAAAGAGACCTTCATTGATATACAAAATTACATATAAGATAATTTAAGTTATGAACTCCCATTTTTACCCTGTATATACATTGCAGAATCACATCAGTTACACTTCCGTTGATTTATATATTGCCATACTGGTGTCTGTTGTATTCTGCTGCCTTTCCTATCCTTACTATCCCACTTGAATCAAAGTGTGGAATATGATATATCAAGAACTATGTTATGTTTTGAACAACCAACAATAAAAAAAAAGATAATTTTAGGGGGAAGGGAATAAAATCCAGAGAAAGAATTAAATTACAACAGATGGGGTAGAGAGCGAAGATGAGAGGGGAGGGGAGGGAGGATAGTAGAGGATAGGAAAGGTAGCAGAATACAACAGTTACTAATATGGCATTATGTAAAAATGTGGATGTGTAACTGATGTGATTCTGCAATCTGTATTTGGGGTTAAAATGGGAGTTCATAACCCACTTGAATCTAACGCATGAAATAGGATATGTCAAGAGCTTTGTAATATTTTGAATAACCAATAAAAAAGAACAAGAATGAATGGGAAGCACAGCCTTTGGGTTTCCAGTAGATTGGAACCAGGTGTGATATATTTTTTTTGTATTTTTTACCTTTAGGAGTATGTTTTTCTCTAGAGATGACCACTGAGGCCACTTTAAAATATGCAAAATATTTCACATCTCTGTAGGAGATTAGTTATTACTAATATATTGTAATAACCTGGACTGTGTTATATCACTAAGTGATGTACACAGTTCCCTAACCCAAAGCATCACCACCAGGATAATTTCCTGAACTCTTAATGCTTCTTTCACTTACAGAGTGAATAACCTGGATCTTTTGGCTCAGCAACATCTCTGTCTACAGAGAGGGCCTACTAACCAAAACTACATTTGGGTGTCATGAAGTGGGAAAAAATTATATCAAGCAAATCATGCATTAGTGTGGGTTTTTATTTTTAGAAAATTAATGCTTGTTCTGGGCATGTTAGAAGAGAATTTCTGAAGAAGCTCCCATAGCCTCACAAACACATACACAATTATTACACATGGACATGCTCAGAGATACCACCCCATGCTCATTCACATAAATACACACCACACAAAAGACAGCTATTTCAGGATCATGGTAGTGGGCCACAATTCTTCACTGGATTATCACTTTGTCACCATATGCCTATCCTCATTTCCAAACAAAATCTAAATCCAGGATAACTTTTTATATAGAAACCGGAAGGAATGTGTGACCTATCTAAGTACAGAGGTTTTGCTCAGCATGTTAGGGAGTTGAGAATACTTACTTTGCTCATTTGTTGCAGAGGCTACCTGTAGTTACAGAAAAGAAGACAGCGTGAGCAGGAGATCATTTGCACAAGTCTACTGTTGGCTGTGGTGACATTAGATAACTAGATGGGAAACAGCAGTTGGGGCAAAGATCACAAAGTAAGGCAGAGAAGGCACTTGTGAAAATACATGAGCTTTGCATGAGGGATTTCTCAGGTACAATTTGATGACATGCATAAAATTCTTTTTCTCTCAAGGAAAAGTGCCACTGAAGAAAATGCTCACTACAATTATTTGACAATGGTTGTTCTCATATGTGAATGTCATCTTGAATCATTCTCACAGGGAATAGATGTGCAGTTGTAATTCCATCACCTATGAGTCACCTATAATGAACACTGTCATATTTTCATGAAGGAATTTGAATTAAAAGGAAGAAAACAACACTTATATCTAAGACAAAGAAGGGTCACATTACCTTAACAATGTAATTTTTTTGGTCTTCTGCCACAACGGGTACCACCTCTATTATGACTTGATAGCAATCTAGGGAAATATAGAGTAACTGTCAGTATATTGGTTTGCTGAAGAAACACTCCAGGGGCTTCCTAACTGTGGACATAGGTCTAGAGTGTATGCAGATGGTTGTTTAACACACACAGGCTCAATTAGTGCTGGAACATGATTGTTTCTGAATGGCAAGAGAAGGAGCAGATCAGGAAACAAAAATTCAAAATAGACAAAAAAATGGAAGGAACTACAATAAGAAATTAAATATTCTACTGTTACACTAGAAGGTTTCAGCATTCCTTTATAACACTTGACAGATCCATCAGGAAGTGAAGAAAAAGTATACTTTTGAATCAATCATTTCTGTTATGGGTCAAATTACTTCCACACAAATACATGTTTAAATTCTAAACATGGTTAAGTTAGAACTTAAACCATACCTCCAAATTTTACTGGGTTTTAAATGAGAGTCATTGTGATCTTAGCAATTAAAAGTATCCTCTTTGAACAGGGTGGACCCATTCTCCAAATAGGGCATCTGTTCTCATGAAGATGGGGCACATTCATGAGAGACTAATGCCATGTGATGATGCAAGCAGAGAGGAAAGTGCTGCAGTTGAAAACCAAGCAGATCAAGGATGGCCACCAAACCAGTAACAGTTAAGGATGGGCAGGAAAAATCCTTCCTTAAAGTTTTCAGAAGTAACATGTTTCTGCTAACAGGTCAATGTGGGATTCCTAGGAAATAGAGCTCCAAGATAGTACACTTACATTACTTCAACCCAAGAAAGCTGGTACTTAGTTATGGCAACCCTAGGAATTTACCAAAACCATTATCAATCACATAGATCTATTTGGCATTTGTACAAATACTTCATACGACAGTGAGAGAATAAAATTTGTTTTCAAGTTAACATGAGGTATTCATCAAGATAAGATATATTTTGGCCCAAAACGTTCCTTGGCATGTTGAGAAATTGTTCAAATTTGCTGTCAGGAGAAGAGAAGTTGGCAAATGGAGGAAGGATGCACCCACGACAGTTCTTCAGTGCCAGACTTAGAAGGCAAGAAGACTGCTTCTCAGTGAGAGGGGAACTAAAGGAAGTCACCCAAACTTAATAGTGAATGGAAAAAATTATAGAGGAATATAAAGTCAAAAACTCAAGCAAAAGAAATGATACAAGACAGAAGTAAATTTAAGATAGAGAGAAACTTTATTTCTTGCAGCTCCACAACCTGTAATGCAAACAGTGCGAATAGTCCTTCCTCTCAGGTGTGCAAATAGGGGTTTCACAAAAACTCAATAGTGGACACTCAGGGAGTCTTAGAGAATCAGAAACTTGGCTACATTAAACAAAGACAAAAATGAAAGTACATTAGATCCAAGCTGATGGTGGCAGAAGCAGCAGTAGCAGCAGCAGGATTAGTGGCACTGCTAGATCACCTAAAGAAGGAAATGGACAGAAACAAAATAGAAAGATTCAGTGTGAAAATCCTGAGATCAGAGAGGCAACGTTTTCTTGGCTGAAAAGAGGCTTCTTTGCACTGCACACTGTACATGAAGAAAGATCTGTGATTCATTCTGTCCCCAGAGAGCAAGGCAGGAGCCACCTTGACACAGCCAAGCTGATGCTGCCACTGCAGGAGCCAGGAGCTGGGAGATCTGAGCAGGTAGGCACACATGGACCTGAAAGGCACCTGCCACAGCACCTAGGCTTTGCCTGGCTGAGCTAGAGCAAAAGGCATGGAGAGAATTCTCCCCAGGGGAACTCAAGTCAGAGATGTGCAGGCAAGCTCTGGTCCTTTCCTCCTTGAGTCTGGTGCCTCCCAGGACCAGCTGAAAGGGATTGAGAATTTGAAGGAGCAGGTGTAAAAATGGGCTGCTGGGAATAGATGCCCAGACCATAAGCCCAGGAAACATGTAAAGGTCGCTCCACAGGCAGCAGAGTGGGTGGGGAGAAGCTGACTAGCACACCCATAGTTGGAATTAAGGACAAGATTCAGAAAATCACCTCAATAGATGTAGAAAAGCTCTTGATTAAAAAGGAGAAACAATTCATTTCCAAAATAAAGGAGAAACCTGGAAAAAAAGGAACTTAGTTTCAATATTATAAAAGCCATATATGAGAAATTCAAAGCCAACATCACACTGAACAGAGATAAAAATGAACTGTCTTCTTCAAATATCAAGAACAAGAAAAGAATGTCTACTTTTGCCAATTTTATTCAATATATTTTTCTGAAAAAATGTCAGAACAATCAGGCAAAAGTAGGAAATTAAAAGGATACCATAAGAAAAATTCAAATTGTCCACATTACCTGGTGACATGATTCTATATTTAGAAGGCCCAAAAATTTTCACCAGAAGAATTCTAGAAGTAATAAATTTAGCAATGTAGCAGGATAAAAGATCAACACAAATAAATCAATATTGTCACTATACTCCAACATTGATGGCACTGATTTATAATTCAAGAAAATAATTTTTTTATAATAATGTAAAAAAGCCCCTGAGGATAAATCTACCAAATAGGATGTAAGATCTCTACAACAAAAACTATAGAACACTGAAAAAGAAATGGAAGAAGACCTCAGAAGAGGCAAAATAGTTCTGTGTTCTTGGATAGGCAGAATTAATATTGTCAAAGTGGCCATAACATCGACAATATCCAGGTTCAATGAATTCAATACAATCCCCTTCAAACTACAAATGATATTTCTTACAGTATTGAAAAACTAACCCTGAAATTCATTTGAGATGATGATGATGATAATAATAGTAATAATAATAATTATTATAATATAATATTATATTAATTATTATATTTATTAAATAATAATAATAATAATAATAATTATTATTATTATTATTATTATTATTATTTGGCAAAGCAATTCTGAGCAAGAAAAAGTAAGGTGAAAGCCAGCACAATGACCAATTTTATATTTTACTACAGAGATGAGTAGCAAAAACAGTATCTTATTGAACTGAAAATAGATATGAGGATTCTTGAATTGAATATACCACACAGAGACAACCCACCTGATACTTACATTCACCTGATACTGGACAACAGCACCAAAATACATGTTAAAGAGGACATTATGGTTTAAACAAATGGTGCTGGGGAAACAGGATAAGCATAGAAATACCAGGAAGGATGAGAGAAAGAAGGTACACTGACACAATGTTGGTGGGTTTGTAAATTATTATGACAACTCTGGAAAGCAATGTGCAGATTCCTGACAAGCCCAAGAGTGGAACTCATAGGACTCAGCTATTACGTTCCTCCCTGCTTATTCTATAAAACTACAAGTCAGCATACTATAGTGATACAATCACTTCAATGTTTCTAGCATTCACCATAAATACATTGTATGATCAACCCAGATGTCCACCAGCAGTTGAAATAATCAAGTGCACAGAATTAAAAGGTAACTGGATCTTTACTTCTGGAGCTATAGCACTGCTGAATGACTCAAAGCACGTAAATTTGTACATGTTAAATAAAAGAAGAATTGGAAATCTGAATCAACTAGAATCCTTATTGCAGAATGGACACAATGACAGGATTTCCACAGTACCTTCGTTGGAATTCTCATTTGGAACAGCACTGTTTGATGGCCAGAGGTCTCCTCTGGACCAAGGCCAGAGGCAACAGCCTGGGAAATGTGATAAAACAGAGTTAGCTGCTGACAATGTGCTGGCAAGAAAACATAGGGTCATCAATAGTAATTCAAATAACAGTTCAACCAGTTTTAATTGATAAGTGATCATTGTAAATATCTGGGGGTATAATTTGAGCTTTGAATTCAAGTATGTATTTATACCCTAATAGCATGCCCAGAAACTTAAATATTTCTTGTATGTTTTTTTTCTGTCATTTTCAACAACAAGAGGTGATAAATAGGTCTGGGACACAAAGATAAATGCTGCATAATATCACTCTTTCGTGGAAACTGAAAAATTGATCATAGAAGGTGAGAGTAGAGTATTAGTTAGCAGAGCAGGGGAGACAATGTTACAATTGAATATTAGAAAAAAAGTTCTGATGTATTTTTGCAGTCTGTTAACAGAGTTAAAAACAGTAAAATCTGTGTCTCGGGATGTGGCTCATTTGGAGAATGCTTGCCTTGCATGTCTGAGGCATGGGGTTTGATTCCCAGCACCACATTTATATAAATAAATAAATAAAGGTCCATGAATAACTAATAAAAAATTTTAAAATAAATTTGTTTAATAAATTTTGAAGGAGGGATGTGAATGTTCTTAGATTTCACACTACTGAGTTTATTTTTCACCATTGGGGCAGCAAAGCACCTGAGTCAGATTGATCTTTAGGATAACAATGCAATGTGTGTGGTCTACAACCCAACACAATATTGTGTGGTCAAAAAGAATTACTGAGGCGGAATCATAGAAATCAGAGAAAACAGTGACCATAAGCAGAGGCTGTGGTTAAGTGGCTTTTGTTCAAATCCTACCTCAAAAATTAAATACCTGTTCAGTTAAATAAACCCCTTCTCAATTGTTGCAAAAAGTGTGGCATCTGATCCATGTAATGGTATAAGGCTGACAATGATCACATCCATGCATTCTTAAGCGGACTGGTGCTTCATATGGGTGCTAATGTGTCCTGACATTAAATAGTACACTTCATTAAATGTGTGGAAAAATAAGCTCAATCGTTGACAGTGTTTGAACAGAGAGGTGTCAGACAGAGGTCATCCTCCAGAGCAATGGGTAAAGAAAGTCTATTCCTCATTCTTTACAGATGGATATTTGTAAAGCTCATGGAGAATATCTGTGGCCTCCTATGACTCCATATCAGCCTAAAGGGATGGATGGAGCAGAGTCTGTCCACCACAATTTAGAGTTTAGGTGTTTGTAATTTGGAGATTTTATGTTTCTTGCCCAGATTCACAAGAATGATGAGCGGTGGATATGGGACAGGAATGTAGCTATTTACCTGGGACCAGAAATCCCTGAGCACTTGAGTCCTCTAGTGGATATCCTAGAACCAGGAAACCAGAACTCTTCTCAGTGCTTTTTGAATACTCCTTCCTTCAGGCCTCTTTGGCATGAGGTTTCAGTAGGAGACACCATGAGAAATGTTCAAGTTATAACCCCGGGCTCCTGTCTCTTCATTGCAATTACTGACTTAAAAATGATCATTTCATGTAAATGAAGCCTATCTGAAGGTCAAGGTGAAAAGGTTAAGAATGTAAGAATTAAGTTCTGTTTTCCTGCAACCTGAAACTCATGTAGAAGTCGAAAACAACTCCCGGAAATACCCACTAAATGTATGTTGAAATCTCCCCGATCATCTGGTTGCTCTACGAAAACAACCCCCCTCCCAGAATCCATGCAATGATTGGCTATGCTGTATGTGAAGTCCCTGCCCTCTCCAAGGAATGTATATAAGCTCTGCTTAAGCTGTTCCCGGGGTTCTCTGCTCTATTCAAGTGAGCTCTCAGCCCCACTATGCTGGACCCCCCAATAAACACTTTGCTGTTGCATGAGACAGTCTCTTGGTGGTCTCTTCCTCTGACGCTCGCCAGACCTTTACAAAGGGTAGAGTCCACACTTGGAGCCATCCTCCCCCAGGGTCTTCTCACTTCCAGCTGTCTCCAAGTGATCCTTCCTGACGAGCAGTTGACCATCTAAATCATCAGAGTTCTCTGGGGCTCACCAACTGTTTCAGAACTTGGGACATTCTAAACCAACTGCCACTTGATGGCTGTGCCAAGAATGAAGTTTCCTTGAGCTTTTCCCTCCTGGATGGCCTGTTAGTGGGGATTAATCAGGGAAACAGATACACTGGGCTGATGGTTTGATGTTTCCATGTCAGATGCTGGCCTGCCCCATGTCTGCAGTCTAAAATTCTGAGCCATAATCTGAGCAGTCAGACAAGGCCTGGTTGAAATATCATTTCTCCATATGCACCAGCTCTGATCATGCATATTCATGCTCCTGGCTTTCCAAGCCTCTTCCTAGACTCTGCATGGCCAGGGGCCAGAGACTTACCTGCCTAGATGGAACCACCACTAACTATAACGTGTGAACCTCAACCAATGGATCCTCCCTGAAACCACTGAGGCCCTCCTTTCCTCCATTATCAGACATCCACTCCACTGACCTCAAGGCACTGTCCTTTTTGCCTTCTTCCCAGTAGCCCCCAAACACCTGGGATCCTTTAGTTATCAACCAATTGGAAACGTTTTCTGAAATTTCAGTCCTCTTTTCTTTTACAAAGTCTTGATTTAGACTTCTCTAACGTTCTTTTTAAATATTCATATACATTGAGATGGGTTTGGTTTCTAATTGCCCTTTCATGGTATATATATCGCCTTACTTAGCATCCATATACTATGTCTCACTTTATTTCTTCATCTCATGAAAGCAAGGTGGTTGTCCTGCTCCTGTAATTCACTTTAAAGGCACACATGTTATTGGCATTAGGAATGGTTCATTTATCTAAATTTAGAAAAACATTTTCAGTAACCAGGTCAATAGAACAAGCAAACATATGAATTGAGTGATAAAACAATATCACCAAATATTTAAATCTCAGGAGAGAAGATTCAGTGTTGAAGATGAAAACATCAAGAGGAAAATATATTCAGTAAACATTAACTGCCCTTTGAAGAAACACACTTAAAAATATCACTGACAACATACCTTTCCCACAGCAGTTAAAATTTCCCATGGCCAACCAGGAACTCAAAACCTCCCTACTCTTCTCCAACTTTAACTTACACCAACTCACTCACTACACCAACTGAGTGGAAATGGAAGGTAAGATGTGCATTCCACATTACCATGGTGACTGGTCAACATGGAACTTTCATTGTGAGCACATGCCACATTCTGAGCTGCTACTATTAGAAAGTGTATTTTCATGTCCAAGTGTGTTGTTGAATAGTTTGTGTATTGCTTCAAAAACTGAAACCTAGAACTATATATTAATATTTGTTGTTAATAAAAATAAGTTAAATTAGAAAAAAAGGATTTACTTCAAAAATTATTTCATTGATCAAAAAATCATGGGATGAAAGGGATGCATAGCTATAGTTTTGAGAATCAAAGAAGATTCCATTTCTGGTTTGTAATTCTAAACCAACACATGTCTCAATCTTTCTGAACCTCCAAACATTTGTAGATAGAGAAAATTAAAATGTCTTTTTGATTCAGAATGAAAATGTATACAAAGTGTTATCTTTTAAGAGTTGAGGAAATTTTCAGGAAGGAGAAATTTTAAGATCAAATCCCCCTTATTTTAAATTTGAAAACAAAACTATTTTCTATTTAGTAGGATTTAATCCAATCATTTGAATTAATCTTCCTCTTCCATGACTCCTGCTGTGGAATCCATTCTTTTGCTTCTCATCCTAACCTGTCATCTCATACCACAAACACTCATGCTTGAACATGCACATGGTGAGGTCTATACAAACAATGTATGCAAAGTCTTCACATTGTAAAAGCTATCTATGCGAAACCCAAGGCCAACATTATAACTAAATGAGAAAAGGAGAAAGCATTCCCTCTAAGGACAGAAAAAAGACAGGGATGCCCTCTTTGAAACTCTAGTCAGAGTAATCAGACAGATGAATGAAATTAAAGTGATTTGCATAGAATAAGAACTCAAATTATCACCCCTTGCTGAGGACATAGTTCTATATTTAGAAGATCCAAAAAATTCCTCCAGAAAGCTTCTAGAACCAATAAATAAATTCAGCAAATTAGGATATAAAATCAATACCCATGAATCAAATGCATTTCTATATATAAGCGATGAATCCACAGCAAGAGAAAGTAGGAAAACCTCCCCATTGACTCTAGCCTCAAATAAATAGAACACTTGGAAATCAATCTAAAAAAAGAGGTGCAAGACCTCTACAATGAAAACTATAGAACACTAAGAAAAAAAATTGAAAAAGATCTTAGAAGATGAAAAGATTTCTCATGGTCTCGGGTAGGTAGAATTAATAGATCCAAAAATGGCCATACTACCAAAACTTTTACAAAGATTTAATGCAATTCCTATTAAAATCCCAATGACATTCTTGTTTTTTAATTAAAAACACCAGGCAAAGTCTAATGCTCTCCCACATGTGGTCTTTCCCTTTGGGTCTCTCCTGACCCTCTTTTTGGCTTTGGCTTATGCTTTCCCTCAGGGAAGTCATTCCATGTGGACCTTCAGGACCTTCTTTTTGCTTGGGGCTTTTTCTATCTCCCAGGTTGCATCTGCATGGAAGGTTCTCAGGATATTCATCCTGGCCCCAGCAACTCAGGCAACTCAGGACAAGGCAACTCTGGGAACTCTGGACACACAGGTAACTCTGGACACATTGAAGAGCCATTTCCTCCTGGCACCCCACTGGAGCCCACAAGCCAGGTGGATAGCTGACAAGAGGAGACACCTGGGGTGCAATTGCTGTCACTGCTGTGGCTGCTGTTCCTGCTGATTCTGATTTCATTAATACAGGGGCTTGTAGAGATGTTTAGTATGGGAATCCGACTGGGATTGGCACTGAATGGGGCACAGACATTTTCACATGGGGTTGCAGTGCCTGGAGCCAAGGACCTGGGTGTCCTGGCACATAAAGCAAAGGTGCTGGGGCTGGCATCTGGGCCTCCAAATGTGGTATGCCCTGTGTTCCAGGTGCTACCACCTCTGCCTGCTCCTCTCCTTCCAGGGACCATGCCACAGCACCATGCTGTTGGGCTCCCATAACAGGTACAACCTTTGGGGGCAATGGATCTGCGAAGGCTGACCTCTCAGCCTGAGGTAGCCTCTCACGTAGCACTTCACGCTCATCCATTGCCTGTTGAGACAATCTAAGTGAAGTGCACCTGAGTAGTAGCATCATCACAGTCCTCACACAGCCACCGCAGCTCAGAGGCCAAAGCCCAGCAAGCCGCCTCACCCTCCTCCAGTTGGTCCTGCAGCAGACAGGCACGATGCCCCTGCTGCTCCCGCTGCCTTGCCACCACTCGCATGCCCAGGGCAAGGGCACTTCAGGTGCATTCCCTCTTGAGGTCTCGAGGCACCTGAAAGTCCACCACCACAGTGCGAATCCACTCCTCTACCTTGTTCCAGGGACAAGAGCGAAAGGCCATGTAGAACTAGGGGCCACCACTGTTCAGGAGAGCTTCATTATTAATGAATCAGACCACCTCCTTGCGGAGAAAGCCACTGGCATGCTCGCCAAATACCACTCTCATGGCTCTTGCGGCCTTTATTTCTTAATTTCATGAAAACAAGGTGGATGTCCTCCCCTTGTTTATTTATTCACTTTTCTATTAAAATATTTATTTATTTTAATTTGTTATATGTGATGGCAGAATGGAATTCATTTCATATTAGATGTAGAGAGCACCATTTTTCAAGTCTCTGGTTGTACAAAAAGTATTTTCACACCATTCGTGTCTTCATATATGTACTTAGGGTAATGATGTCTAACTCATTCCACCATCATTTGTACCCCCATGCTCTCTCCATTCCCCTCCTTTCCCTTTGCCCTATCTAAAGTTCTTCCATTTCTCCCATGCCCTGCTATCATCATTATGAATCAGCATCCTCATATCAAATAAAGCTTTTGGCCTTTGATATTTTTCGATTGGCTTACTTCACTTAGAATTATATTCTCCTACTCCAACCATTTACTTGTAAATGCTATTATTTTATTCTCTTTTAGTTCTGAGTAATATTCCATTGTGTATATATATATAAAAGTTTCTCTGTGTATTCATCTACTGAAGGGCATCTGGTTTTGTTCCACAATTTAGCTATTATAAATTGTGCTGCAATAAACATTGATGTGTCTGTGTTCCTGTAGTAAGCTGTTTTTCAGTCCTTTACATCTAGGCCAAGGAGTGGGATAGCATGGTCAAATGGTGGTTATGTTGTAAGTTTCCATGAACTCTCCATACTGACTTCTAGATTGGCTACACCAAATTACAGTCCCACAAGCAATGTGTGAGTGTGCCTTTTCCCCTACATCCTGGACAACTCTTAGTGTTGTTTGTAATCTTGATGGCTGCCATTCTGATGGGAGTGAGAATCTTAGAGTACTTTTGATTAGCATTATATCTCTACCAATGAATGATAGTCTTCATATAACTAGAAAAAGAAACCACAAATTTCATTTGTAAAAATAAGAGGCCTAGAATAGACAAAGCAATCCTCAGCAAGAAGAATGAAGCAGAAGGCAACACAATACCAGAATTTAAACTATACTATGGATCAATAGTAACAAAAACAGCATAGTGTTGGTACCAAAGGACACATGTGGAACAATAACACAAAAATAAAAGACACAAAGATGAACCCACATCTAGATGATCATATGGTCCTCATCTTTAAGTTTATTGAGGTGAAAGATTTATACAATGAAAACTACAAAACCCTAAAGACAGAAATAGAAGAAGATCTTAGAAGGTGGAAAAATATAACTTCTTCATGGATAGGCAGAATTAACATCATCAAAATGGGGATATTACCCAAAGTTCTCTATAGGTTCAATGCAATGCCAATCAAAATCCCAATGGCATTTTTTCTAGAAATAGATAAAGCAATCATGAAATTCATATGGAAAAATAAAAGACCCAGAATAGCAAAAGAAACTCTAAGCAGGAAGTGTGAATCAGGCAGTATAGCGATACCAGATTTCAAACTATACTACAGAGCAATAGTAACAAAAACAGCATGGTACTGGTACCAAAACAGGCGGGTGGACCAATGATACAGAATAGAGGACACAGAGACTAATCCACAAAGTTACAACTATCTTACATTTGATTAAGGGGCTAAAAGCATGCAGTGGTGGAAGGATAGCATCTTCAACAAATGGTGCTGGGAAAACTGGAAATCCATATGCAACAAAATGAAACTGAATCTCCTTCTCTCGCCATGCACAAAAGTTAACTCAAAATGGATCAAGGAGCTTGATATCAAATCAGAGACTCTGTGTCTGATAGAAGAAAATGTTGGCTCTGATCCACATATTGTGGGGTCGGTCTCCAAATTTCTTAAGAGGACACCCATAGCACAAGAGTTAATAACAAGAATCAACAAATGGGACTTACTTAAACTAAAAAGATTTTTCTCAGCAAGAGAAACAATAAGAGAGGTAAATAGGAAACCTACATCCTGGGAACTAATTTTCACTCCTCTCACTTCAGATAGAGCCCTAACATCCAGAGTATAAAAGAACTCAAAAAATTAAGCAATAAGATAACAAATAACGCAATCAACAAATGGGCCAAGACCTGAACAAACACATCTCAGATGAGGACATACAATCAATCAACAAGTACATAAAAAAATGCTCACCATCTCTAGCAGTCAGAGTAATGCAAATCAAAACCACCCTAAGATACCATCTCACTACAGTAAGATTTGCAGCTATTATGAAGTCAAACAACAACAAGTGCTGGCGAGGATGTGGGGAAAAGGGTACACTTGTACATTGCTGGTGGGACTGCAAATTTGTGCAGACAATTTGGAAAGCAGTATGGAGATTCCTGGGAAAGATGGGAATGGAACCACCATTTGATCCAGCTATTCCCCTTCTTGGACAATTCCCTAAAGACCTTAAAAGAGCATACTATAGTGACACTGTTACAACAATGTTCATAGCAGCACAATTCACATTAGCTAGACTGTGGAACCAACCCAGATGCCCTTCAATAGATAAATGGATAAAAACATGTGGCATTTATACACAATGGAGTATACTCTGCACTAAATAATGACATGGAATTTGCATGGAAATGGATGGCACTAGGGCAGATTATGCTAAGTGAAGCTAGCCAATCCCTTCAAAATAAATGCCAAATGTCTTCATTGATATTAGGAGAGCAACTAAGAACAGAATAGAGAGGAAGAGCATGAGAAGAAGATCACCACTAAACAGGGACGAGAGGGGGGAGGAAAAGAGAGAGAGAAGGGAAATTGCATGATAAAGGAAGGAGACCCTCATTGTTATACAAAACTACATATAAGAGGAAGTGAGGGGAAAGGGAAAAATAAACAAGAGAGAGAAATGAATTACAGTAGATGGGGTAGGGAGAGAAGAAGAGAAGGGAGGTTAGGGGAGAGGAGGGAAGGGGAGGGGAGGGGGCATAGTAGAGGATAGGGAAGGCAGCAGAATATAACATACACTAGTATGGCAGTAGGTAAAAAATGGTTGTGTAACCGGTGTGAATCTGCAATAATATGTATATAGGGTTAAAATGGGAGTTCATAATCGGCTTGAATCAAATGTGTGAAATATGATATGTCAAGAGCTTTGTAATGTTTTGAACAACTAATAAAAAAAGTAAATTAAATAAAAGAACATGTATTACATGGAACTGTTTTTCTCATAAGCACTTAAGTGAGTGAATGCACCACATGGAAGCTATCACAGGCATATTGAGATACTCAGGACTGCAGCTTAACCCAGCTGATGCTCACTGTGGGTGGGGCCTGCACTTGGCTGCAGAATTGGGTTTCTGTTTAAACCCAGGGGTGCAGGAGTTGTACAAGACTCATATCCACATTAGAATACCAACAATATCCTCGGGCGAAAAGGTAGACTCTGCCTTACAGCTGAATAAGAGTTGCAGAACATGGGGTGACTGGAGGACATCAGTGGCCAGCGTACCTGTTCCCTCAGCGACCATGGATAACTTAGTACCACCGGGCAGAAGGTAAGAAAACCAAGGCAGCAACACCTGGCCTTGACTCAGGGGACCAGAGGCCATGGCCTACAATCAGCACCCTTCTGACCCAGGAGGTGGGTGGCAGGAGGCATTAACAGCAGTGGCTCTGTCAATATTCAGAGCCCTGACTGGGCTGCAGCTCCTGGATGGCAGATATGTAGGTATGCAAGGCTTGTCCCCAGCACTGAGCTCTGGCAAATTTGTCTATGGAGCAAACCACCTAATTGCTATACTTATTCACTTGTGTGCACAAATCAAGAAAAGGACAGTTAAAATGCACATGCGGTGTGATCTCTTAGCATAATGATCAAACGAGGAGAACAGCAGGTCTCCTACAAAAAGAGGTTTTTGTAGATGTTAGAATCACCTAGTGATTGCAGGAGACAGGACACAGAAGGACTAGGCTGCAGAGAGAGCCACTGTCTCAATGGGGTCTCAAGAGGCACACACTGGCTGGTCAGTTTGCTTCCTAGTCACTGTGCTTAGAAACATTTGACTAATCAAAGGCTGTGATTACAATTTTAAGAGTAACTGCTCTGGCTGTTAGGGACCATTGTGTCTTTTATTAAAAGCATTGTTCTGGGCGCTTCTGACAGACACTAGGGCATTTTAGTGCTTCCTGGAAGGCGGCCACTGCCTCCTCAGACTTGAGCATCTGAACTACCAACTGACCAGAGTTCCAGCCAGGGTGACCCTCACCGTGAAGGTAAGAATCAAACTGCATGTCCAGCAATGGCTCCTGAGTGGACCACAGAAAGACGCAGTTAGGAACACAGTCCAAAAACAAAAGACAACATTTTTCAAAATATTTTTTACAGCAGCATAACTAATTTACAAAAAGCTACAAAAATCATATTTACCAGGACACGTCTGTTAAATAAAAACATCATGTTAGTGTGCATTTAGGCAGGGCTATGTACAAGGATTCTGGTTCTTGCTCTCCTTAGAACAATAGCCCATGCCCAATGGGGCTCACCATGGCAGGGCTGCAGGGAGGATAGCAGAGGCAAAACAGACCCTCCACACAGTGGCACCCTGCCCACCCTGTTTCCCCTAAAACTTACCCCGGCATCATGCAATATTCCTGGCAGCCCCTGGACGCCGGTGGGAAACAGGGCTCAGACTTCCCAGTCAGGGTGAGCAGCGATGACTCCTTTCAGCAGAGCATCCAAGCAGAAATAGAACTATTTCTGAATGAGAAAAGACAACATGAAAACCAAAAGTGTGACAGGTCTGTGGATACGAAAACAAAGTCAAATGAAAATTCTCCCCAATCCACACTGAAACCCACCCAGAAGCCCCCTGTCATGGTGCTGCTAGCCACAGTCTGATGGAGCCTGTTAGGAGTTTTTCTTTCATGAACTTTCAGATCAGAAAAGATTAGCAAAGCACCCAGCAGCCTCAGGCCTAAGATTACCACAGAGCTGAGAACCTGGGCGGCACAAGGTCTGCTGTCCCCAAGCCCCAGGCAGCACAGTGTAGGGGCGCGGGCAATAGGAACTGCAGGGCTGAAGGGAGGGGCAGCAGCTCCAGGTTCCTGGAGCCCCAGCACAAGGTCTTGACTCCAGCAGCAATGATGGCATCCAAGAGGCCATCTAGCTGTGTCAGTTGGAGAAAACCAGGAAGGAGTACAGCAACAAGAGGCCAGCTCATCAAGAAGGGGCTGAAAGTTGCCAGCAGCCTGGGTAGCTCACTAAAAAGTGTCTCCCCTGAAGCCCCCAGGAGAACACGCAGCAAGAGGAACTCAGCAGTCTCTAGGGACACAGACCTCATCCCAAGGGGCTTGGACTCTTACCACCTCTCCAAGCCACCAAATTATGCCACAGCTGCTGCACCTCCAGGAAACACCACCACCAGGAGGGAGCCTATGGAAGTGACCTTGGTGGGGCAGACACTTCTGTTGAGTTGATGTGCACTGAAGCAATCCGGAGTGTTTCCAAGACCACCCTGGAAGGCAGCAATGGGCCTGCATCTGTGAGCACACGCTTCTGCTCCTCCAGTGTGCCTTCCCACTCTAATGAGAACAGCAGCTCTTTGGATAATTAGGACAGCATAGAACAGAAGATCCAGGTGTTTTTGGCTCTGAAAACACAGTCAGGAAGCCTGCTGCTGAACTTGCAGAGATGCCTTCCCACACCTCCCTGGCCTCTCCTTCCATGTCCACTTACATCATCCCTTAAGGCTCTTTGATCATGTTCAGTAACAGGTGGGGGAGGGGATACTTGGCCCCTTCCCTGGATGGAGCATGCACAGCTTCCTTGAGGAGACTCTGCAGAGTGCTCTACAATCTAACTTGCCTCAGAGCCTAAGGTTTGATCATGGGCCTGAACTTGCTTAAGTGAAAGGATCCTCTTTGCTTAAGGGATATTTACACACCTACCTTCCAGAGATCCCTTCTAAGGTACTTGCACCTCAGCTTTGTTTCTTGTGTGATTTTCAGCCCTACAAAATCTACTCAGTTTGATACCTGAGGCCAGGTTCCTCCAGGACCTTTCTTAGGTGAGTCTTGTTCTATGTCCTGGGCTTCTTTGAATGTCCTGGAGAGACCCAAAGATTCAGCCCTCAGACTCAGGTTACAGTCCAGGGCATAGGATGAACTTTCTGACTTCCAGTTCAATGCCTGACTCTTAATCTTCTGTCCTGAACCCCCACCCTAGCCTCTTCTTTGTCTTTTCTGGGCAACTCTATCCTCTGACCTGGAGTAGTACCTCTGCTGCTATTTGTTGATAGAGGAGGCCAAGAGCTTGCCATTTCTTCTAGATGATACCAAAAGCCTCTGTCACCTGAAATAATGTGAACAGGAGTACTGCCTCGCTGTGCCAGCTGCACCCTGTCCTGCACAGCACAGAGAGGCAGCTTTTGTCCCATGCATGGAGGGACACTGGTGTATTTCCTGTAACTGAGTCTTAGTATGAAAATCTGTCTCTAAGCCTTGTGTTTTAATAGAAAGTGGAGCCTATTGAATAAACTATAGCTATTCTTTAATGTGTCCAGCCTACAGAAACTTTTGTGACACATTTTGGTGCATTTACCACCTTCACATTTTATGCTGGAATCAAGACTGATGCTTTCCTCTGCTCCAATAGCAATAGTAGAAATGTCATCAGAACAGCTGTTGCTCTGGCACAGCAGTTCAACTGTGTGTATATCACCATCACCATCACCATCACCATCTTCTTCCTCCTCCTCATTATAACCTCTGCTACAACTATTTTACTCCACCGTGCACATTTGCAGTGCATAGTGGAGAATTTCCCCATCAACTCAGTGTGTACTTTCTTCAAACTGGGGACTTCCTTCCCATATCAAAGGGGGAAGTGTTCTCCCACCACACATAAAAGCAACCATTTGTTGATCCAATTTTCCACATTTCTCCAGAGGAAGGTCAAGACCCCAAGAATCATCTCACTCACTGAGATCTAGGTGAAACTTTTTTCAATTAATGAGGCCCTTTCTGTTATTATATCATTTAATTTGAAAACAAAATTAGAAAGCCATACATGTAGATATAGTTGAGGCCCAAGGATACTCTATTGACAGGATAACTGAGAACATTTCTTTCAAACTAAGAAAATTATGCTAAACATAGGTATTGCTTTTGTTGTAGCAGGATTTTTAAAGGTCATCTAGGGTCGGGGGAGGGCATGAGGCCAGGATGGGAGGCACAGCTGGGCACACACTTTATAACGGTGCACACAAATACATATATGCACACACTCAGATGAACAGTGATGTTTTTATTATATGCATAGCCTAGAAGAGGGTCCCTATGTCATGAGTAGATGGTTTTATGTTACAGGGACCTCGTCCTAGTTCTAGAGCCATCCCCAGGATGTGTACAAGAAGACCTATAGCCAACTTCTTTGTCTTGTCCACTCTGTGATGAGTGTGTAATTTCTCTAGTTGCCTCACTAGACTTGAGGCTGGTGTGACATCCAGATTCTGGGAGGAGAAACTTACCTATGCAGTAAGTATAAACATCGTTAACACAGCCTTAATAAGTTATGTCCTCTGACCTATTCACTTGGGCCAAGGGGTGGAGAATCACCACCCTTAGAATCCAGGATTTTTGATGAAAAGAACCTTTTTAATTTAGATCCATAGTATTTATTGTTGCTTAATATAAATCATAGTGCTCTGAAGTCTTATTAAGAAAGTAAGGCACTAACCAGATAGATTTGGGCCTATTTTTCTTTTAATATACACAGTGTCTCTGGTTCAATTTTTAGGTCCTTGATTCAATTTGGGTTGAGTTTTTTGCATGGTGAGAGAGAGGGGTTTAATTTTATTTTAATGTATATAAATTTCCAATTTTCCCATCATTATTTTTTGAAGAGGATATCATTTTCTCCAATGTACATTTTTTATGCTTTTTGTCAAATATAAGAGAGATCTAATTATGGGCATTGTTCTCTGTGTTATCTATTCTATACCATTACTCTACAAGTCTATTTTGTTGCCAATACCATACTGTTTTTTGTTATTATTGATTTGTAGCATAGTTTAAGGTCTAGTATAGAGATGCCACCTAATTCACTCTTCTTGCTAAAAATTGCTTTAGCTATCTTGGGTCTCTTATTTTGTCAGATAAATTTCATGACTGCTTTTTCTATTTCTCTGAGAAATGTCATTGGGATTTTGATTGAGATTACATTAAATCTGTATAGTTCTTTTGGTAGTGTGGTCATTTTGACAATATTAATTCTGCCTATTTAAGAAAAAAAATAGATCTTTCCATATTCTCATGTCATCTTTTATCTTTTTTCCATAGGGTTCTGTAGATTTCATTGGAGAGATCTTTCAGCTATTGTTAGGTTGATTCCCCAGGATTTTATAATTTTTATACTATTCAAAGTTAGTAGTTTTTCTCATTTCCTTTGCAGAAGATTTTTTATTGATATTCAGAAATGCCTTTGATTTATGGGTGTTGATTTTGTATCCTGCTACTTTACTGACTTCATTTACTAGTTCTAGCAGTTTCCTGATGGAATATGTCGAGTCTTTTAGGTATAGAATTATATTGTCTGCAAATAGTGCTAATTTGTGTTCTTCCTTACTTATCCATATCCCTTTAATTTATTTTATTTGTCTAATTGGTCTGGCCAGTGTTTCAAGAAATATGTTAAATAGAAGTTGTGGAAACGGGCACCCCTGTCTTTTTCCAGTTTTTAGAGGAAATGCTTCCATTTTCTGCCTTGGTGTCCTAGAATGGTGCTCCCCAATCTTGTGGCCATTGGCCATGTAATTCATCAAATTGACAAACTCAGCTTTTTCTGTCACAGGATCTATATGCCAAAATATCATGTGCTTGAAGCTACTGAATTAGGCAGGATAGACATGGAACATTTCCATAATCACAAAAATTATTGAATGATGATGCTCTATAAATCACCAGGAGCAAATATTATGGATAATATGACCTATTTGGAGTTCAAATCTAGTACCTTTCAACAAATACTTTGCTAACTGTGTTTCAATATAAATTTTTTGTTAAAAAGAATAAATGAATAAATAAAATAGAATGGTGTGCATACAGCTATCAGGAGCTACATTTATGAATTCTGTTCTCGAGCATCCACCAGGTTTTACCTGGCCTCTTCCAATCACAGGATTTCAAGCACCTCTCTTGAAGGCCCCCTCCCATTCTGGTAAAGGCCATTGACTCTTATGGTGTCCTTTGACAGAATCCCTCTTACCTTCTAGGCTAATGAGGAAACTAGCCAATCAATAAACCACTAACCCCGCCACTCCAGATAATTATTGTGCATGGGAATTCATAGCCATCCTAGGAGTATGAAGCTGCTGGCATTGGTACCACACTTAGAAAATTAGTAATTTTCTGTTTTTATAACAGGTCCTAGTAGAACATGACTCAAGCCCACTTAGTTATAAGCTGGGAATGCTGCTGAAATAAGCCAAAAGCAACCACCACCAGCAACAATAACAATAACATAAAGCCCTCTACATTTATGTGGGGATTTTTCTCTAAAAAAGACCTTGAATTTTTAAAAATTATCACATCTCCATATAGCTTCTGCCCAATAAACCCCTCAATGATAAACAGTTTTTTCAAAGAATATTTTCTGAAATATTTTTTGAGGAAGTAAAGAGCAACCCACTTGGGAACAGTACAGAATGTGAGCACTTTTTTGCTAGATTATAACATAAAATTCTAATGAAGCTGTGGCAAAGACGAAGACCCTTCACAGACTTCAAGAACAGACAGGAGATTTCCTCCTGCTGACATGGTCTCAAGTCAGAGCTGCACCCAACTTGGATTCTCCTGAGGCAAAGAAGGCCCACAAGGTCATTGAACTAGCTGTTCTGTCACAAGGGGGGAATATATATCATAAATTACCAAATAATACATCTAATAAAACTAATAATTACAAAATGCTATCTTTGACATAGTTTAATTAAATTTAATTTTGAATGAAAGTGTTTAATCTTTAATACACCATATTTATCTTATTGCTGATAGATGAGATTTTACTACCAGAAAGTGATAACTTAATGATCGCTGTTAAAGAATGCAAGTCCAAGGAGACTTCAAGCATCAATTATTTATAAGCAGACATGCTGCTGTGTCCCCATGTAAAGGTAGCAAAACTCCTGTCATGAGGTTGATGCACCCCTGCATCACCTGACCACAATGATCTCATCTGAAAGAGACCAGAAGTATGGCACAACCTTGAATCTCAAGAAATCTTAGAGAGGTAAGGCCACAATAATGTCTTAGAGTCAAGTTCATGGAATACTGCCTTCATAGCATACATTAAGAGTGCGTGAGTGGCAACACACTATCCCATGCTAGGTTGTGTGAACAGCAAACTACTTACCCCTTAGGCACAACCCTGGGCATGAGGCTATGTGTTTAATTCCCTGCTCTTACTCCATTGCTCACTCCTTGATTGGTCACTGCAGAAATTGCATTGGTGGCTGCCTGTAATCTGATAAGCTACTGCCTGAGTATATATACATGGTAACTTCACAATAAAATGAGACCTGCTTCCTGCTTGATGTCCAGAGGTCTTGATTAGTGACTTCACAGACACAGCCTCTTCTACAATTTTTTGTGAAACCCCTTGCTGGACCAGAAAGAGCCCACATAAACATCAGTACATAGCATTTGTCTTTTTTTTTTTTTGAAGGTTCAAAAAAAATTCTTGTAATGTGACTCTCCTGACCTCTAATGAATGTCAGTATGTTTAGCATTTCCATCACCACAGGTTCAATATTTGGATATTTACTCACTTTCTCTTTGTACCAGAGAAGGTTATTCTTCCATTAGAAATGACTGGGTAATTTTTGCTTTTCTTTAAGCATTTATTAGGGTGGAGATAATGAAAAGAACTTTCTGTATCCTGCCATTTTCTAAGAATGACAGTTCCTTCATACTATTTTAAGCAGGATTCAGCTTGTACATGAGTTCCTTTTTTTCTTTTAATCTATGCAGAAGGTTTTACTTTTCTTCACACTGCTTTTCACATCATACCTACAAGTCAACTGATGGAGCTATGCTGAGTAAGAAAAAAATACCAATAAATTGATGATAGGTAGGCCTACTTACATCTTCTATGGAGGTTGTAACAACTGAGTTGTTGCCTCAGATTATTGGGAGAAAATAAATTCAGTGTAAACTCACTAAGCTTGTAATACTTTAGCCTAAATTCAATCTCCACAGAGAATTTTAGGTGCCCCAAGGCATCTATTTACCACAGGATTCTGCAAACTAACCATGGATCCACTAGCAACAGCATAAACCAGGGGATCATCCCAAAATTTATCTGGGACCAAACCAAACCAGTAACTGTTTCTCTTCTGCAGGATTCAACACCCTCATCATGAGAGTCATATTCACTAATGAAAAAAAAATCTAGTACAATTTTCAACTGCATTGACCATATGCAACTTTGCTTTGATTTTGATCAAAGTATTAATATAATCACTAATGAAACATTTTAACTAGAAAAAAATCATGATATACACTTTTAAAAATATTTATTTTCTAAATGTTTATTTTCTAGATGTAGGTGGACACAATATCTTTATTTAATTTATATGTGACACTGAGGTTTTAACCCAGTGCCTCACATGTGCTAGTTGATCACTCTACCTCTGAGGAAAAATCCCAGTCTCTCATGATATTCACTTTGATGTCTACGTTTTTGTTTAAAAGAGTGTTTTGATTCTTCCATGTTGTTCTGTGGATAAGCAGTTTACTTATTTTATTTATTCTATTTATTTATTTCCTTTGCACCTGCAATGAAACCCAGGGGCACTTAATCACTGAGCCACATCCCTAGCCCTTTTATCTTTTTTTTTTTTATTTTGAGACAGAATCTCCCTAAATTTCTTAGGACATTTCTGAGTGGCTGAGGCTGGATTTGAATTATGATCCTCCTGCCTGAGCTTCCCAAGCTTCTGGGATTACAGGCATTATTTTCATTATGTTTAAATAATTTGACATTTTATGAATATTTAAAAAAACGTGCTGAACATTTGGAATCTTTAGTTGTAGGCACATTTTTAAATGGGCACAAACACCGGTAGGATTAACTTGTGCTTGTGTTCTATTCTCTATATACAACAATATATGATATGATTCAAAATTACTAGAAGAAAGTAAATGTGATAAACAAAATGAGAAATGATAAGTATTTGAGGAGGCAAAATGATTATTACACCATTATTATAAATATATATGTGTCAAATTACTATATTGTATGATAAAGATATACTTGTGTCAGACTGGAGTGGTGGCTCAGTGATAAGCACTTTCCTTGCATGTGTAAGGCACTGTGTGCAACCCTCAACATGACATAAAATAAATAAGGATATAACAATTTTCTACAACTAAACAAAGAAATTAAAAAGATATATGTGTAAATTAAATTGTAAAGTTATGAATAGTTGCACATATATATCAAAGTATTTTCCCCAAGATATGTATTAATTCAAAAGAAAAATATAGTAACTTTATAGTGGATAGACCCTTTAGACATCAACTTAACTAAGTGATCAAGGTCATCACCACCAGTAATCAAACATGTTGAAGACATAAGCCTCTTGATATGGTGAGCTGAGAAGAAGCCACCACCATTTCTGTGGTATTGCCAAAACTGCAGAGCCTCCCTCTGATCTTGAGAAAACACAAGGAAACCCACAGTTCTACAAAACACTTGTTCCTCAGTGCTGTCAAGATCATGAAAGATGAGTATAGGCTGAGGGAATGTCACCAATGTTAAGGTCTGTAAACAAGTCGGGATGGCGCCTGGCATTTTGCCAGAGGGAGTGATTTGTGAGGTGGCGCCAGTGAGGCATTAACTGTGGAGATTTCTTATTGGTTGACTGCTGTATCTAGTTTATGTTAATTAAGATAAGCTGTGTGGAATGTATATATACCCCTCCTGTCCTACAATAAATGGCTCCGACTCCTGCTGTATCAATCTACACAAGTTGTTCGTCACCCCCTGGTTATTTTGCTGCAGCCGGACTGTGGCAACGAATCGATCAGGGACAAAAAAGAGAAATAACAACTAAATGCAGTGTGGGGTCCAGAATGGGGTGATGGAAAAAAGAAAGGATCTTCGTAGAAAAATGGGAAATTCCAATAAGAGCTGTTTTGTTTTGTTTTAGGTACTGGGGATCTAACTCAGGACTGCTTTACCATTGAGCTACATCCCCAGCCCTTTTTTATTTTCATTTTTTTTTAAATTTTGAGACTGCGTCTCATTAAATTGCTTAGGGCCTTGGTAATTTGCTGAGGCAGGCCTCGAATTCCCTATCCTCCTGTCTCAGCCTCCTGAGCTGCTGGGATTACGGACATGCACCACTGTACCCAGCATCCAATAAGATGTGAAGTTCAGGTGATAGTACTGAACTAAGGATAAGTTCTCAGGGTTGATCATTTACTAGGGTTATGTAAGATCTGAATATTAGGGAAGGCTAGGTGAGGGGTGTACTGAAGCTATCTGTTCTATTTTTGGCAACTTTTCTGTAAATCTAAAATTAGATCAAAATAAAAGTTTTAAAAAGTTGCCACATTGAAAATTTAGGGCAGATGCCTGGAAGGCCTCATGGGAAATTTCACTGCTCTGCCTGTCTTTGGATTTGAGATTGGGAGACCTCCTGTCCTCAGAGCATTAAAGCACCCACAAAGATTTATTCAGTCATTCTGGCCTATGGTTGGCCAAATGGCTTATACCTTTAAAACAGACAGGCCCCCCCACCTCCTCTGCAGTATGGAGCCCTGAGCCCCCCACCCCACCTTGGGATTCTCATTCTGGCTGGCAGAGGCTGCGAGGTGAGGCTGCAGCAGTCTGGGGAAGGCTTGGCAGGTGAGTGAGAGGGTGCTCCAGAGGGAGGGAGGCTCAGACAGTGGATAGCTGCAGAGTGGGGCTTAGCAGAGGCGAGGGGAAAAGGGAGGGGGGCTCTCCTTCCCAAGGGGCCCTTTCATGTTGAAATCAGCCATCATGAACGCTGGGGGCCCAGGAGCCCAGGCATGGGAAATTTGAGAGCCCCCTTATGTCCCCTCATGTGACAGTGCCTTCTGTGGCTCTCAGCCGGCCAGCCAGGATGCATTAGGAGAAGTGTTGGTGTGCACCTGGGGCGGGGGAGGGTCCCATCAAGACGTTGACCCACTCAGAGAAGGGAGATTTGAGGAAGGAAGTTCTAGCCTCTCCTGGTGCTGGAGGGGAGGGTGGAGTGGGCACCCTGTGGGCTTCAGGATCAAGGGTTGGGCAATTGGCGAGAATCCAAGAGAAGGCTCTGGTCCCAACTCTCTCCAATGCCCTGAGTAGCCTGCTTCTCGCCAGCTCTGAAGGTGCAGAAACTGCTGACAAACCTCCGGGGACAAGGAGCTCACTCTATCCTGGGAGAGCGTAGGGTCCAGGCATTGATTCCACCTCTGGATTCAGTTTTCATTCCCTGCCAGGAAATCTGAGACATTGGACAGGGGAGGCTGTGGCCCCATCTTCCCTGGTACACTCTCAGCCCAGGAGTGACCCCTGCTGTCCGGACAACCCTGGAGGCAGAGGACCATGCTGGCTAGCTGTGCACAGATTGTGCTGGGTGGCCTTCCAGCCCACTCCCCACCCCGCATTCTGTGTTGCTCTCCGCTGGCCCCCAAGGTCCTCTTCAAATGTACTGCCACAGGAGGGAGGTGGGTGAGGCCAACATCTGGACCAAGGGGACATCGTTGGCCCTCACAGCTGGAACTATCAGCAGCCAATGTTTACCCAGACATTATTTGCCTTTGTAAGTTCCTGGCCCCCAACATGCCCCCTTCCGAGGAGAGGGTCCTGAGCCTCCTCCCCACGACTGGGCAGGGAGGGACCCGAGAGTGCCGTGGCTGGCTGGAGTTCAGATCCTCCCAGCAGCTTCAGCTGCCTGAGAGAAGAAAGGGCTAGCCAGCTGGGCTGTCCGTGCCGAGGTGTGGGCACAAGTAGGACAAGGCCATGGAGAAAGTGTGAGTGGACCCTGGACACAGCGTGGTGCAGAGAGAAGGGGCAGACCCCTGGAATGTTCCAGAACCTTGCTGGCTGACCTTGGGTCAGTCTGTTCCTCTGTATCATGTGCCACCATATGGGAATATTTCCTTGCCATCTGATTGAAAATAGTCTCTGTTTTAGTCAGCTATTTTGCTGCACGATGGAAGGACCCAACCAGAACAATTGTAGAGAGGGAAAAGTTGCCTTGGGGGCTCAGGGTTTTAGAGGTCTCAATGCACAGACAGCAGGCTCCATTCCTCAAGGTTTGAGGTGAGCTGAACCTCATGGCGGAAGAGTGTGGTGGAGGGAAGGGGCTCACATGATGATCAGGAAGCAGAGGGAGGCTCCACTTGCCAAATACAAATATATATCCCAAATAATTGGCCCATGACCCTCCTCCCCAGCCACACCCCACCACTTCAGTCACCACTCAGTCAATCACTATCAGGGGATTAATTCACTGAGGGGTTAAGACTCTCACAACCCCATCATTTGTCCTCCGAACCCTCTTGCATTGTCTCACAGCTAAGTTTTTTGGGGACCCCTCACATCCAAACCAGAACAGCCTCCTGCCACACCTATCCCCTCCCGTGCCTGTTTGCCCTTTGTAGCATATGTTCCAACATGCACCCCTCTGCTGGAGCACGACCACCAGGAGGGCAGGCAGGACCTCACTTTACTGTCACTTCTCCCTGGCATCCAACCAATCTTCCACAGCTCTTCCCTAGCTTGCCCCTCTCATTCCATCTGCTTCAAGTGACATTGTGGATTGGGGTCAGAGAAGGACAGACCATGTTCTGTGGTGCAGGCTCTGGCCAGAGGAGTTTTCTCCTGGAGCACAGCGAGTCCCAGGTGGGCACTAGGGTGGGAAAGACTATTATGCCTTCATGATAATAGAGTTTGCATTCACATGAGGAACGAGATTCAGAGATGTTCACTAACTTACCTAAGGTCACACAGCCCCAAAGTTACAGAACCAAGATATTAGCGCTGGTTCAAGGTTTTCTCTTTACTCTGCTGTCTTCTGTAAAAGATGTTAAAAGTTCTCATTTAATTTCCCAGGACACTTGTGTCCCACACTCCATTGTATCTATACATTCTTTCTATATCATTGCATCCTCAACCCCAACCTTGTTGATGAGCACAGAAGACAACATGAGCCTGATTTCACAGACCAGAGAGGAGCCTGTAGTCACACAGCCAGTAAATGGCAACATCTGAACTAAGCTCAGGTCAGCCTCATGGTGGCACATTGCCCTTAACCTTCTTCCAGGCTGGGACTAAGCTTTCAGGTCTCATTGGCTGACACGGGGCTCCTGACCTCCCAGCCTGCATTAACACACCGTGCTAGAAGCTTCCCAGGGACCTCACCCTGGACAGAACCTGCTCCATTTACCCCATCCATAGCGTCATTTCAAAAACCCCTGTTGGCCCTTCAGTGAAGAGGCAAAGGGTGTCCAGTCTGCCAGGGCCCAGGAAACAAGGTAAACCTTAGGCTACTACGGAGCACCTACAAAATACTCAGACTCATGGCAGCTGCAACTTGACTCTTGCTGAAAGCCAAGAATCAACCCAAAGAATATTTACTGCATCTCTGCAATATGCCTGACATTCCATGAAATCATTTTCTTTTGTTATTTTGTGGAATTGGGGATCAAACCCACAGGTGCCTTTATCACTGAGCCTTATAACCCTGGCCCTTTATAATTTTTTATTTTTATTTTTTATTTTGAGGATCTTAGTAAGTTGCCCAAGCTCACCTGAAGCTTTTGATCCTCCTACCTCAGCCTCTTGATTCACTGGGATTACCAGGAATGTGTTTTTTTGAATATGAAATACGTTTATGAAAAGACATGAATTAGTCCAGTGCTTGCTATGTGGGATATAGTCACCGCATACAATCCATGGGAATCTTTATAGAGTCTTGCAAGAGGGGCTACAGATATCACCCCCATTTTGCAAATAGGTAGAGTGAGACTCAGAAGAGCCAAGCCACATGTCCAGGATCTCCAAGGTAGCAAGTGGCAGGGCAGGGAATAGAACCCAGGTTTTCCCAACAAAAAGTCTATGTCCTTCAGGCCTATAATCCCAGCAGCTTTGGAGGCTAAGGCAGCACGATTGCAAGTTCAAAGCCAGCCTCAGCAACTTAGCAAGATGCTAAGCAAATTAGCAAGACCCTATCTCTAAATAAAATATAAGAAGAGCTAGAAATGTGGCTCAATAATTGAGTGCCCCTGAGTCTAATCCCCAGTTCTTAAGCCATGTGCTGTCTGTCCCTTCCTATGAGCAGAGGGCCCTGCACTTCAGCCTCACCTCCTCAGACATGCTTTTAGGAGCACATCCTACTTCCCCATGTCTGGACATGCTCACTTGAAAAGTGGGAGGAACCCTGGGAAGGCTCCTAAGCAGGCCTCCGGCTATGGTGATGGACCCAGGATGCCCACCCTTGTCACACCAAGTTCAACCAACAGGTCCCACTCACTGTCCTCCAAAGCAAAGGCAGTCTGTGTAGAAAGGAGTCCCCTTCATGATGGTCCCTCAGAGCTCCCAGGGGCTGCCTGGTGGCACCTAGGAGGGGGCTGGGGGGCTGTCCCTTCCTCTGGGTATTTGGGAGCCGGTGCCCAGGAATCCTCCAGAGGATGATGATGTGGAACTGGAGCCACTGGCCCTTCCCTGTACATGATGAGCAGGGAGTGTGTTGATGGATATGCTGATTTCACTATCGCACAAACCATTACCATCTAGAATTTGGCAGCCTTCTGGGTGAGAAGGGGAGGGGAGGGAATTTACTAACTTCCTCATGTGTGTGGTGGCATCCTTTACTCTTGAATGAAGGCCAGGGACCTGATTCACTCCTGGAGGCCTGAGGATAGAGGCACCGCACACCCTGGGTCTCTCCCTACCGTCCACCCTCCTCCTGCAGAGGTCTTGCCCTTGGCCAGGGCTTCCCCCCCACTTCTGGGGGTGCCAGGATAATGGGAACCCAGCTGTCTACCTTCCCCACGACTCCACACTTCCCCATCTCATGGTCATGTTCAGGGAGCAAGAAATGGACATCTTGGTGTGGTAGGGGTGAGGTGCAGGCACCTCTAGGCCAAGAGGGAAGAGAACCCAGAGGGCTTCCTGGAGAGGGAGGCTAGGGGTCCTTGCCAAGGGGCGAGTTGGGGGCGGGGAACAGCCTGGACAAAGGCTGAGAGGTGGGGCCACCAGCAGATGTGAGGGGCTGGGCGTGTGGAGAGGAAGGGGAGGGACGGGTGGATGCTTCTAGAACAGGTCTCCCCGAGTGTCAGCCCCTGTCCTCTCTACTCACGCCCACTGATAAGTCCTGGGCAAGGGCGACGGGGTGAGGAGAAGTGCCCGAGGCTCACTCATTGCCCAGGGCCCTGGCGGGGAAACCAGCTAGGAGGGCAGGACAGCAGGTTCCCCCCGAGCACTGTCCTGGTTGACAAAGGCAGGCTGGGGGCAGGAGGGACAGAAGAGGGTGACATTCTCCCTCGAGGCCGCCCATGGCCTGCTCCCCCAGCGCTCAGGAGACAAAGGACAGCTGTTCAAACACTGATCAGGGAGTGGGGCTCCATGAGGTGGGGTGCTGGGAGGTGGGGAGGCCACCGTCACTGGGTGCGCTACGCCCCGTGGGTTTGGCCTGTGCTGGATGGGCACCTGCTGGGAGTGTGGGACGTGGGGCAGAATGAGCGTCTGTCCACCTGTGTGCACGTAAGTGGGCTCCTGAGTAAGACAGAACGGGTGTGGGGGGGCGGTGCATGCATCATGGGGCGGGTGCACATGGTGTGCGCATGTGCAGGTGAACTGACCCTGCCAGTCCCTTCTGCTCGAGCAGTAATGCTGGTGCAGGGGTGTGACATCCACGCTAGTGAGCCTGCGCTGTCCCACACATATGCATGTGTGTGTGCATGCTGCACTAGGAGGACAGTGTGAGAGGCCGACACGGTGGAGGCCCGAGGCTGGCTTCAGTCCTGGAGCCCATGAATCCCCAGGGCATTGTCCCTTTCAGTGCCCAGCGAGTCCCCAGGCCCAGCACCTTCGCCCCTCACCTTGGAGAGGGCGTAGAGGTGGCCCCAGGTCCTCCCTAGAATGGTCTCCGTGGACATCCGTCCCATGCCTCTGCACCCCACCCCGGGCTGCGCTCACTCCAGAGGTGCAGGTGATGGTGGGGGCAGGTGGCAGTGGTGCTGGCACGAGGCAGGTCCGTGTGTGTCCCTGAGCCACAGCTTGGCTGGAAAACTGAGGGGACCTGATCCCTGGTCTCCTATGGCCAGATATCATGCCTGCCCTCCCAGGACAGTCCCCCAGAGCCACCAGAGCCCCGCCAGTTGGGAACCTGATTTAGGAGTCAGGGAACTCCAGGCTCATGGCCCTGCCCCCCACCCGCCCCTTGCCACCTCGACCTCCTGTTTGGTGAAGGGGACACCGAGCTGCAGCCCTTGGGCGACAGAGGAGCCTGAGCCCTCCAGGTTGAGCGGAGATTTAAGGGACTGGTGTGGCTTCTCTCTCCTCCTCTCTCTGGGTCTCTCCAGCAAGTCGTCCCCCCACTGCTCACACACTTTTTAAAATGTCAATAGACTGTCACTCACTTTTCTTGTTATACTTCTTAAAATGAATGTTTCCTCTAGTCGATGGAGGCAGGTGACACTGGAGTCACGGGCTTGGCTTTATTCCTGTCCAGAGGAGATGGACTGTGGAGAGCTCAGCTTTCAAAGGAACTATTTTATTTATAAGGATTTTCCTAATGTCATGAATGTGCCATGCCTGGCTTCTTTGTGCCCACTCTGGAGTGAAGGGGGGACTGAGCATGGCCCAGGTGGGGTGGCTTTCTTTACCCTGAAGCCCAGAATCCTAGAGGAAGTGACCTTCAGCAGTGTAATGCAACAGTTTCTTTTTTTTTAAATTAATTTTTATTGTTGGGTGTTCAAAACATTACATAGTTCTTGATATATCATATTTCACAATTTGATTCAAGTAGGTTATGAACTCCCATTTTTACCCTGTATACAGATTGCAGAATCACATCAGTTGCACATCCATTGATTTACATATTGCCATACTAGTGTCTGTTTTATTCTGCTGCCTTTCCTATCCTCTACTATCCCCCCTCCCCCTCCCCTCCCCTCTTCTCTCTCTACCCCCTCTAGTGTAATTCATTTCTCCCCCTTATATTTTTGTCCCCTTTCCCCTAACTTCCTCTTGTATGTAATTTTGTATAACCCTGAGGGTCTTCTTCCATTTCCATGCAATTACCCTTCTCTCTCCCTTTCCCTCTCACCTCTCATCCCTTTTTAATGTTAATCTTCTTCTCATGCTCTTCGTTTCTACTCTGTTGTTAGTTACTCTCCTTATATCAACGAAGACATTTGGCATTTGTTATTAAGGGATTGGCTAGCTTTACTTAGCATAATCTGCTCTAATGCCGTCCATTTCCCTGCAAATTCTATCATTTTGTCATTTTTTAATGCAGAGTAATACTCCATTGTGTATAAATGCCACATTTTTTTTTTTATCCATTCGTCTATTGAAGGACATATATGTTGGTTCCACAGTCTTTCTATTGTGAATTGTGCTGCTATGAACATGGATGTAGCAGTGTTCCTATAGTGTGCTCTTTTTAGGTCTTTAGGGAATAGACCGAGTAGGGGAATAGCTGGGTCAAATGGTGGTTCCATTCCGAGCTTTCCTAGAAATCTCCATACTGCTTTCCAAATTGGCCGCACCAATTTGCAGTCCCACCAGCAATGTACAAGTGAACCCTTTTCCCCACATCCTCGCCAGCATTTGTTGTTGTTTGACTTCCTAATGACTGCCAATCTTACTGGAGTGAGATGGTATCTTAGGGTGGTTTTGATTCGCATTTCTCTGACTGATAGAGATTGTGAGCATTTTTTCATGTACTTGTTGATTGATTGTATGTCCTCATCTGAGAAATGTCTGTTCAGGTCCTTGGCCCATTTGTTGATTGGGTTATTTGTTATCTTATAGTCTAATTTTTTAAGTTCTTTGTATATTCTGGATATTAGGTCTCTGTCTGAAGTGTGAGGAGTAAAAATTTGTTACCAGGACGTACGCTCCCTATTTAACTCTCTTATTGTTTCTTTTGCTGAGAAAAAACTTTTTAGTTTGAGTAAGTCCCATTTGTTGATTCTAGTTATTAACTCTTGTGCTATGGGTGTCCTATTGAGGAATTTGGAGCCGGACCCCATAGTATGTAGATCATAGCCAACTTTTTCTTCTTTCAGACGCCATGTCTCTGATTTGATATCAAGTTCCTTGATCCACTTTAAGTTAACTTTTGTGCATGGTGAGAGAAAGGGATTCAGTTTCATTTTGTTGTATATGGATTTCCAGTTTTCCCAGCACCATTTGTTGAAGATGCTATCCTTCCTCCATTGCATGCTTTTAGCCCCTTTATCAAATATAAGATAGTTGTAATTTTGTGGATTGGTTTCTGTGTCCTCTATTCTGTACCATTGGTCCACCCGCCTGTTTTGGTACCAGTACCATGCTGTTTTTGTTACTATTGCTCCGTAGTATACTTTGAAGTCTGGTATAGCTGTACTGCCTGATTCACACTTCCTGCTTAGCATTGTTTTTGCTATTCTGGGTGTTTTATTTTTCCATATGAGTTTCATGATTGGTTTCTCTATTTCTACCAGAAATGCCATTGGGATTTTGATTGGCATTGCATTAAACCTATAGAGAACTTTTGGTAATATCACCATTTTGATGATGTTAGTTTTACCTATCCATGAACAGGGTATATTTTTCCATCTTCTAAGATCTTCTTCTATTTCTCTCTTTAGGGTTCTGTAGTTTTCATTGTATAAGTCTTTCACCTCTTTTGTTAGGTTGATTCCCAAGTATTTTATTTTTTTTTTTGAGGATATTCTGAATTGAGTGGTTGTCCTCATTTCCATTTCAGATGATTTGTCATTGATATACAGGAGTGTCTTTGATTTATGTGTATTGATTTTATATCCTGCCACTTTGTTGAATTCATTGATTAGCTCTAATAGTTTCTTTTTCGACCCTTTTGGGTCTGCTAGGTAAAGAATCATGTCATCTGCAAATAGTGATAATTTAAGTTCTTCTTTTCCTATTTTCATGCCTTTAATTTCTTTCGTCTGTCTAATTGCTATGGCTGGTGATTCGAGAAATATGTTGAACAGAAGTGGTGAGAGAGGGCATCCCTGTCTTGTTCCAAATTTTAGAGGGAATGCCTTCAGTTTTTCTCCATTCAGAATGATGCTAGCCTGAGGCTTAGCATATATTTCTTTTACAATATTGAGGTATGTTCCTGTTATCCCTAGTTTTTCTAGAGTTTTGAACATAAAGGAATGCTGTACTTTGTCGAATGCTTTTTCTGCATCTATCGAGATGATCATATGGTTCTTATTTTTAAGTCTATTGATGTGGTGAATAACATTTATTGATTTCCATATATTGAACCAACCTTGCATCCCAGGGATAAATCCTACCTGATCAGGGTGCACAATTTTTTTTGATATGTTTTTTTATCCGATTCGCCAAAATTTTATTGAGGATTTTTGCATCTAGGTTCATTAGAGATATTGGTCAGTAGTTTTCTTTCTTTGAAGTGTCTTTGTCTGGTTTAGGAATCAGGGTGATGTTGGCCTCGTAGAATGAATTTGGAAGTTCTCCCTCTTTTTCTATTTCCTGAAATAGCTTGAAAAGTATTGGTATTAGTTCCTCTTTAAAGGTTTTGTAAAACTCTGCTGTATACCCATCTGGTCCTGGGCTTTTTTTAGTTGGTAGTCTTTTGATGGTTTCTTCTATTTCCTCCATTGATATTGGTCTGTTTAGGTTGTCAATATCCTTCTGACTCTATCTGGGCAGATCATATGACTTAAGAAATTTATGGATGCCTTCACTATCTTCTATTTTATTGGAGTATAAGGATTCAAAATAATTTCTGATAATCGTTTGTATTTCTGAGGTGTCTGTTGTGATATTGCCTTTTTCATCCCGTATGCTAGTAATTTGAGTTCTCTCTCTTCTGCTCTTCGTTAGCGTGGCTAAGGGTCTGTCGATTCTATTTATTTTTTCAAAGAACCAACTTTTAGTTTTGTCAATTTTTTCAATTGTATCTTTTGTTTTAATTTCATTAATTTCAGCTCTGATTTTAATTATTTCTTGCCTTCTACTTCTTTTGCTGTTGTTTTGCTCTTCTTTTTCTAGGATTTTGAGATGAAGTATTAGATCATTTATTTGTTGGTTCTTTCTTTTTTTAAGAAATGAACTCCAAGCAATAAATTTTCCTCTTAGAACTGCTTTCAATGTGTCCCATTGATTCCGTTATGTTGTGTCTGTGTTTTCATTTATCTCTAAGAATTTTTTAATTTCCTCCTTGATGTCTTCTGTAACCTATTGATCATTCAGTAACCTATTGTTCATTCTCCAAGTGATGCATGATTTTTCCTTCCTTATTTTATCGTTGATTTTCAATTTCATTCCATTATGATCAGATAAGATGCATGGTATTATCTCTACACCTTTATATTGTCTAAGAGTTGCCCTGTGACATAATATATGATCTATTTTTGAGAAGGATCCATGTGCTGCTGAGAAAAAAAGTGTTACTGCTTGATGTTGGGTGCTATATTCTATATATGTCAATTAAGTCTAGGTTATTAATTATATTATTGAGTTTTATAGTTTCCTTATTCAACTGTTGTTTGGAAGACCTGTCCAGTGGTGAGAGAGGTGTGTTGAAGTCTCCCATGATTATTGTATGGTGGTCTATTTGACTCTTGAACTTGAGAAGAGTTTGTTTGATGAACATAGCTGCACCATTGTTTGGGGCATATATATTTATGATTGTCATGTCTTGTTGGTGTATGGTTCCCTTGAGCAGTATGTAGTGTCCCTCTTTATCCCTTTTGATTAACTTTGGCTTGAAATCTATTTTATTTGATATGAGTATGGACACTCCTGCTTGTTTCCGAAGTCCATATGAGTGATATGATTTTTACCAACCTTTCACCTTCAGTCTATTTATGTCTTTTCCTATCAAATGCGTCTCCTGAAGGCAGCATATTGTTGCGTCTTGTTTTGTGATTCATTCGACTAGCCTGTGTCTCTTTATTGGTGAGTTTAAGCCATTAACATTTAGGGTTATTTTTGAGATATGAGTTGTTCTTCCAGCCATATTTGTTTATTTATGTTACTAAACATGGTTTGTTTTCCTCTTTGATTATCACCCCCCCTTTACTGTACTACCTCCCGCTGTTGGTTTTCATTGATATTTTCCATTTCCTCTTCCTGTAATATTTTGCCGAGGATGTTTTGAAGAGATGGTTTTCTAGCTGCAAATTCTTTTAACTTTTGTTTATCATGGAAGGTTTTAATTTCATCTTCCATCCTGAAGCTTAATTTTGCTTGATGCACAATTCTTGGTTGGAACCCATTTTCTTTCAGTGTTTGAAATATGTTATTCCAGGATCTTCTAGCTTTCAGAGTCTGTGTTGAAAGGTCAGCTGTTATCCTGAATGGTTTACCACTAAATGTAATCTGCTTCCTTTCTCTTGTAGCTTTTGAAATTCTCTCCTCATTCTGTATGTTGGGCATCTTAATTATAATGTGTCTAAGTGTGGATCTCTCATGATTTTGCACATTCGGCGTCCTGTAGGCTTCTAGGATTTGGGATTCTGTCTCATTCTTCAAGTCTGGGAAGTTTTCTCGTATTATTTCATTGAATAGATTGCACATTCCTTTGGTTTGGACCTCTATACCTTCCTGTATCCCAATGACTCTTAAGTTTGGTCTTTTTATGTTATCCCATATTTCTTGAATGATCTGCTCATGGTTTCTTAACAGTTTTGCTGAGCTGTCAATGTTCTTCTCCAATTGAAATACTTTGTCTTCATTGTCTGATGTTCTATCTTCTAAGTGTTCTACTCTGCTGGTAGTATTCTCAATTGAGTTTTTAAGTTGGTTTATTGCTTCCTGCATTTCTAAGATTTCTGTTTGTTTGTTTTTTATAACCTCTATCTCCCTGTATAGTTGATCTTTTGCTTCTTGGATTTGTTTATGTAATTCATCGTAGAAGTGGTCGAAGTGGTCTTTCATTGTCTGATTTTGCTGTCTAATGTCTTCCTTGAGACTCCAGATCATCTGAAGCATGTATATACTGAATTCTTTATCTGACATTCCATCTGCTGCAGATATTACCTCTTCTAAAGTTGAGTTGACCTGCATTGCTTGTGGTCCTTCCTTTCTTTGTCTTTTCATACTGATCGCGTTTCTTTCTGCTTGGTGAAACTGTTGTGTTATTGATTTTTTCCCCTATATATTTATATTGCTCTGTATAGTTGCAAAGTCTCCCTCGCAGGCTTTGGCGGTTGTTCTGCCCCTCCTCCAATTGGGGCAATATGCCTACCACACCAGCAGGCCGCTGGGCCTGTACTTTCGGTGGGCCTGTTCTTTCGGTGGTCACAGGTCCTCCTACCTTGCAGGCGCGAGCAGCGGCTCTGTCCCTCCGTGGGCCGTTAGGCCTGTTCTGTCTGTTGGTTACAGGTCTATCTACCTAGCAGGCGCTGGAGGCGACTCTGCCCCTTCCCCAATCGGGGGGATGGCGGGCCACTGGGCCTGTCTGCTGGTAGGTTAATGCAACAGTTTCTAATTGCACACTGCTGGTGGTGGGGAGCTCACTCCCGACCAAGATGGCCCACCTCAGGTACAGTCTCCAACCCCTTTCCTACCCTCACGGGCCCTGGTTCTGTTCTCTGAAGTGAGGGAGGAAATCTCTTCAGAGTCCCCCTTAGGGTCCTCCTAGGGATTCCTTCCCGCTCTGAAGTACCCCCCTTAGTCCTTTGAATCTCTCTCCATAACTTCACCATCTTACTGAGTCTAGAAAATATACCCAGAATTCTCTTCCCCAAGATCAGAAAGACTAATTGAGACTTCTGTGGGTTACCAAGACCAGTGTCTCCCAAGGTCACTTCTGAAATGTCTTCATTCTAGTCACACTTATAAGGATCTTATGTTCAAATGAACGTTGCAAGTGCTGGGTTAAAGAAATATTAGAAACTTCTTTTGCAGAAGGACTTATCAGGGCCTTATATGACTCATGTACCTGAGACTCTCCAAACCAGATACAGGAGGTTGAGTTTGGGTTCGTCTGGACTTGTCAGAAAGTCATGCTAGAAGGGACACATAAACTGCTCTAGAAGCAGACCTCGGTGAGAATTCCAACTCTGCCATGTATTACCTTCGGGACCTGGAAATGCCTTTACCACTCTGACCTTCAGACTCTTCATCTGTCATGTGAAAGATCTTCATCTCTATGCCTTGCTTGTTCGACAGGTGGAGCACAAGGGAAAGAAGTCAATCAGTTCCCAAACTGCCTCATCTGGTGCAGCTATCCCCAGGCATATCCTGGCTCAGGCCAGCCTCAACTCCCCACACAGCCTCAAATGTACCAAGCCCACTGCTGCCTCAGGTCCTTTACACATGCTAAAAATCCACTTTCCAGCTACATCCATATGATGCATGGTAGGGGCTCAACAAACAATGCATAAACTGCTGTGAGACGGAGGCCCTTGATGTCTTCTTCTGCTGGCCACCATCCAGCTCATGCCCATAGTCTGATGAGGCCTGAAATCTTTTCTCTCCTACCCTGAGGCTGGAGCAAGCAGGGTCTCCCACGCATGCACCTGAAAATCACCATGAAGGCAGTCTCCAGGATCTCCCGCGCAGGAAGCATGTCAGCTGGGAGCCACCGGGCCATGATCAGGCCATGCCTCAGGCCCTTGGACCCTGCTCTGGGTCATCTCTACAATGGTGTCCCCTCTGCTGGCTCCCTGTGCTGGCCCCTGACTTAATCAATCTCGGCCAATTGGCCACAGGCTTATTTCTTTAAATGAGGTCACCTCTAAGGATCTCTGACATGACGTGGCCCCGCCTCCTCAGAGCAGTGGGGACGTTGCAGCTCAGGTAAGTGAACATTCTCTTAAACCAAAAGGCTGGGAGGGGGCTCTCTTCTCCCCCAGGCTGAGTGGGCCTCTGAGGACCAGGTGAGGCAGCCCCCGAGGGGGTACACTGTCTGTGTCACAGAAGGCTCCACTCACCCAAGTCACCTCCTGCCATAGGTAGATCATATGTCTGATGTTCTCCTCCCACTTACTGCATCTTTGGTTTGAGGGGTCTGGAGTAAAACCAAATGTCCCGGGTTTAAAACCCCTCTGGGCCTCTCTTGAGCTGTGTGATCATGGGTAAGTTAATAAATCTCTCAGTGCCTCAGTTTCTTTCTTAAATGGAGATACTGGTGTGTATCCTGGAGTTTTTTAATGCAGAGCAGTCCCTAGCACATAGGAGGTGCTGCATCAACGTGGCTGCAATGACTATTAAGGCCATTTTTGGATGTTGTGGGTGGAGTGGGGTGGGGAACTTCAGTGAGGATCAGTGTGAACTCTTCTCTGTTAATTCATTTTCTTTTTCTGGGAGGTACGGTGTCAGGGGCTAGAAGGAAATTCTCCTTCAAAGAATAGCCTGACATTTACAAGAAACAGCCCCCTGGGTGACATCCTGCCTGGGAGACATCCTGCAGCTACTTATCTCCCTGAAACATCCTGTGGCTATCAGGAACATCAGACATCTTGCAGCTGCCAGTTTTACCACCTACATCCAGCAATTGCTGATTAGAGAGCTTCCCCATCCCCAGCATATAAATACCCCTGTGTGAACAATAAAAGTTTGCAGCTTGATCAGAACTCCTGTCTTGCTTTTATCCTTCTTGTCTCTTGTCCCTTCATTCCTCCCCACCTAGGTTCACCACCCACATTGATGTGTCCTGTGGGTCAGAACATTTGGCGCCCAAAGATTGGGGCTGGAGCCTTTGACTGAGAAGGAACACCATCCTCCAGGGACACATGACCAAGCGCAGCTAGCGATCGCCTTGGCAGACACGACCGAGAGACAGATCCAGGAGGAAAGTGGGGACGATGCACAGTGAGTGACCCACCATGGGACAAGCAGTTTTGTCACATGATTTGTTTTTGTCAGGCCTCAAGGAGGCCTTCAAGACACGGGTGGCATGTGTTAAGAAAAAGGACTTAAAATTATTCTTTTCATACATAGGAGAATTGTGTCCATGGTTTTCCCTTGAAGCGACCATTGATGGTAAAAGATGGCTTAGAGTAGGAGACTGTTTAAAAGATTATTATGAATCCTTTGGCCCAGAAAAGGTGCCTGTTGCCACCTTTTCTTACTGGAACTTAATGAAATTCTTAAAAGTTTACCCTTTGACAATGGTACCTTAAAACTTGTCAGTATTGGGGAAGAGGCTATGCAAAAGACCTCTCATCTCTCTCGTCCCCCCTCAGCATGCCCTTCAGTCAGTATAGACATACATCCTTCTCAGTCACCCTAGGACCCTGGGAACCTTCCTGAACCCCCTCAAAATCCCACCCTAATGAATAAGGCTCCAACAGCTACCAACCGCCTTTATCCAGTTTTAAATCCCAGAGACATATTGACCCCTGGGGAGGAGGCTACCTTGGAGAAGGAAGCAGCTCGCTACCATTCAGAAGACCCGCCACCTCTCAGGACCCTGCCACAGCCTATAGGACTTACACATCCACCTCCCTGCTATATCCTTCCTGCCTTTTGTGCTCTGGCCCTTTAGGGGCCAACTGCCCCATCAGATATTTTTTCTCCACTTACCTTGCCTAACCTGGCTCCCTTGCGCAAGTCTCTCCAACAGAGATGGGGACACATCCAACTTCTAAAAGAATCAAGATCTCTTAACTCTGAGCTCCGCTCATTAGCCTTAGGCACAGAGTCAACCCGAGCTGGCCCAAGGCGGTCTAATAAAAAGGTTAAGCCACGCCATCGGCCTATTCTCGCCTTCCCAGTCACCCACAGTCAGATAGATAAGCCCACCCAGGCTGAGGACAAAGAGGAGGATCAAGTGGAGGAAACGGATCTAGGGTTCATAGTTTGTCCCTGGTGAGCAGATTTCTCTCTCTCTGCTTCCTCATTGCCATATGCTGAGCTGCTTTCCGACTCCCTACACTTCCCCCGCTATGTTCTGCCTCACGTTGGCCCCAGAGCTATGCAGTTGGTGGTCAGTGGAGTGAGACCTGAAACTATGAGCTACATAAACTTGTCCTGCTCTAATTGTTGTTGTTAGATTTTTTTGGTCACAGTGATGTAAAAGGCAACTAAAAACACAGACTAATTTATCCAGCAGGGAATATTAAAGGCAGTACAGCATTTGAGATATGACCTGGGTATTTCTAGCTGCTTTCAGCCTTATATACCATGGGGATCAGGAGCAAAAGCCAGGGTAGAAAGATTTAAAATACTTGCAGGTTTTCCAGAAAAGAAAACTTTGTAATGTTGGGGCCAAAAATGGTGTGGTTGGTAAAGAGATTAGTTCCATTTCACAGAAGCCACCTTTAGGCATCTCAGGACTGGGAAGGACACCACCCTTAGCAGGCTCAATGACTTGAGGAGAGATTATCAGGGTGCCCTGGGTACAAAAGGCAGCCTCAGAATCCTATGTCCAGATTCATTTTGCTGTGTAACTAACATCATATGGGCTCACAAAGGCCATGGTCTAGGTGGGTCTGCCTACTGTCCTCATTCTAAGCTGACCTTGTTATTGTCCATGTGATGCTGGTTATCAGGCTTACAGAGTGAAGAGCTGAGGGGTTGTGAAGGTTTGCATTCATACTTCAGAGGAAACGCTGGTGACCAGGATGTGCATATCACATTCAGAGTGCAACCCAGTAACCCCAGAAACAGTGATTTATCAAACTATGAGAGTGGAGCCAGTGTTGTGGTGGAGGTTAGCAGTGGCAGGCCTATGAACACCTGCTCAGGTAAGTGAAAGTCAGTGAGCACAGAAGCTCTAGGGAGTGGTCCCACATCAGACCAAGCTGGAGGGTTTAGGATGCTCAAGTTCTAGGGCACCCATATTACAACATCAGGTGCCCTAGTTTCACACCTGGAGCACTAGACTTAATGGAGCACTAGACTTAACGTGTGCCTGCTGTGCTTTTTCAGTTTCCTCCTTACTACTGTCCTCTTCTTCCCTTTGGGTTAGTTGTGTTTCCCCTGCGTAGATGTATCTTTGAAATGTGTTAACATTTTTTTTGATTATTAATGAGGATTGCAGCCAATGCAGCTACAAAAGGTTTGATTCTTCTGCTTTGCTTCCACGCATGAAAGTCAGTAACTGAAGAGGCAGAGAGGTGGGAGAGAAAAAGGCTTCATTGGCAACAATTCAGCATTTCAGAGATGAATGGCTAGCTCCTGGTTTTATCTTGCTTAGTACTGCTGAGTGAAAGTGTATACAGTGTGTTATGTGGAATTGTTCTCGCAGTCTTGGGCAGGTGGACACAAGCACAGTTTACTGGTGTTGACAGACTTCCTTTAGAGGGGTCTGGAGTCATGGCTCAGTGGTAGAGAGAGTGCCTGGCATGTGTGAGGCACAGTGGTCAATTCTTAGAACCATATATAAATCAATAAATATTGATGGACAACTAAAAATAGATGTCACTAAGGAGCTGGGGATGTGGCTCAAGTGGTAGCGCACTCGCCTGGCATGTGTGCAGTGCTAGGTTTGATCCTCAGCACCACATAAAAATAAAGATGTTGTGTCTGCCCAACACTAATAAATAAATATTAGAAAATTCTCTCTCTCTCTCTCTCTCTCTCTCTCTCTCTCTCTCTCTCTCTCTCTCTCTTTCTTTCTCTCTCTCTCTTTTAAAAAACTGTTATTTAAAGTAGTTGGGATTCTGTGGGTTATATCTGGGTCCAGTGGACCCTGACACATCCCAGACCTGTGAATCTAAGATAATGTGATTTTTTATATGCTTGCAATTCTGAAGGTGTGTGTGTCTGGCTTCCCTCCTAGTCAGTGTCTTCTGTACACTTCTGCCAATACCTTTTAATTTGGACATTTCCTGTGACATAGAATGGTGGAGTGCCCAGTGCAAGGGCCCTTTTAACTGACTTTCGTGCTTTTTACTGACTCTATGGTTAGTCATTAAGATAGGGTTGAGGGTGTGGGGAGAAAAGAAAGATATACTCATAAATTAAAAAGAAGAGAATGGCAGAAAAAAAAAAAAACGTTCAATTCAGGGTTCAGCGTCACTATGTTCCCTTGAGTCTCAGAAGAGACTTTGGGCAAAAACTATTGAGAATGCACTGTTGATATTTGTGGACTCTTGGAGTCCAAATGCTTGTTTATTTATTTATTTTTAATTATTTATTAATGTGAGACAGACATGAGCTTTTGGGCCCAAGGGATAGATATTCTGGCATTAACATTTGGTGTTCCTCAAAGGCTCACCTCTTAAACATCTGGTTCCTAGCTGAAGTCATTATTGAGAGGTGTTGGAAGCTTGTGGAAATTGGGGCCCATTTGATTAAAATTACCTCATTGAGAATGTGCCACTGATGGGGTACTGGGACCCTAATGCACTTCTGTCTCTGTCTCTCTCTGCCTCCTAGCAGCCATGAGGTGGTCAGTTTTCCTATGCCATACACTCTTGGCCAGATGTTCTGCTTTGCTATAGGTCCAGAGGTAAGAGGGCCAAGTGACCATGGACTCTAATCTCTGAAACCATGAGCCAAAATAAATCTCTGCTCCTTTGAATGTGGTGATCTCAGGTATATTATCACAGGTTTGGAAAGTGATTAGGACAATTGCTGTCCAAAATATAAGAGGCTCCAGACCTTCCTCTAACCAGATTCACCTCTTCTGTCTGAAGGTAGCACAGAAAAGCTGACAATTTACTCACTAATTTTTTGACCAACAAACATGCTAGTAATATCTTCAGATTATAATTTGGACATGTAAGGATGCCAAAGGCATCTTGTGTGAGAACACTGCAGACCCCACTCATAAATTGGATCTGATGTGTCTTAGGGGGGAGCCCAGGTGAACAAGTCAAGCCCTGGCATTGGAACACACATTGCACAATGGTCTGGCTTTCTAGCTAGAAGCTATCCATCTCGGCTGATGGTGGATACTCAAAAGAATCTATTTGGGGTGATTCTCTCTTTTAGAAACCCCTTAAATGTCCCAGAGTACCTTCATCTCCAGAAGCATTATCTGAGAGTACTCTCTTATTATTTGAAGAGTTTTCTCTATATTGAGGAGTTATTGAGTGGCTGGCAAGTACCTTTCAGTTTTATGGGAGGCAATGTGCTCTTTCCTTTGCACTTTTATATTTTCTTACATTTTCAAGAGCAAGGTATGTGCCTGAAATCTGCATCTTCACCCCTCTACCTCTGTGTGCAGGGCCCACAAGATAATATCCTTGAACTGGGTGTGTCAGTGTTCAGATTATGTATGTAATGTTCTGTGTGTGTGTGTGTGTGTGTGTGTGTGTGTGTGTGTGTGTTTGTTTATGTGTGTGTGTGTGTGTGTGTGTGTGTGAGAAAGAGAGAGAAGGAGAGACAGAGAGAGAGAGAGACAGAGAGTGAGAGAGAAAACACATGAACTTTTTTCTCTAGCACCAGGACTTTGTGCTTTTATGTGTTTCATGTGTATAGGTATGGAAAGGATATGAAACAAGACACCATAAATTCTCCTGTGTGGGACTGTTTGGTTGTCGTGTGTAAATATTTTCTGGGTGATTTCTTTGGTCATTGTTGGCTGAGTTCCTTTCTGGCAGGACATGTGTTTAGGGTTTTAGTGGTGCGTCTGTATGTGTTGTTGGCATTGTGGACTATTGTGAACATGACTATTGTGAATGCATTTGAGAGGAGTTAGGATGTTGTCTTACTATTATGTGTTGGATCTGTGCATTTTCAGATTTTAGAATGTATGTGTATGTTGATGTCTAGGTCAGAATTTAGGGACAGAATCTTTGGTGTTCAGAGATTTGGAGAGAATTGAATCATGGGGTATGTTGGGGTGTTTAGAATTATGTATATGTACCACATAGATGTGTATAGATTCTGTTGATAATGTCTCAAGTGGACTGCTGTGTATTTTCTTGTTTAGGGCTTTGAGGTGATCATGTTATTTTTGGGAATGGAGGGGTGTCCTTTGTGAGTATGTAGGAGGAGTAAGCAGTGTCTGTACGTCTGAGATTTGTTGTTGAACTTCATATTCGAGGCATTCTGTGTATGTGCATGTTTGCAAAATAGAGGTGATTGTAAATGTTTTCATTTGAGAATACAAATTGTTGTCATGTTAATAAGTAATTTGTTTGCTCCATTCAGTTACTGAGGGAGTGTTTGTGTGATTGCTTTATGGGTGATACTGATTGATGTGTGGTCTGAAGATGAGTGTATCTGAAGCACACCAGATACTCTCAACCAAAAGACCCTTGCCATAATTAAGCTTCTTCTCTTGTCAGATCAGCAGCAAGAATGCAAAGGTTACTGTTGTTGGGAGCTTCCTCTTTCTTGTAAATGCCAGATTTTTTTTTTTTTTTTTTTTTTTGGTAAATACGTGTGAAACCTCTGTCTGGCATAGAGAATGGAATGAAAAACACTTGTCAAGTGAATCTTCAAGCCCTTTTCCCCCATGGGACAAAAAAGTCAAAATATTTTGAAATTATCTGTCCCTAGAATATTTCAGGCATGAGCCACACTCTGGACTGATTGGCAACATCCAATAAACCTGCTTTCTGAAAATTCCTGTGGTATCCAGCCTCTTCAGTCCTACTTCATATATATTTTAAGTGTTTCATGGAGGCGACTGGAATATGTGTGAGACTTTGTAAGGAAGGTTATTGATTGGAATTGTTTGGATTTTGCTGTATATTTGTATTAATTTGGGCATGAGGAACTCTGGGTTTAGAGTCAGGCATCTGGAAGATAGGAAGTTTATGCTATTGAGGATTTTAGAGCTCCAAAGTGTTGTGTGCTGTTAACTGAGTATATCAGAAAGAATGAGCAGTTTTGTACATTAATAATGAGTTCTGTGCCCTTTAATAGTGAGAGAGTGGCTGCATGTACTTTAGGTCTGTGGGAGTACTGTGGGTTTGTAGATTCAGATGGACATGTGTGTTCCCAGACTTGTATAATCTAGGACTGTGAAAGTATTTAGGAAGTGTGATGGCTGAGTATTCATTCTCAAATAGTAGATGGGTAGTGTGTGTTTCCACTGAGATAATATAGAAGTTATATTTATATGGGAATACAAGTTAAGAGGATTAGGTACTGACAGTGTATATGGGTTATTATGACATGGTGGGACTTGTGAATAATTATTAAGAAGAGTGTTTGAATTTAGTATTTTGGTGAATACTTTTCGATATTCACAAAATATTGATTTTTTAATTTAATTTCATTTTTTTGTTTAGGGAAGGGTGTGACATTAGAGTGCAGGGTAAAATATGTGTATTAAGGCAATACAAGTGTTATGTATGTATTTGGGAAATGACAATGAGTAGATTGTAGGTGACATCATTGTTGTGTACATTTGGAGAGGGTTGAGAAACTTTATGTGTTTTTTGGAGTTGGTGTTTGCGTATCAAGTGATTCTGGGAATATGGACTCATGTTTATGTGTGTATGTGGGTGGTTGTACCTGTGTCATTTAGGGTTATTAATGTTACATTTTTGTAATCAGGGTATTTCTGGTTCCACTTAATCTTAGGGAAGTTCAAAGAGATTTTTATGCACACATGCCACCCAGCCACAGAGACCTGTGAACACCTCTTGCTGAGGCACATACATGTTAAGATGCACACTCATTAAAACCCCTTTCACCACAGATATCATTAAAACACCTCACATTTAGAAACAGGTGCATGACCCACAACTCACTGCCATTCCAACAAAAACACAGATGCATAAATCACCTTTATCCCTGCTTTCCCCAAATACACACACCACCACTTCCTTTCTAAAAAAATATATACATACCCACAAATACACCTGCGTGTTATCACCCAGGTACTGACGGACATGCAATGATAATGTATACTTTCCAAATGCAGGCTTATACATTCCTATATACTCTACACTTCCTGAAGGCATGCACATGATATAACCAAACACTGAGTATGCATGCACACAGAAATACAACATACAACACCCCTACACACACACACACACAACACACACACACACACACACACACACACACACACACACAATAAACCCTATTTGTTACCAGAAGTCACAAAAACAAAACCATAAGTACTCTGGAAAATCTCACAGACTTGAGCCTCTCATCAGAAATACAACATACACAACACCTTGCTTCTGTCTCTTCTTGCTTTACACAGAATTTAAAGTACACTGCAGAGCAGATAGGCTTAACTGAACTTTCCAACAAAAACCAAAAGACGACAAATTCTTCACAACAGTACCAACAACATTCTCCAGAATAGACAACAGATTAAGTCATAAAAAAACCTTAACAATTTTAAAAGCTAAAAATCATTTGAAATAACTTTTTTTATGAACCCAATGTAATAAAACTGGAAACCTAGAACAGGCGGAACTTCAGAAACATCCTGCATGTCTGCGATTATAACAAAAAGCTCTCAAATAGCAGAGTCAATGACAAACAGAATGGAAATTTTTAAAGATTCTTGAGAAAAATGATAGAAACACAAAATAAAAAACCCTATATCATAGAGCAGAGGCAATTTTAAGATTAGAGCAGTACATACCTATATCAAAAAAGAAAACAACCAAGACTTCCTCCTCAAGCAGGTAGAAAATCAAGAACATGCCTGACCCAAAGCTAGTAGAAGAAAAAATACTAAACATTAGAGAAGAGGTAAATAAAATAAAGATTAAATATTATTTTAAAAATATCAACAACAGAAAGAATTTACTTACTTACTTACTTACTTACTTACTTACTTACTTACTTATGCCTAGGATTGAACTCAGAAGCAACCACTCACTGAGAGATGTCTCCACACCTAGTTTGTTTTTTTATTGAGAGACAGGGTCCCATAGAGTGGCTCACTGCCTTACTTTTGCTGAGGCTGTCTTTGAACTTGCCTTCCTCTTGCCCCTCCTTGAGGATCTAAACTGTTCATGTCAATGGTTAAGAGTACAGCTTTGCCATTGAACTCACTTAAGCAGTGGGAAGATCATGATGCTGTATAATATGAGCATTCCCAGACGTGACACCTACGGACATCTTCACATTGGCTTTATTCACAGAAAGCATGAGACTCACCTTTCAGGACTCTGCTTGGTGCATGGTTTGGCTTCTTCGCTTTTTTGGTGGAGGTTTTCTGTTGGAGACTAAACCCAGAACATCATGTATTCTCGGCAAATGCTTCCCCATGGAGCTGTGCCCCCAGCCCACCTTGGCCTTTCTTGGTGATCAGAGAAAGTGTCTGTTGGACTCTATTTTTAATGACTTACTGGGAAACTTCATGTCCTCTGATTCTACCTCTTCTGCAGATCCAGTTGAAGGCAAAGGTGCTGTGGCGAGCCATCCCCCTTTTCATCTTCTTAGTCTGCTGTCAGGTCAATCCGGTCTCCTGTGCTGTTGTTGGGGAAAGGGGGAGAGGGGAGAACCATGTGCCACTCCTTTGGTTTCTACTTGTTTCCAGATTTTTTGTTTGGTATTATGGCCTCAGATTCTGTGGACCCTTTCTACTTGATGTGAGGGATTCTGGCCTCCAACAGAGGGAGGCTCAGACTCAATGTGCCTCTTTTCTGCTGGACCAGCACCATTTAGTTGAACTACAGCCTTTCTGTGGAGCTAAGAGAATGGGCAGCTCTGTGACCTGGAAAGTCTGCATGTGCCATGTCAAATAGCCTGATCAACGGTGCATTCAGCCTGGGAAACACCATCTTCTTTAGAGTTGGGTTTGAATGCAATACAAAACCTGGAAGAGCAAGATAAGTCTCTGCTTGAGAATTTCTGAAAACTTAAAAAAACTACAGTGTTTGAAATCCCTGAAATGAGATGGTGAGTAGACATAGAACACTCTCTAGAACTCTCTAGTGGTTTCTCAGCTGCATCTTTTTCATATCTACAGGTGAAATATATGGATCAAAACCACGAGTGACAGTGGAGGGTCAAATCTAACCAGTCACCTGTGTGTCTAGAAATGATTTTCTTGTGTATGTTGATGGTGCATTTGATGGACACGGTTTAAAAATGGGGTTCCAAAAAGGTTCCAGTCACTCAGAATCAGAGCTCATCTGAACATGATGGAAAGGGAAGGTTGATTCCCAACTAGATCCAAATGTGCCAGCCCCATTTGCAGAGTCAGGAAATGATTGGAATGTTCTCCAGTTTTATGAACTGATGAAGGACGGGCCTCTCTGTCCTCTGTCCATCAAGAATGGATCTGTCCATGGGGATGGGAATGCAGCAGGCTCTTGAGGGGTACGTGAGTTTCCAAACAGAATGACATGGTGTCTGGTGGGCTCGACAGAGGGACTCAGTTGTGTTCTTATCTTTGGTTTTGGGGTGTTATGCTATAATTGCTGCCAGCAACCTGAAGCCCATCCAATGTGGAAAAGGGGTCACATTCAATTCTGTAGGTTCATTTTATTAAATAATGTCTTGCTTTCTTGAGCTCACAGGGGCTTTGTGGCTGCCCGTTTCCTTAGGCACACTCATGGAGCTCAGTATCTCTGCAATGGTCACCTTGGGCCTCATCATACAGCTCTTGGCTTGCACCAAGATGATTGAAGTGGGTGACACCCCAAAAGACCAAGCCCTCTTCAACGTGAGCCCAGAACTTCAAGAAAGATCATGGGTAAATTTCTGGTGTCTAGTTGAGAATTTGAATTGGCTCTAAAATTGGGGGCATTAAAACAGCCCAGTTTGGCCTGTGTGCTTTGCCTGCCGACCCTGTAGGTGCTCCATGGCCTGTTAGTGAGAGAGCACTTCTGGGAGGTGCTGGGAATGGGGGAAGGCCAGGCAGGGCAGGGGAGGGCAGGAATGCCCCAGAGCATGGACTTGAAGGATCAGTGAATGGAGGTCACCCCTTCACCAGCCATGATTTTCATACCTCACGAAGGAGGTGACATCTACTTCAGAGCTGTCATAAGTATTCAATCAAAGCCAGATGCTGTGGAGTATGCCTCTAATTACAGCAGCTTTGGAGGCTGAGGCAGAAGGATCACTATTTGGAGGTCAACCTCAGCAACTTAGTGAGGCCCTAAGCACCTCAGTGAGACCCTGTTTCTAAATAAAATAAAAAATGGCTGGGGATGAGACTCAGAGGTGAAGCACGTCTGCTCAGTCCTCAGTATAAAAAAAAAGAGGATTAAATTAAATAATCACTCTCACAGTGCCTAACACATGGTAGTTATTTAGCAAGTGCTATTTTTCCTTCTGTATTTAAAAGGATTTAATGAGCAAAAAGGTGATCCTCTCAGTCCAGCTCTGCTGTTGATTAGATTTTTTGATGTGGAAGAAATTTAGATAATAGTTCTGGAGTCTCAGTTTCTACATGCTGTTAAACTAGGTTAAGAGTATTGGCTGTATCAAATGATAGGCAGCCCCAATAATGGGGTCCAGCCTCAGAGTCAGCCAAGCCTAGCCTCTGTTAACTGGAATGTGCTATTTAGAAAACAATATTTACAATTTTCTACTCTGCCATCTTCCATACAGCATGTCTTTGAGATCTTAAGTTAGTAGGTTAAATAATTCAGTGAGAAATCCATCTAACTTAAATTGTGAGTTTCAGACACAAATCAAGATTGTAGAATATATTTATGTATTAATGCATTAATCATTAATGAATTAAGTAATGCATTATTAAATATTAAGTAATGCATTTATTATTCAATGCCTTAAATTAATGCATTATCCTTCTAAAGCACTAATAAGTGGTTTTGTTTTTTAATTTTTATTTTTGACATTTTATAATATACTTGGCTTAGTGCAGTGGTGCGCACCTCTAATTCCAGCAGTTCGGAAGGTTGATCCTGGAGGATTGTGAGTCAAAGCCAACCTCAGCAACGGCGAGGCCCTAAGCAGCTCAGTGAGACGCTGTCTCTAAATAAAACCAAAATAGGGCTGGGGATGAGGTTCTGTGGTTGAGTGACCCTGAGTACAATCCCTAGTACCAAAATCAAAACAAACAAACAAAAAATTTGCATTATTTTTCTAAAGCCCAAATTGGGTGTTTTTTTCTCTTTCTCTCTTTGTTTTTAATATTTTTTTTTGCAAACCTGAAAATGGAACTCAGTGCCTCTACCACTGAGCTACAGCCTCAGAAGTTTTCTCCTTACCGTTGACAATTTTTTAAATATGTTTTTCCATATTAAGAATTCAAGATCATTTTTTAAAAAAAGAATTTAGGATGACTGGTCTGAAGTTTAGTAAAGCACTTGCCTATGGGCAGTGTCAGTATTTATCATCTATATTCCTGCCACACTCTGCTCAAGATTTTATTTGGACCCTAGTGTTTGGCATGATTGTCACCATCGGCCAGTCCATTATGGATGTGATGACAGGCATGGACAGGGACCCCCCTCAAAGATGGGTTCTGGGATCTGCCTTCTGATCACCACTCAGGTGAACCCCCACTCTCACCGCGCTTTCTGAGTGACCCTGTTGTCCCTCTTCCTCCTCAGCAGTACTCAGCCAGACCTGGGGCCATGCCAGGCTCAGGGCTAGGCTCAAGGCTAAACACTGGCCTGAGCAGGGTAAGGCCCCAGGTTGGAGGCTGGTCACCGCCCAAAAAGAAATCATTCAAATAAAGACACTGTGCCCATCTACAACGAGAAATATTGAAATCAATAAAGGCCTGCTGTCCACCTGCAAACCCAAAAACAATTAAGAAACAAAAAAAAATATTGGGGCTGGGGCTCAGTGGCAGAGGTTCACCTGGCATGTACAAGGCCTTGGGCTCGATCCTCAGCACCCCATAAAAATAAAAAAAAGATGTTGTGTCCACCTCCAACTAAAAAATAGATTTAAAAAAAAATAATGGAGAATTGAAAGACCCTGGCTTTGGCTTCTGAATTCCCATGAGGCAGATTGAGAAGGGTCTCTAATTTGGCCCTCATAGCAGAGAGCCCTGTCATTGAAGATGGAAGGAACCAGGGCACTGGGGCCAGTAACACAGAGATCACTTTTATTAATTAATTTATTTTAATTCTGCAGTTCTTTGTGGCAGGCTTGATCGTCCTCCTTTTGGATGAGTTTCATTACAAAGGGAACGGCCTGGGCTCTGGCTTTTCCCTCTCCATCTCAAGCAACATTTGTGAAACCATCCTGGGGAAGGCCTTCAAACCCACCACCATCAACACCGACCAAGGTAAGGGCCCTGTCTCCCGTTGGGCACATCTGCAGGAAGTTTTCATGTATGCAGAGTATTCCTCTGGGGGAAAATAACTGTTTCAGAATCATTTCTTCTGAATTTTCAGTGCGCAAATGTTTAAAATTATAGCTGAGTGCAGAAGCTCAAGCCTGTCATCCCAGCAGCTCAGGAGGCCGAGGCAGGAGGATCACAAGCTGGAGGCCAGCCTCAGCAACTTAGTGAGGCCCTGTCTCTAAATAAAATACAATAGGAGCTGGGGACAGGGCTCAGGGGTTAAGTGGTCCTGGGTTAAATCCCTAGTAACAAATAATAATAATAATAATAATATTATAATTATTATAACAATAACAACAACAACACTTACAATCAAAATGATATCTAAACTTTCATGTCTTATAAGAATATTTCAAGGACAGCTAGCATGCCACAGAGTAATCCTGCCTCAAATTTCTTAGCAGGAACCTGCACTGAAAAGATAAAGAAGTGTTGATTTTAGTCTATTGTCTTCTGGTGGACATTTCAGTTCTTTCTCAGTCACAGTTAGCATCGAAGTGAATATCCTTGGGCAATCATCTGCACATATTTTAGCAGTTGTTCTTAGCGAATAAGATTCTAAAAATGAAATTTCTACACCAAACCACTTTTTCAGGGAAGGAGCAGTTAGTTTGATGATTACAAGTTCAAGGACAGCCTTAGCAAATAAGTGAGACCCTGTCTCAAAACAGTCATGGGTAGAATGACTGTTCCTGGGTTCAACCCACAGTATTGCCATTTTGGGGAGGAAGGCACTGGGGATTGAACTCATGGACAGTTAACCCCTGAGCCCCGTCCCCAACCCTCTTTTGTATTTTATTCAGAGACAGGGTCTCGCTGAGTTGCTTAGAGCCCCAATTTGGTTGACGTTAGCCTCCAATTTGCAATCCTCCTGCCTTAGCCTCCAGAGCCACTGGGATTGCAGGCATGCACCACGACACCTGGCTTACAAATATTAATAAAATAAAAATTGAAAAACATGTGAGACTTCTTAGAAGAGGGAAATTGACTTTTTTTTCTTTTCTTTTTCTTTTGGCCTCTGATCCCTGAATCTGATTTTTGCTGGGAAGTCTCTCATGGAAAATATTTGTGTGCATTTTTTGTGTTTTTTTTTGGAATTGACTGTGGAGCTGGTTCTTGGCTTTCAGTGCCATGACATCAAATTGAGGAAACTGCAGATGAGTCCCTGCAGGGTGCCTGAGAGATCCCATGGGAAAGACTGGACCCCAGGTAGGAGTGTCGGCGACACTTACAGAAGAGTAGGCAAAGGTGACACGAGACTCTTCCTAGAATTTCAGAAAATCTAAGTTGAATTGAGGATCTGGGGGCAAAGCAGCTGGGCCCCAGCTGTGGATGTGGCGATGAAACTGGGTAGGAGTTAAGGAGTCTGCCAAGATCTCCTGGCTTTGGCGGCGGGCTGCCTTCAAAAAGAGTGGGAGCAGTGGTGACCATAGGGGACCAGTCAGCGAAGGCTTGGGCCGTGGCAGCCAGCCAGAGGACCACTTTGCTCTGGAGCAGGATGGTGAGTGAGGGGACAGTTTTGAAGGAATGATTTGCTGTCCCTTGGAGACAGGCTGAGAAAATGTCTGGCAAGGTGGCACAGCCATTCAGCCTGAGTCAGCCAGTGTGACATCAGAGTGAGGGCCTTAGGACTTAGGGAGAGATGAAGGCCACAGACAACTGAGACATGGAGGTGGCTGACTTGGCCACCTCTGGTACCTCGTTGGGGCAGAGATCTTACCTGGGGGGCTTTGAGTGGTGCTGTAAGGAGCCAAAATGTTGGAGCCACGGGGACAGCCCCAGGACGGGCAAGAGGATGGTGGAGCAGGCTCAGGTAGCTTTCAGCTGAAAGGCTTTTCTGTTAGCAGGAGTGCCACCACGGCTCAGCTTGTGACCCGTAAAGTGGGGTGTGGAAGAGCCCCTAGAGTGGAGAGTGCAGTTGGTCCTTCTTTCCTGAGGTTTGGGACAGTCCAGGCTGGGAGGGAGGTGGACAGTACAGATGTCACATGGCTCTTGCCCCCATAACACTAGTGCATGAAACAACCCATTTCCTAGAGATCAGAGGGTAGTGATTTGCAAGAAGTGACAATGTTAAACATTCAGAAAGCTTCTAAGGCCCACACCCTGCCATTGATGTCACCCACCTTTCTTTCCAGACATTTGTCAGTAAGGTGCTGTTAAGCACTAGGTGCTTCTGTGGGTGCTAATAATACAAAGGGATAGAACTTAAGGTATGTGAGCGTCAGTGTCATCCCAGGGCCCCGGGGTCAGAATAGAGCAGAGATGGAAGATGGGGTGACTGGGGAAGAGTGATACAGGTCCATCTAGAGAACCTGGCGGGTGCAAAGGCCCTGGGGCAGAGATGAGTTGGTCTGTTTGAGGGTCCACTTATGGCTCAGCGGAGCAAGTGCAGGGATTCAGAGAGGTCATTGGTGGCAAGAGGAGCCAGGACAAGTCCCTACTCTCTCCTACTGAGATTGCTGAACTTCCTCCTTTACAAAATGCTCAAGGTTTCATGTCTCCAGATTCTTTACCATAGAAACATCAGCGGTTGTCCTACACAGGCACAGGTGGCAGGGAGAGGGGCTGTAAGAAGACCACCACGGGTATGCCAGGGGGCCAGGGAAAGCTAGGACAGCGTTTCTGTCACAGATATCCTGTCCATGTGGTCTACAGGACAAATGGCCCATCTGAGTGGCCATCCAGAAGGTGACATGAGTCCTGCTGTGCCAACTCTGGGGTGACAGGAAAATGCAGTCCCAGGGAGAGACTGGGACATCTGAGTCCCCAGCTGTTAGCCACTCTGCCCACAGATGCCACGTTTAGTGAAGCACCGATCTGGGCCACAGGGGCCATGGTGACAGTGTTTCCCACTGTGTTCTTGTTCTAAAGTCAGTCTCATGCCATTTCTGAAGTGCTCAGACCTTGGTGCCCTGTGCTGCAGTGTCCCTGGCTGGTCTGTTGCCTTTTCCTCAGGCCAGGCCCCTTTCTGCCTGTTGCTGAGGCTGAGGTAGGAGGATATCAACTTGGAGGCCAGCCTCAGCAACAGCAAGGCCTCAGCAACTCAGTGAGATGCTGTCAGTGAATGAAATACAAATAGCCTGGGAGTGGGGCTCAGTGACTGAGGGCCGCTGGGTTCCATTCTTGGTGCCAAAAAATTCCAGATTGTGACCCTGTGACTGTTGGTGCCGTGAGTCTCTTGGCTGAGTCTCCTGGCTGATTCTGTTCTCCTGCCTCTGCTTTGGCCAGGAGGAGGCCCAAGACCCAGCGGAGTCCAGCCCTTTGTTCTTCCCTTCACGTTTGTGTCCTCCTCTGCCAACAGACATGGAATTGGAGGTTGCCATCTTGTAGTGTTCCATCTCTGGGCCATGAACACAGACAAAGTCCAAGCCCTTAGAGAGGTTTTCTCGCACCAGAATCTCCTCTATCTCAGGAATCTCATTGCCTCCATCTTTGTCTTTGCTGTAATCATCCATTTCCAGGTATGTCCAGCATGAGCACAAGAAGTCTGCATTTTTTTTATTTTTTTGGTACCAGGAATGGAACCCAGGGACATTGAACTCTTGAGCCCCATCCCCAGCCTTTTTTATATTTTATTTAGAGACAGACTCTCACTGAGATTCTGAGGCTGGCCTCCAATTTGCAGTCCTCCTGCCTCAGCCTCCAAAGTTGTTGGTGATGACAGGCCTGTTCCACTGTCTCTGGCTTCAGTATAATTGTTTGTTTGTTTTTTGTTCTGTTTAGAAATGAATGACTGTAGAGTGAATTTTAGTATATTTTCAGACCAGTTTTTCTGGTTTCTTTCTGTGAGTGCCCCAGGCAGAGTGGGAGGAGGGAAGGAGAAGATGCTCTCCAACAATGTCAGAAAGTTAGAATTGAATATTTTAAATAAAAGAAAAGGCAGGAATATTTTAAATAGTTTTGATTATTAGATGCATGTAAAAATTAATAGGTAGTGTCCTGGGCTGATGTGGTGGTACATACCTGTAATCTGAAAAATCATAGAGGCTGAGGCCTTGAAGGATCGCAACTTCAAGACCACCCTTGGTTACTAAAAGAGACCAGTTCTCAAAATAAAATATTGAAGAATTGTGAATATATATGAATGATAAAACACCCCTGGTTTCAATCCCCAGTACCATATAAAACAGTAGTTTCTAAAATTTAGACCCAAATCAGCATCCTCCACTCTATCTGCAACTATGTAAAGTTCTAAAACGCAATAAATGTACCCATACATACTACTAGTTGTCTGATATTGACCATAATCTTGAAATATATACATAGAAGACCCTTCACAATGTATTAGGTGTTCCCATTATTTTTTCCAATGGCAATTAGAGAGCGAAGAAAACGAATTTAGCTTATGGGGCCACTTCTTTCTTTTCAGGACTAATGAATCAAATATTAAAAGGCTTTAGTGTTTAATTGATTATCATTTATGAAATCAGAATGATATGCATTCTGTGATTTCTTGCTTAATCTACATTGGAAACTTTATTATTTCTGAGTATCAGCATCTGTACACACCACCACACCCCACTATATTTTTCAATAGTTACAAGTACCTGTGTTCATGCTTCGTCAGTTAGTTATTCCCTTTTAAAAATAATTATGTGTTGCATTCTTTGTTTACAGAAAATTTATGAAGGTTAAAAACCAGTAAGCATTTCCACAAATTTGACTTTAAAATAGATTTCATCACAAAACACACACAAGAAGTAAGAATGCTTTCTTTCTCTAATTTATTAGCCTTTCTAACATCCAATATCAGGACATGAATGCTGCTCATGGAGGGATGTTCTTACCATCAAGAACAATCAGTACTACTTTCTTCTATCCCATCAAATGTTACAAAGAGTGCACATTTTACTGTGTTTCATATGCAGAACTTGACTTTCCATTATTTGTTTAGTGGGTTTTTGCTTTCTTTTTTATCACTTTGTTTTTCCTGTATTTTCCAATACTTATTTTTTTTGTGTGTGAGGTATGAAAAATAGATCACTAGAATTTTCTAACTTTTGCTGTATTCAATCATTTGATTACTTACTAGCTAATATTTCTATTAAAGCATCATTTTAAAGGTATGACTGAGGTAAGCTAATAAAACTATTTTCAAGGTCTACTGCAGAATCAGCATAACTTTCTTGAGCTCTGTAATTAGAACCACTATTTCTGTCCACAAACTGTGCTCTTTTTGTTTTATTTTTTTTCTATATTGAGTAACTCTCTTTGAAATGAGGCACAGAAAATTGCTTTTTTAGAATTTTATCATTAATGAAAATCTATTATTATTTTTCATTAATTGACTGTCTGCTTCAGTTTAGAATTCCAGGTTGAATATGATTTTTTCTTTAAATCTTGTGGTTATTCTGTATGTATCATCTATAATCTATCATTAATGATAAATACTTGGGTTCTATTCTTGCTTTATTGAAGCTGACCATAGTTTTTTTTTTTTTAAGGATATTCTATTTGGTTAAAGCATAGCTTCTTGAGAAATTCTGTAGATATGTTTAGCATGTTTAAATATTATTTTCTTGAATATAGCATTCAATCAAAATGGAATATTTCCAGACCAGATTTTCTTTCCAGTATATACATGTAAGAAACTGGATAAAATATGGAAAATAATATCTATGTTTTTCAGACACTAAAAACAGGCATAGCAGGTGAGTGAAACCATAAGCAATAAGTGTATACTGGTGAGGTGAACTATAACTTTACTTTTAAAATTGTTCTTAATAAGTGTAGTTTGATAAACTGCTGTTAAAAATTATTGGTAAAGGGGAAATAAGAATAGTTAAAGTATACCAGTGTAAGAAAAACTTGAGGTCTGGCAGCTGAGAGTAGACTGTGGAGAAAAATTCATGTTATAAAAACGAAGAGCTCCCCACTTTCTCTTCACCCTGTCACCTACTTAATCTCACCAAAAACCACCAAGACCCTCAAAATAAAAGGTTTCAAGTTCAGTGGTCACACTCTCTCCAAATACAAAAAGCAGTTACAATTCAACTGAACACAGAAGCTTGTGTGCAAGTTACGAGGATCTGAGACATTTTATAAAACGTTAGGTTAAAGATGATTCTCGTTTTTTTTTTCTTTTTTTTTTGTATGTGTGTGTTTTATTTTGTTCTGAGGGTGTGGCTATCCCTTGGTTACCTGAACTCAACAAAGAAACTGTTATATTTTGATGAAATATCAGTGGCTGACCCACATTAAAAAAAGAAAAATATTTTCAAAATTTTTAAAAAGCCTAATTGCAAATATATATATATATATATATACTGCTTTCTCCCTCCACATTTTGCATTTTAACGTTTTTTTTAAGTTTTTATTTTATTTTTTATTTTTAGTTCTGAAAATTAGAAAGTAAAAAAGCTTCTGGAAGAATTTACAACCAATTGCATGAGGGTCTGGGAAGCTGAGAGGCTGGAGCAGGCCTGGGAGGAGCAGACAGGAAGGAGTCTTCCTATTAGTCACTGGAGGCCAAATATAAATAAAAAGAGACAAAAATCAATAATTGTTTGTAAGCCAGGAAATGACACAGATTATCAAGTTAGTATGAGTTATGAAAATTTCATATAATCAAGAAAATGGAAAAATCATGAACAGGTTTAGGAAAAATATGTGTAAATTTTATTTTTAGAAGTTTATTTGTGAAACACAAAAAAAAGATGAATTTTATCTTATGACTTTAAATGGAAGGTAGAGAGTTATGCAAGTCATAAAGTACTTCACAAACTTTTCTTCAGTTACAAAAGCATAATAAATGTATAGCTTCTACTTATTTTACTCTTTATCATCCTTTGCATTTCACACTCTACAAGTGTGACCATAACTAGGCAAATAACTAATCAAGAAGATAATCACGAAGTTACACTTTTCTCAGAAAACCCCAATAAATTTCAGAGCAAAGAATTGCTACAACACCTATTCATTCCCTTCTTTGGGACAAGGTCCCTTTATAAATCATATAGAAGAAGAAATTGGCCAAGTTTTAACAAAATGTTACTAGAAATAAATATGAGTTAGCTTCATTTAGAGGTAAATGGAAATAAAATAGCATCATTATACAGTATCTTTCAGGGTTTGCCTTGAAAAATGAAAAGTGGAAAAAGCTCTTTCTAAAGAGAAGAATACTTGGCAGCACACTTCACCCTTAATTACACTGTAAAAAATGTTACCTCAGCTAAGAAGGTAGATAAACTTATAGGAAGAAATTAAGACTTTTCAAGAGTCTAGAAGGAACTTTTGAAGACTATAAAATTTGGGGGGTACAGTAATCAGGATGGATCTCTGAAAGAGATAATGCAGTGTAAATATCATGAGATTTCATGCTATCAAATACCAAAGCAAATATATCATGGACATTGTACAAGACAACCAACTTGACAACTTGACTTCGCTAGTTTTATTTATCCAGCCTCTGATGATGCACAGGATGAATGAGGACTGAGTACCATAGTGGTTTCCAGTCACTGCATTTTATCTATCAAATACTTCTTACAAATATCCAGCCAGTTAGGAAGAGAGGTCTATTTCTATGTACTTGTGACAGCATCATTCTTTTCATCATTCTCTCATCATAAATCAACAAGTGGACCTCTTTTAATGAAGAAATAATTTTAACCAGAAAAACCCAAACTTTTTTTTTTTTTTTTTTTTTTTTTTTTTTTTTTTTTTTTACATTTTGCTTTTAGGGACAATAAATCATAAGCACGCACCATTAATAAAGTGCCAAGGGATCATGCATAAAAGTGAATGAGGCCACAGTTAACAAAAACAAAGATATTATATGGGTCTATGACCATGTTATTCACTGTATTTTCACCTACAAAAAAGAAATAAATAAAAAGGTACTGGCCTGGTAGAATTCTGGAACAGGTGATGATGTTGCTTATACTTCTTAAATTACATAACATTATATCAGTTTGTGTTACCAAGAGATAGACTACATAGATCCAGGAGCTAGACTGTCACAGTTGAAGATTCTTCATTCTCTATCACTCCCATTAACCCACTTGGGAATTACATTATCTTACACCATGCTTCCGCATCCTCTAGTTTTAGAAATCCTAATTATTTAAGAGGACACTATTCCACCAGGATGTCTAACAAGATTCGAACTAAAATTTAAACTGTACCTGAGGAATCAAAATTCCATGTACTAAAAAAAAAAACAGAAAGCAAGAGGAGAAAGTACATTCCTAGCTAGGTCAATTCACTCTCTTTATCAGAAGGACATTGATTCCATGTTGCAATGGAGATAAAAACTCAGATGATTCAATTTGAAAACAGATGATCCAATTCTCTTCTTTTTAGTACTCACTTTCCATACAGGAATTGTAAAAAGACCAGTGAAGTAGTTGTGTCTTGAGAAAATCATGGTGAGGAGGCTCAATTGATTTGGACATATGTATGAGTTTCACTCAATCAGCTAAGTTGTAGAGACCAAAAAAAGTCCATTTAGGGGATCTAAAAAGAAGAGCAGAAAAAACACAAGATGACATTAATTTGACATTCAGTCTACACAGCTGTCAAAACTGTAATTAATTGCCCTGTTTTCCTTTTTATAAGTTTTTTTTTTCTTTCAGGAACAGACTGTCACCAGTACCATAAACTAAGTACAGAACTTTGACTGAAAAGCGAATTTTTGTGGTGTCACTATAGGGACCTGTGCTTTATGGCACCATAAGGACAGAAGAATTCATTTCCCAGACAATTGCTGAAAGTGGTCTTTTCAAAATATTTTCATCAGTAGAAGAGAGTTTTTCTGGCTATGACCATTCAAGGCTTCCAACACTCAAGACTGTTTGAGACTCATGTAAATCACACTCTATGTCTCAATTAGGACCCAATATGAGAGTGCAAGAGAACTCCAAAATTTCATTTGGAGTAAGCAAAATCCTCCTTTGAGATAAGACTACAAACCCAGATTCTGTGCACCCAAGCAAGCTCCCTTCCATTTATTTCCATTGTGCTGATCTGAAGCACCCTATCTTAGAGACTTCCAAAATGCCTAGTCATGGTCTTAATCTCCCTCCTTGGGAGCCCTAATTAGAACTCAAATGCATCCTTCATCTGATTCCATACTTTCTGGTTTCCAGAAGTTCTTTGAAGTCTTTTGTCACTGAAGATCACCTCCTCTTTTCATTGTGAATGTTTATCTCATTTTATGCTTCTATTTTACTGTTACTTTAATTCATTGTGGGTAAAATAGAATTGTATATTTGAAGATCCAGGTCTCTAAGTAAAATAGTTAGCTTAGTTTATGGGTTTATAATACACAGTCAAAAATGTTCAATACATTTTAATATGAATTTAGATCCATGATTAAAATTGGAGGAAATAAGATAGGCTTTATAAGGATGTAATTCTGCACTACAAAATTATCATTTTGTTTCACAAAAGATAAGAATTTTGGAACATAACATGACACCAAAAAAAGAATCACTATTTTTTATATATAGTTGTGCTGAAAGAGAATAAAAACGTCACCATAAATTGATAATATAATATAAAAAAAGCTTTATAACCATGTTCTGTTTTTTTTTTTTTGACAAAACATATTTGAAGCAAAAATACCAAATCCATTAATCTCCTCCAAATACAATACAGTGAATAGCATTTCTACAGGAAACATTTAATTTTAATGATATTGTGTAAATTTTCTAGACATAGATGTAGAAGCTAAAAACACTAATATTCTTTCTCAAGGAACATTTAATTTGAAGCATAGTTCCATAAATCTGCAAATATAATTAAATTTTATTTATTATACACAGATCAGTACATCAAAAATGACCAAATACCTGGAAATAATTCCTTTGATATTTCTATTTCCTAGACAATAAAGCCAGCTTTAATATAGTATATCTTCTACCTTTTCAGTGACACATAATTTTTAAATTTTAAGTAAACTTCTCCTTTAGGCTCAAAAACACGATATAACTATGGTACTAATACTATTAGTGATGGATATTAGAAAAAAATTCTTAGTACTTTTAAGAGAGTTGTTTGAAATGAAACACTAGATCAACACATGATCCTTCAAACAAATTATGATAATGCATGCACAGCAATAAATTTGAAATAAAGAGGGTATAGATATTTATTAGCTACAGGACTTTGAAACCTCATGCTTTGGACCCAAAAGACAATTATTTTGCTTTGTCATTACAGCACTTTTCATAACTGTGTGTGGAGTTTTAGGACCATGTTTTTGTTTTGTGATCTCACATGCTTCATTTATTCAGATGTATTAATGTAATATATGCTTATTTGAGTAGTTTGAAATTATATGCCTCTTTCTAATTATAGAATTGTCTAGAAATTCTTGTTCTTCACAGTTTCTAAATTAGAGAGCAATTACCATGAAAGCTAGAAAATGCACAGTGGCTTAAAGAACTCTTCATCCAAGAGTTAAGCCTTAAATTTTTCACATAGTTGATGGTCAATAAATTTATCTGGTTCATAAAGTTAACATCTGTTTAATCTTAAAGTAAAGAAATAAAAAGCCAGAGAGTGCTTTTTCACAGATGCCAAGCTTTCATTACTGGGAAACCCATGGATTCCTAAAGGGCAGTCTGTCTCTCTGATTGATGTTGTTATGTAAAATTCAAGTCCTGCTTTTCTTCCCCACAACTTTGGCTTTTCTGTGTCATCTTGTTCTTTGTGTTTCAGTGACCAGAGAAGGAGACAGGTTCACAATTACTTGTTCATGTAAAAAATCAAGCAAACAAGTAAAAAAAAACAACTAAAAAATAACCTGAGTTTGTGAAAATATCAGAAATTGAAATACAGTGACAGGGTAGGATGAGATTCCACTGACCTAAATGTTCCTTTAAGAAAAGTTAGAGTCAGACAGTTCCATTGTAATAGAAATTGGAAAAGACATATGTGTGTATATAGGCACATATATATACACATAAAACTAATACATAAAGAACTAATCAACACCAATATTCCTCCTCTAAACTTGGAAATTATATTCCTGTGTATTATTAATCCAGAATTAGGAAAATACTAGTATGTTCATTTGATTTTCAAAAATTTTCAGTGTGCTTCCAAACACTTTTATTATGATCCTCTCATTTGACATTTCCTAACTGAGAGAGTACAGGGTCAGGAAATTTTTAATTCTTTGAGTTAAATTGGATCCAAAGACTTTATAAGAAATATATGTAGTTTATGGCATTGTGATATTGCCCTCTATGAAATGAAGTTTTGAACATAGAATCTCATTTTCTTCTAAAAGTTTAAAAACTTATAATTACTCAAATTATAGAAATCACATCAATAGTAGTTCTATTTTATTTATTAATATTACAGAAGCAAGTTTATAAATAAAAATGCTAAATTACAGATGATGATATGGCTCAGTGGTGTGAGCCTAGCATGTGTGAGGTCCTGGGTTCGATCCTCAGATCCACATGTAAATAAAATAAATGTTTATAAAATATCAAGTTAAAACTCATGTCTTCTTTTATAATATGTATACAAATAAGTAATGTTTAAAATCTCTAGATGACATTCTATATGTAAGTTGTATCAGTAGAACTCATTAAACTTAGAACAAATGAGAAACTAAAATTAATCATCAATCCCTATTTAAAAAATGACTCATTTTAGGAGGATATGAATTATAAAGCAAACATTGTTAGAAGAAAATATCCTCAATGTATCATACAGAACAAAGTTTTCTGGGCTGCATTGAACTGTTGGAGCTGAAGTCTCTCTTCTTCATCTACAAGAAACCTCAGCAATATGCTAAAATTCCCTTCTTCCACAGCCTTTCCATGACCCAACTGCACACTACTTCTGAATCTAAGAATGCAGAGGCAATTACCCAGATGGATGAGGCCAGGAAGAATGTGGTGCAGGTAATAGCCACAAGAGTTGCATGTTTTAAGGAAAGACATCTTTAAGTTCTTTCCCTGCAGGCCTATAATTTTAATGTCTATAGAAAGATGACAAACATCCCCCTGGAAAACACAGAACTGTGGCTTTCCCAGTGTAACATGTCAGCTGTCTCTTAATTTTACTTTCTTTTTTGGTTGATAACACCAATCCTGGGATAGCTGGTCTCCAAACATTTTTCTGGACATATTTGGAAAGGCATCTCAATTGGAATCATGTGCCAATCACAGTTGCTATTGTTCTGATTGTATGATAACATTAGTTCAGACCCATTAAACAACTTACAATGCCTCAACTTTGAGGTGAGGGATTTCTGTATCCTCCAATGGTTCCACTATAGCTCTGTAGATCCTCTGTCTATCATGTGTGATAGGCTCCTCTTCCCTTGCTTGTTCCCACATGAAGCACCTGATTTCTGGGTAGTGTTGTTTATGTATGCCACCATTTTCAAACTGGCATTTTTGTCATTCAGGGTCTTTGTAAAATATTAAAATTAATCTAAAATTTTAAAAGAAGAAGATGAGCTGAAGGCCACAGGCTGAGGAGATCACAGGAAGATTGAACATTGAGCTGAGTCATAGCCCATGGTGGAAGGCCAAACTAAGGAAGCTGTGATGATCCCTCATACTCACTAATGGAGGTACCTGCCCTTTCTCTGAGAGAAACCATGTAATATTAGCTTGGGCTTTTCTGTACTATATATAAAGTTATATATACTGTAAAAAAATAAAAAGGAGGCTTATGATGGAGAATCAAAAGAAAGTACAATCAGTTTAAGCAGGTCACTGATATTCCAAGTGTTGAAATCAGAGAATACTGCTTTATCACAAGCATTGTCAATATGTAAAGGGATAATAAAATTATAAAAACTAAAAAATGTGTATTTCAGAGAGATTTGGGAACTTGAGCTAAATGGTAGTAAAATAAAACTGTAACCTGTACAGGTAATATTCCTCATGGTTGATTTTGTGGTAGTTTGAAAGATGCATTAAAAAATATAAGAAATGCCAAAGCACAAGACCTCCAAATCCATGTGCAAGAGAAATATAAAATAGGAGAAGGGCATAAATAGTTGAACAAGCATATGTGTGATAAGGCAAGGCTCTTTTGGGGAGGAGGAAGCCCTGGACTTCATGTGCCCTGGAAAAGTTTATCCTCTAGACTAGTACCCACCCTGGCCCAGCCACACCTCTGCCTTTTCTAAAGTTGGTTGTGCCCTATTTCTTTGCATGTCGCCCATTGATCACCAAGGTACCATCTGGAATTGTCTCCTATATGCACACTTATTGTCTAGGAGAATTGGAGTATTGTGGGGTGAGTTGTGGCAGAGGGTTTGGCTTGTGTTCCGCCTCCAGCTTTGTGGAGTCTTCTTTTCTTTGGAGCCACAGAGAGCTCTTTGGAGAGCTACAGAAGTATATACACATACCCTGGTTTTCCTGTCGACTTGACACACAATATTGAGCAGGTGAATCCAATCTCTTTGTCTGTGCTTCCCTGATTTTTAATAGAAAAGTGATTCCATTCCTAATTGTGAGCATTAGAGTCAATTATCCTGATACCTGGACTTTAGCTCCAAACAGTGAAACAAAAATCTCTGGGGAGTACTCTCAAGCATTGGATTTATTAAGCTTTCAGGGAGGTTCCTAGATGTTATGATTAGTATAAAATAAATGTTAATGGACCAAGGTCTTGAATACATATTGTATATTTGTATTCTGGCTTTTATATATTTTTAAGGCTTGAATAGATTTCTTTTCCTTTGGTACTTGGGATTGAACTCAGGGGCTCATGACCACTGAGTCACATCCCCAGTCCTATTTTGTATTTTATTTACAGACAGTGTCTCACTGAGTTGCATAGCACCTCAGTTTTTCTGGGGTTGGCTTTGAACTCACAATCTTTCTGCCTCAGCCTCCTAATCTGCTGGTATTGCAGACATGTGCCACCTCACTCAGCCTGAATAGATCTTTAATTTCTCGCCACTATTATTTATTTATGTTAAAGATGGGGATGATGCCACTTGCTTCTCAAGACTATGATGAGAATTAAATGAAGTCATAAATAGTTGGCACTTGTTGCCTAGTGAGTGCTCCATAAGCCAGGGGGATGACAGACCTTTGTATTTTTACAAAGACAAAAAGTGGTCACCCAGCTTTTTGTCTGTTGGCAAAGCCTTGAACAACTTAGCAGAAACCTATTTAAAAAAAATACATAAAAGGAGTGGTGAAGAAATGTTGCTCAATTGTGAAGCATGCTGAATTTCAGTCACAGGTGCCAAAAATGTCATTTATATTAGGACATTATATTAATTTATTAGTATATTTATTTGTAATATATACATGTATGGGCATAACGTCATTGATCAGTCTTATTTCTCAGTGCCTGAATCATCTCTCTTATCCTCTCTTCCATCAATCTAAACTCAACTATTCTCTCTCCAATTTTTTCGAGATCCACTTCTTTTTTCACTCCATTTTTCTTTTTACCTTTCACATATCAGAGAATGCACTTGAAAATTGACTTTCTGCAGCTGATTTATTTAATTTAATTTGATGTGCTCCAGGTTCCTTCATCTCCCACAAATGATATAATTCCTCTGTTGTTTATGGCTGAGTGGAATGAGTAAACTTGTGAAAAGATGTGTAGATGCTATTTTTTGGGTATATCACCTGCCAGCACACAGAACCTTGAGTTTCCAAGCTCAGCCTGCCATTGTGTGAGCCAGGGAATGAAGATGCAGAAATAATGAGGTCTCATGTGAACCATTTGAGGTCTTCCGATCTGTGGCTCTTACTGCTTGTACATGCACCAAACAGCCTGGTAACTTCCAGAGTGTCCTTTATTGTCTGCATTGATGACTAACCTGTTTCTGGGGTCTGTTTTCAGTACAGTTTTGTTCTCAAGAGAAGGTAATCAATGTGAAGGTAAAAATCTCCTGATTCTCCAGGTGTCAGATATAGGATATGGTTCCTTCCCACAATTCTTTCCCTTTTGTCCATTCATGAAACTGCTTTTACCAGGTTTACATTAGTCCTCTATTAATGTGGAACCTTTGTATTCATTTTGGCCCTGAGCTCTGGTTGGGACAGAGAATCTAGAGTCAGAGCAGACCTGGTCCCACTGGCCAGGTGAAGTTAAGTATAATTATTATTTTTTTTTTACTTTTCAGTGATTCATGTTCCCAAGTTGTGAAATGAGATTGACAGCAGTAGTGGTAACATTTAATGACATCAGGAGCCCTTGATGACCATGTACTGGACATTGTTTTTGAGACTTCTATCCCTGCCCTCTTCACTGGCAATAAGAACTCCATGAGCAGAAGCCATGTTTACACTCATGTTGCAGGACAAAGATGCTCAGCTGTGTCAAGTTAACTTGATTTAGGTCACACAGCTAGCAAATGGCAGCTTCATTGTATCTGTGGGAACAGAGGGGAAGAAATGCACAAATGAGCATGGTAAAGCATTGGCACATAATGATCAGGTTATAGAGCAGTAAAAGGAGGTACGGGTGCAATGGAAGGCCTGGCTCTAACCAGGGTATAGGCAAAGACTGAGGAGGAGAGAGCAGAGTCCAGAGTACAGGGTAGAAGCAGGCTTCACTCCAACCATAAAGAGGTAGCTCAGAGAATAACACCACAGGAGGCCTGGTCCTGCCTTGCAGGGATGGGGCCAGGCGGGTGGTTTTCAAATTTGACATGTAGAAATGCAGAATATGAGGATTGGGCTTGGCAGAAAGTCCCAAACTCCTTTCTGTTGTATGTGCACGTACATAGGCACATACAGAGAGAGAGAGATGCCCAGAGAGTTGATAACCTGTGTAAAAATCAGAGAACTGTTCATAATGGAGGAACAATTGAAAAGACAATATCATCATTTGAAATATACTTTAGTCGGATTGAACTGCTCTAAGGGAGTTCTAGAAACTACATACTTTACAAGCAAAAAACAAATTTTATTTGTGGACTTCTGAAAGCTCAGATTTCTAAGATCAACTTTGCAACAGATTTATTGACTATTGAGATCCTGATTTTTCATAGAAAGCTGTAATATGAAGGTTTGTGTCCCTTTGAGTATCTTGGTTGAACTTCTCTCCAATAAGGTGATGGTATTAGAAGGTGAGTCTTTGGAGAGGTGTTGAGTTTCTGAGGCTGAAGACTTCATCAGTTGAATTAATGCTCTAATGAACAGGTGCTACAGGCTAGCTGGCTTCTTCCACCACATTATTACACAGCCAGGAGCTTCTACCCATTATAAATTTTCTCAACAAGCATTGAATAGCCTTGTGCCTTGATCTTATACAAGATGAAAAATGAGTGTCTGTGGCTTATAAACCACCCAGTCTACCATAAACTATTATAGCAGCTTTATGAGAGTAAGGAAGTGCACCACGTGTGTCCTCACAGGATAAATTGAGAAGTTTCTTTGCAGCTCTCTTTAAATAAAGGACATTAATCCCATTCCATAGCTGTACCCACATGACTGTATAACCTTCAAGACCCAACCTTTTTCTGCCTAGGCTTATGATAAACTACCACAATATTACAATACATATTCACACAGGGTGTAGGACTGGTCATTTTGCCCCAAGTGTGTATAGCCAAGTTTCTGAAATCTGGACCTGGAAGTAACTGTCAAGTCCTCTATGTGTTCCTGGCAATAAACTTTCAAAGAATTCTTCACTGCATATTAATAGTCGTATCTGTGTATTCACCAGGCTGCTCACTCAAGATAAGAAGTGGCCCCTTCCATTGTAAACTCCAGTCTAATGGAGAAAGCATAAAACCCATGTTGTCCCTTGCTGCACTGACACTAAACATTGCATATGAATCCTGGGCTCCTTTTTGGCTAATTACTAATCAGTAAATATTACATTGCAACAAGCATGTGGTAAAAAATTTAGGTAAACTATTGTTCACATTGGAGAAAAAGATCCTGGAAATCAGGCAAGCTTAGGAAACTAATTAGGGGCTGGGGATTGGCTCAAGTGGTATCATGCTCATCTGGGAAGCACGGGACACTGGGTTCTATCCACAGAACCACATAAAAATAAAATAAATATGTTGTGTCCCCTGAAAACAATATATATATATTTTTTTCAAAGTTCTCTCTCTCTCTTTCTCTTTCTCTCTCTCTCTCTCTCTCTCTCTCTCTCTCTCTCTCTCTCTCTCTCTTTTAAAAAAAAGAAAAACAAAAAAGATATTAGTAACCGAATAGTGTGGTTCATGATTGGGTTGTCAGACTCTTACCTTTTGGGCTTGATTTTTGTTATTGATTTAATTCTATGTTTTCAACACGGTTGTTGTTTATGTGGTTCAAATATAAACCCATGTTAAAGACTCAACTCTATTCCATCCCACTAACCTTTTCTCATTGCCCTTCATGAACATCTGTTTTAATTGTTTTTAGTATATATTCTTACTGTTTCTTGTTCTGGTAGGAGTCAATAACAATAATAAGTTATTAGGTAAATTTATTTCTTACCCAAAAGGGAGTGCTCCTGTATATCCTGTCTGCCCCTTATTTATTACTCAATGAAACAACCTGGAAAACAACCCACATATGCAAAAATCTTACCTTTCCATGGTGTAGATAGACCAAAGTTGGAACTAAACAAATGATGGACATTTGGGCTATTCCTGAGCTTTATGTATTAACAATATTTCTGTATTGAATAGCTCTGTGAATCTATTTTATATTCTTGCAAATGTACATTGAAGAAATATTGCTTTATCCACAGCTACTTTTTATAATTTCAAGTAATAAAGCCCAATTCTTTGGAAGGTTAGAACATTTTTTTTTCTGCCAGAAAGTATACAAGTTCATGCTTTCTGTAGATGTTCCAGTAGACAAAGGCCACATTTTGGATATTCTTTGCACTATTACAGAATGCTGGTAATGCCTTCTTTTTCTGTGGGAACCATTTTCTCTTTCTGTAATTTTTTTTTCTTTTTACATATGATTGATACCATGTCATGGTTACAGAAGAAAACATCAGTGTCCTACCCTTAATAAATGCATGGCTTGGTGAGAGTCCAATGCTGAAACCAATAGTTTCTTCCCAGTACAATGATCACCAAGGACAGAATGCATTTTGGTAGTTTGTGTCTCCCAAAAAATTGATCTTTGTAATCTAAGTCCTTATACCTATGGGCTGAGAGATTTAAATATTGTTTATTTATATTAATGTTCACATTTTAATAGTGATAACATCATTTATTTTTTAGTTAGAGGTTTTTCTATTTATTGAACTTTAGAAAGACCTGAGGACATGAACCCTATAAAAAGAATTCCTGGAACATCCCAAATATTTAAAATAAATGCCGTAGAAAGTAATGCATCTGTATGATTATTCAGCATACAGTAATATATATAAGATCACACCAGGTCACATGCATGCAGAATACCCACAGGAAACAAGGAACCACAGGCTCTGATGTGACAATATATGGTTGAACGTTGCCAAACAAGAGCTTCTGGGGCTGAGGTGTATGTCATAGAGAACACTCAGCAGGCAGATGGTAAAAATAGAGAAGCCCCCTCTCCAAACCTGTGAAAGTAGATTATTAATTTATATTTGATGTCATCTCCAAAATTCTGAGACAAAAACATCTGTAACTAAAAACCCATCATTATCAGCATCCCTAGATATGTTACGGCCAAGATACCAATGGTAAAGTTCTTGGGTTAGAACTTGTGCTAGAAAAGGCACGTGAAGTTGCAGAAGAAAATTATGGTGTTAGCTGAAATCTCAAGATGAACTTCAGAGGAAATGTTTCTTATACTAATAAAATAATATATTTTGTTGATCTTTATTTTCAAATTACATATTAATAGTATATATCTCAAGAGAAAATGAAGCAGAAGCCCTTATTTCAAATAGTGTCATCTTTATCAATCTCAGCCTATCCTATTATTAGGGATATATGTGGATTCACCCAACATACATTTTTCCCACTACAATTATCAACTCTCTCTACTATTCTCCAGGTGCCATTCAAATATTATTACCAAATCATGTCTGGATTATGTAATAGTAGCTGTGCTCCCACTGTACATAGCCTTTCTTATAGATTCAGAATTACCATATATTCTCAAAATATTTCTTGATATTATCTTCTTTTGAGATTTTCTGAGGTAGAGTGTTAAGTTGATTTCATCTTTCTCTTCTTGATTAAGCAATAGGAATATATTGAAAACTCTACAATTTTCAATGAATTGAAATGGAATGATTGTACAAAAGTAAAGAATTGCTACCTTCTCAAAAAATGAATCTCAATGTAGTAGGTGTGCACATAGATGTATTTTTTTAGATCTATCTTTTGACCATTTATTATCAGACTTAATGCCTTTAATATATCATCTAAGATGACACTGAGAAGCATATCCTCTAAGATGATTTTTTAATTTGTATTTGTAATGTTTTATTGAGTTCAATGTTATGTTGGTGCTAAATCTGATCATCTTGTATTACATATATGGAGTCTTATTACATATATTCTAGAGCTATTGTGTATGAAAGAAGAACAAGGATCAAATATTGATGTGTTTCTGAAATAAAAAGTACTCAGTAGAAATGCTGGCCATTATCTTTTAATTATGTACTTCATCATCTATGTGATTTAATAGATTTAAAACTTTTCTTTTCATAATGGCTACATATGTTGTGGATTCAAATTATTTTCATGATATTAAAATTTTCTAGCAATATGTGTAGAAAGCTCTTTGACAGTATTTAAGGCCTGTCTTTGAATCCCCAATGTAGCTATCCACCTTGCATATATGCTATTATCATGACCAGAAAAACTATCTCAAGTGACCAAAGTCCAGCTATTGAATATCAGTCGAAATATATTATTATTGTTTTCTCCTTAGTCATCTGGAATAAAGGTGTAATTAAAGTCACAGTTCAGATAGACTCAAAGTCATTCCATTGTAAGGTTTTTAAATTAAAGTACAAGAATTTGACCCAAGACTACAAGACAAACTTCCATAAGAGTCCCAATATTCATCTGCTTGAAGTAAGTGATGCATTTCTCCAGTAAAGAAACCATGCATAAAATTGATAAAAAAAATGATGTTAATCTGATGGAATATTTTTTTTATACAAGGCATGTTGTATTTTAAGTCAAGTACCTGAAATAGTAGGTATGTATTTTAGTTTTTTCCAGCCACATATTAAAAAATACCAGTCATCAGGGCTAAGATTGTGGTTCAGTGGTAGAATTCTTGCCTAGCACATGTGAGGAACTGTGTTCAATCCTCAACACCACATAAAAATAAAATAATAAAATAAAGTGTAAACAAGTTTTGAAAATAAATAACAGTCATGAGAAATCCATGTAAATAAGTCTAAATCATTCCATGACTCTTTAGAACTTGCAGATCTAAAAGACATGACAGTAAGGGAAACCAAAACAGTGAAACATTCATGAACATAGGATACCATTTAAAAATCTGAGGTAATGTAGATATTTGGCTAAAACATCAAAGAATTTACTTCTATTCATTTTTATTTTTACCTGGAATCTACTCTTTGTACTTGGATATGAGACCCATTATTATAACTCGGCATGTGTACATAGTGTGTAATTATCAGATCAGGGTAATTTTCATCTCATTAAAATTATTATTCTGTGTTTGAAACTTTCTAAGTTCTGGCTATTTTGATTTATTTAAGTAGTTATTATACAATGTAATCACCTTATTGTACTCTAAAACCTAAGAGTTACTTTCTGGACTTAATTGTTTTTGCAAGCCCTACACACAATCAGTCAGTTTCTCATTCTTATTATAAATCCAGGAAGTGTTTCTTTTCTCAGTTTCTGTGTGATTAACTTTTCAGCTTCAACACATAAATTCCACATGCTGTATTTGTGGGAAAATAAATGCCACTACTAGGAAAAATAAAATATTATTCTCAATTAGTAATTAGGGAAATTGGCATAAACCTCTGCATTCACTCATTTAGTGTTTAGAACTTGTCTATAATAATAAATATGGAAAAAAGAATAAAATATATAAATCAAATGTCCATATGTTTTTAACATTTTATGGGTCATATTTGGTCACTGGGAACAAGTGTTGTGACATCTATTTTTATAAAGATGACATATTCTAATTCTTATAACTTTATTTATAATAAGTGAATATATTGTAAGTATGTTTTTATATTGTAAGTTTCAATAGATCAATATTACCATGGAATAAATAACTTTAAAAATTGTATAAGAGTTGGCTCAGTGGTGCAGGCCTGACATCCCAGGGGAAAAATATTTTAAGAAAAAAATATTTTAAAAAATGGGGATGTATCTCAGTGTGTAACCACCAAAATGCACTCACGCTCTACCCCTTCTCCACCTGAGATGCCCATCACAACACATGAAAGAACAGTATCTCAGTCTGCCACCTATCCAGCAGTTCTACTTTCACAGCCCATCCGAACCCATTCTTCACTTGATGCCCATCTTTTTATGCCACCATGTGAGTATGCATTGGGCCTGCACTAAGGAACACCAGCACAACTGGTTGCTAAGGTCCAGGTGGCAGGTATCCCTCATTCATTCCACTGGGACCTTATATTTTTTTAAAATGGGTTGCTAATAATTCAAAATGACAAGTTTATGGCTGAAATTACAGCTCAGTAGTAAACAAATTTCACATGTGCCTGTCTCTGTGTTCCAACTCCAGCACCTAAAAAAACACAGGCAGGCCTAATGGCACATGCCTATAATCCCAGTGACTATAGAGGCTGAGGCAGGAGGCTCACAAGTATAAGGACAGTTTCAGCAATCTAGTAAAGCCCTACAAATCTGTCTCTAAAATTTAAAAAGGGATGGGGATGGTTATTCAGTGATTAAGCAATCATAGATTCAGTCCCCACAACCAAATACAAAAACAAACCCAAAGTAAAAGTGAAAAACAACTGCATCCCCCAATATCCTTTGCAGGTAGGGGTCTCTGTGATTTTGTGCTGGCCAATGAGATAACATTGGAAGCAACTGGGACTCTTGCTCTTTGTTTTTTTTTTCCCTTTTTCTTTTTCCCCTGATTGCTGTATTAAATGGATGGCACAATGAAAAACAGGAAGGGCCCTGGGGCATGATGGAATAGCTGGATAGCCATAGCAGCCCAGACTACCAATCACTGGGCTTCTTGGTTTTCAAGTAAAAGGAAATATTTTTCAGTATTTGATGGGTTTACCTTTCTAGTATTGGAAAGACAGATGCATTGATTTTCCTCCTTGTTCTGCTTTCTGTTCATTGTCTTCAGGTTCAGGAACAGTGTAGGTCAAGAAAACCAGCCATCTTTGTCACCAATTGTTTTTCAGGTCTCTGAGGATGGAAGGAAAGTACAACACAGAACCTCTATAGTACCTAATCTGAGCCATTGGGACAGAGTTAGGCCTGAGTCATCTCCAGGGTCCCTCATCTGCTGCAGAATGTTCACAGAGAGTGAGTATCTTTTCTCTTGATGCCAACACTCAAGTCCAAAATCTCAGGGCTCCCATGGTTCTCCTGAGAACTATTCCACAACAGGCTGACACTGGTCCCAATCTCCATTTCTGCACTGATGGGCCATTGGAAAAGTGAGTTTAAGCAAGCTTTACTGTCCCCGATTTTCAAGTGTGTCTTCTCCAAAAAAAAACAAAAAACAAAAAACAAAACAAAACAAAAAAAAAAAAAACTTGAAACTAAATGAGCACTAAAGAAAGAAGTCAGGTTCCAAGGACTGAAGAAGAACCCTGCTACCAGAGAAACCTAGGATTTGAAAAAAAATTCCAATTTAAGTGAGGTGGAAGGTAAATTATAGACCTTGACATAAAGCAATAGCCTTACAGCAAAAGGTCACGTGTGGGCATGGAAGTATGTATGAAAGACTGACTTTTCACAGCCTCCACAACAGGTAAACATGAATGCTAAATTTGTAACACATAACATAAGAAAAAGGAACCACATTTTTTTCTTACTTGCCTATTTTTCTTTCTTTATTCTTTTTTTCTTTTTCTTTCTTTTTCTTTTTTTTCTTTTTTCCTTTTTCTTTCTTTCTTTCTTTTTTTTTGTACAAGGGTTTCAAACTAGGGGAACATAACGACTGAGCCTCATCCTCAGATTTTTTTAATGTTATATTTTAACTTTTGAGAAACATTGTTAATCACAATATTGAGGTATTCTTATAGCAAACAAGCCATACTACAAAGGTTCCAGAGCTAGAGAGAAAATCCTGCATTCCCAGAGTGTTAAATATGTCTGTGGAAGATGAGCCACATGGACACAATGTAGAAGATCAAATGGGTGGAGTGGGCATGGCTCTGCAGAACAGTGCAGGTAAGAAGCCAGATGCTGGGTGGAGCCTATGAAAAAAAGTGGAGAGGACATAGTGGGGCTTAGTTGTTTGGCAGAGTTGGTGAGGCAGAGTCAGGCTGAGTGAGTGGATCCCAACCCATAAGAACAGTGGATGGTGAGAAGACAGGGGAAGCACGTTAGAAGCAGCATCCCACCCGGGACCCTTTAGGTGAGCACAGCCTATGAACCAGGAGATGCAGTGATGAAGGAGCAGAGGGCATGGTGGGTGCATCCATAGGAAGCAAAGGGAGTCAGGAGAGGCATCCAGTAATTCTGTCAGAAGTCACTGTTTACCCAGTGGGGAAGAAGGGTCTTAGGGCTCTGAGATAGATATGTGACCTCAGGGTCTGCTCCACAAGGGGCCTCAGTTTACCCTCTTACACACTGAAGCAATGGAGGGAGGCTGAAGATGCCACAGCACAGCCTTTTTTGTTCCTCCCTCTCATGGGATGCAGTGAACTTTCCATTAATTTTTTCTGTTCTTCCAGGTCCAGGACAGTACCTAAATCTGTTCTCTAGACAACGATATTTGTAATAAACTCTTCAAAACCTTTTGGCAAGAATATCCGGGGAGAGCACTGTTTGGCTCACAGGAGCAAATAGGTAACGGCAGAATATGAGCCACCAGGACCAGACACTGATTTATAGAGAAAGATACTTTCCAAGAACCTCTCATGTTATCCTGACTCGTAGACAAAAAATTATCCCCAGGTTCTACCATGAAATCCTGAACTGAGGTCCCAAACTGGTAACCAGAGAAGCACACCTAGCTCCAGGTTTTTGTTGGTTGGTTGTTCAGGTTTAAAATTTGCTTGGGGTCTTGGGCAGTGGCTCCGTGGTAGAGCGATCGCTTAGCACGTACAAGGCCCTGGGATTGATCTTCAGCACCACATTAAAAATAAATAAATAAATAAATAAATAGATAAATAAATAAATAAATAAATAAATAAGATAAAGGTATTGTGTCCAACTACCACTAAAAAATATATATTTAAAAAATTTGCTTGGAATTAGAACGCAATTCTTTTTTTATATTTATTTTTTAGTTTCAGGTGGACACAATATCTTTATTTTATATTTATGTGGTGCTGAGGACCTAACCCAGTGCCTCACACATACTAGGTGAGCCCTCTACCACTCAGCCCCGACGCCAGCCCTAGAACGAAATTCTTAAGATTCAGGAAAGTTTGCACAAAAACTCACGTTTCTAACTGTCCTTCAAAGTCACCAGGAGATCTGGCAGCCCCAGACTGAGTTCTTACACAGCAAGGATCGCTGGCACTGTCCTGCCAGTTTCCACGACTCCGGAGTGCAGTCGAGTCCTCTTTGCCCCTTTTGTGTCTGGCCCTGGAGGCCTTGAGTTTTGCTAACAAACTAAGGGTTAGATGAGCTGGGGCAGCAGGCAGGAGTCAGCATGGAACTTCTGGTCCAGCCCTGCTTCCTCCTTGCTGTGTGCCTTTGCTCCAGTCACACCACCTCTCTGTGCTTCAGTTTCCCTATCCGTCTGGAGGCCAATAGACTAGATCAGTGGTTTCCCACTTTAAGCCAAGGCAAGGCTGAGAGGTGGGCTGCCTTGTCCCACTTCTCTCCTTCCTGAATTAGGCCTGGGCATCAGATTTTGCTTAGGTGACTCCCTATTTATCCAGGGTTGGAAAACTCCCAGGTAACTACTTGTGTTAACCCCATAGCCAGGGCCTTGAGGTGTATTACAACAGAAAAGGGACAATACCTTTTTTACTTTGATTTCTTTTGTGGTAGTGGGGATTGAACCCAGGGTGCTTTACTGCTGAATTCTATCCACAGCCTCCACCTCCTTTATTTTTGAGACAAGGTCTTCTAAGTTGCTGAGGCTGGCCTCAAACTGGTGATCTTCCTGCCTCAATTTCCTGAGCTGCTGGGATTACAGGCATGCGCCAAGGCTTCTGGAACCATAATGTGTTTATAGATAGGAATGATGGAATTTGATGAGCAGCATTATTCTCCTACAAAAAGAGGCTCTCCTCCCCTGTTTTACAGATGCAGAAAGTGAAGTTTTGAGAGGCTGAGTAACAAGCCAGAGGTCACACAGCTACAAGTGGCCAAGAGCCCATGTTTGTGTCATTGCAGACAATGAGGCCCTAACTACTTTTTCTGTCCCTTAGGTGGCTTGGGAGGAGGTGGGTGTAGAGAGGTGTCCTGCAGCAAAGGGGAGGCCAGTGCCCTGGGAGACCCTGCCACCTCTTGCACTAGCCCTCCTTGAAGGCCATCGGCACACACAGGGGAGTCCTCCTCAGGCTCTGTGCTCAGGACCAGGCTTACCTCCCCCACGGCTGACCCGGGCTGGGCTCCCAGGCTCCAGGTGATCAAAAGATCTGGCAGCCCTGGACTGAGTTCTTACACAGCAAGGGTCGGTGGTGCTCTTCGCTGCCCTTGGATGGGATAGGGAGATGCACACGAGGCCCATCGAGTCAAAAGACCCTTGTGGTTCTTTGCAGGTGTAACAATTGCTCACCGAGCTCCACAAGCCACATATTGTAGCCCAGACAACTGCTATGGTTTTTACGAGAATCCTGAAGAATGGGGGTTCTTGTAGTTCTCAGGACCCAGCGTGTTCTGTCTGAGTCTTGGTTCTCCCATGTGAGAAAGGAGAACCCCTGTCCATTCCCACTCCCAGCCTGTGTCCCTTTGATGGAAAGGGCAAGTGTAACCTCCTCTGCCAGGCTCCCCCTGCAGCTCATCCCTTCTGCAGCTCCTCTCAGGAAAGGGGCTGAATCCTCCCATTTACTGGTGATATCTGTAAAGGTTAATGTTATAGGCTCTGGCCAATGTCCTCAACTGCTGAGGACAGCTTGTGACTTTTTCCAAGGCCCCGTCCATCCCAGGCCTGGGTTCCCAATGGCTGGGGGAGCCTGGAGCCAGCCAGGAACTCCTGGCAGCCTCTAGCCAGTCCTTGGGTGCAGGCTGCCCTTCCTGTGCTCGCTGCTTCCTGAGTGCTCTGGGCTCCAGGGAAAAATATGGGTTCTCAGTGAGCCCCACAGCCCTCCAGGAAGGAAGAGATTGCTTTCTTCCTCTAGGTGGGGCCTGGGCCTGACTCTCCAGGGCGAAGTGGAGGGCTGTAGGCTCTCGGGCCTGCTGAGATCACCCTTCCCAGGTGGCTCCTGGGTGGGATTTGTGTGGAGATGTGCTTGGTCTTAGCGGCTGTCTTAGTAACAGGGCGCTCTTCTGTCCATCAGGGTTCAGGGTGCACATGACAGAGGTGACAACATAGGCCCAAGAGGGATTTCCTGGCCGGGGAGAGCTGCTGGGATGAATGGGAGAAGGACTAGGGCTTGGTTGGCTCCAGACCCTAGGGGACTAAGGAATGGACCACCCTCCAGGGAACCCCATGGTAGGGAGAGGCCCTTGTCCTGGTGTCGCTGTGTCCCTGGGCTGCAGAACAAGGGCTTGGGGAAGCATATGCACTATCCTGCGTTAAAAGGGAGAGTCCCTCAAGGTCCGCACAGGGAATAGTTGGGTCTTAGGGCACAGTCAGGGTGCTGGCAGCAGAGGCAGGGCAGAGGCTGCCTGGAGGCGGGGACACCTGCCCAAGCACTGCTGCTGTTTGGGTGTGCTGTCCCAACATCTTAGGAGGCTTCAGTGGCCTAGGTCGGGGTCATGGGGTGGGCTGGGTTGAGTGGTTTTTTGCACATCAGACCAGCTTTGGGCCCTGGATTGGGTTTACCAAGTCACAGCACATGGGACATTGGGATGGGAGGGGTCTTGGGGGAAACCTGGTCCAGTCTCACCTTGTACCACAGGGAAATGGGAGTCCAGAGAGGCCAAGAGTTTCTCCAGGGCCCCACCACCCAGCAGGGACAGGTTGGAGAGTGGGGGTCGAGGTGGAGCACCACAATACCCTGTCCCCAAGGGAATATGGGCACCGTGGGGATGGGGCAGAGGTTGTAATGAGGACACACACACACTTTTAAAAACACTGACTGCTCATGAGTGCTTACGGGATAAAATTAAAAACAACCCTCAGCCACCCTCCTGCATTTCCCAGAGGAAATCGCCATTCTAGTTTCTGATGCCTGGTAATAGTCAATTGCGTGTTCGACCACATGTGTGACAGACACAGACATCTTCCTCCTGTCACTGCACCACGCTGTGGTCTGTGTTGGTAACAATTCCAAACCTGTTCATTCAGCACCACTTCAGGACTTTCTCTTTCCTTCCCTTCCTCTCTGCCTCCTTCCTTCCTTTCTCTCTCTCTCTTCCCTCTTTCTGTTTAGGTACTGGATTTGAACCCAGGGCCACACCTACTTGAGAAGCACTTGACCACATAGCCACACCCTCAGCCCCTTCTGTTATTTTGGGAGGGGATTGAACTCAGGGGCACTCCACCACTGAGCCACCTCCCCAGCCCTATTTTGTATTTTATTTAGAGACAGAGACTCACTGACTGCTTAGCACCTCTTCGAGGCTGAGGCTGGTTTTGAACTTGGAATCCTCCCATCTCAGCCTCCCACACGTGTGTGGCCCCTTCTGTTTTTGAGACAGGGCCTCACTGAGTTGTCCAGGCCAGCCTGGAACTTGCGATCCCCCATTTTCAGCCTTCCAAGTCACTGTGATTGTGGGTGTGTGACACCACATCTGGGACTTTAGTACTTTGTAAGTCAACTTGTTTTTGTTGACACTCGAAACACAGACAAGTCCACTGTCCACCAGCATGTTCCAAAGAGGAACAACAGGTCAAGCTTCCCAGGGGCCGACTGTGCTCCACCCTCTTGCCGAGGACAGTGGCTGCCCTCACTTGGAGGTTTTAATTGCTATGTGTTTGTTTTAGTTGCTTTTTGTTTGAAAAACCAAACCAAACCCCAAACCAAAACAAAACAAAACGAAAAAACCCAGCCGGCACACCCCACTGGAGATTTTCCAGGGAGGATTGCTTGGGATGGTAATTGGGGTGCTAGGCTTGGGGCTCTGATTCTGTAACACAGGATGGCTTAGGCTTCTCAAACCCAGTAATGACAGTGGGAAAACTGGAGGCCACAGGGACCTTATTTTCTCCTGCTCACCCTCATTCCAGTCCCACCCCCTTGACTGTCCACACACAGTCCACCATGCCTGCAAGACATGGCTCATCTGTCATGCTGCAAGACACAGACTCCCCAGGACAAGTGGGGAAACTTAGGAAAGTGGCTTAGCCTCTGCCAGTGTATGTGTCCCAGCCTCTACCAATAACATGGCTCGGCTCTCTATCGCCCCTGCACCGTCAGAGCCTGGAGCAGGATAGGTGGGGGTCATGGGTGGAGCACCCACAGCGTCTGCTACAGCAAGTTACCCAGCCCCAGCCTCCACGGCTTCATCTGTTAAACTGGGACATCAGAACAATCTTGCTTGTTCGTCTATTTTAAATCATGTTGTTGTGTTTTTTTAATGTTTATTTTACTTATTTTTATGTGCTGCTGAGGATCGAACCCAGTGCCTCATGCAAGCTAAGCAAGCAGCTCTACCACTGAGCCCCAGACCCAGCTCTGGAACAGCCTTGTTTAAAAAATAAGAAGCCAGTCATGGTGGCATGACCTTGTAGTCCCCGCTGTCCCCGCTATACAGGAAGCTGTGACAATGAGAATCACTGGAGCCCTGGAGTTGGAAGCCAACCTCGTCAACATAAGTAAGACCTCGCCTCAAACATAAGATAAAGCCAGGCACGGTGATGCCCACCTGAAATCCCAGCTGCTTGGGAGGCTGAGGCAGAAGTATTGTGAGTTCAAAATTGACCTCTGCAAAAGCGAGGAGCTAAGAGTGGGGGTTGTGGCTCAAGTAACAGAGCACTCACCTAGCACATGTGAGGAACAGGATTCCATCCTCATCACCATAAAAAAATAAAGATATTATGTTCACCTAAAACTAAAGAATATATTTTTTTTTTACAAGAAATGTGCTAAGGACCTCAGTGAGACCTTGTCTTTAAATAAAATACAAAATAGGGCTGCAGATGTATCTCAGTGGTCAAGAAATTAGGCTTTTTCCCAATTGTCTTACTAATGAGCACATTCCATTTAGAACGTGGTTTTTCCACTCTACCCTTCTGTCACAAATGTGCTTTTTCTCACTCCTTCCCTAAACAGGCTGTGAATTCTCCATATTTTTCTTTAAAATTATACATTTCAGCTTTAGATTATCCCATTGGTTCCAAGTTCTATAGAATACAATTTAAAGTAACCAGGAAGGAGACTGAATGCTGTTTTGACTACATATTTTCTCCATTAGATATTATAGTCCATCACTTCTAGATTTGGCCCTCCATAAGCTTCAGAGCATGGACACAGTTCAGCCACATTCACAGCAGAGGTGTGACAATTGTTGATTCCAGTTTCCAGTAGAATATCTTCATTTGCATCTGAGTTCTCATCAGCATGGTCCTTACTGTCTGTATTTCTATCAGCATTCTGATCATGGCCATTTATCCCATCTTTCAGATATTTCAGATCTTTACAGGTTTAAGGCTCTGAGAGGTGTCCCTCTTGGATGCATCTCTCAAATCTATATCTTAGTTCTTTCTCCTTAAAAAACCACCAGAACTCCATCAAAGGGGCTCCATCCTAATGAAGTAATCAAACCTAAACATTTTTCAAGGGCCCTACCACTAAACACCATAGTCCAATTAGTTTCTACCTTCTTTAATATCATTGACATAAGATTTTTGTAATTAAATTCCTTCATGAGTTCAGAGAGACAACCCATTTTCATACATAGCCTCCAACGTATATTCAATTCATCATGAAAGAATTACTTAGACAACCTCTGTCATACAGTCTTCCAACAATACTTTTATTTAAAAGTGGAGAAGTTTTTAAATATCCTTCAATTAGCATTTTGAAAAACAAAAACCATAAATATGATAATAAATTCACCTGTATTTTAAGTTTAACATGGCTTGTATTTTAGTGTTTTATCATACATCTGTATGTAAGGTGTGTTTATGAAGACTCCTTTTTAAATACTAAAATAGTGTAAATTTAAACTTATATGCTTATGTGTCTATATATTACCAAACACCCAATGAACATATTTTATATTTTTTAACTTGAGCATTTGTAATCAAATATCCCTCCAGATCAATAATCTTCAAATATATTTTGAAACTATTTTGCCGTATATTATCATAGCAATAAGGTGTAAGATATTAACCAATAGATTATTATTTATAATTCATACAAGTTAAATTATAGAACACATTTTTATATAAATATTTAACCTGAATATCAAGAATGATTGAAATTGGAATTACTAGATCAAAAGTATACAGATTAATAAAAGTACACACATACTCCAAAATTTTGGCAAATTTTTCTTCAGAAAGTTTAGGAAGTGAAAATTCTTATATCAGTTTAACTTGTTTTACTCAGTGGCTCAGGAGGGTGAAGCAGAATAATCACAAGTTCAAAGCCAGGCTTAGAGACTTAGTAAGGCCCTAAGCAAATTAGTAAGTTATATATATATATATACACACATACATATATAAATTTAAAATAGAAAGATATATATATATATATATATATATATATATATATATATATATACATACATACACATGCAAATATAAATTTATTTAAAATATTTATTTATTTATAGGTTGTATATATGGAAAAGTTATAGATAATTTCATATATATATATATATGGTATTATATATTTTTTTATTGCTTTTATTCCATATGAGTCTGTTCAGTGATTCTAATGTTTTATTATGTATATTGCAAAATATAATAAACTTGTGAATTTCTCCTCTATTTTTTGTCTTACAAACTTCTTTTCAATTGCAAAATTAGTTATTCCAATGTTAGTTATTCCAATGTTAGTTATCCACATCTTTTTCTTTGATTTCACTTCTTTCATTCTAATTTTGTCATCTAAGTGTTGAGTCTTCCGGATGCAGTGACACACACCTGTAATCACAGCTGGTGGGGTGACCCCGCAAAAATGTTGAATCCATCTGGGATTAATTATGGTATGTTATCAAGATCCAATTTGATTTTCAAATGAAGCAAATTTGTTCATTGAAAAAATCCTCTTCTTTGTATTGAATTGCAATTCTCTTTATTTATTTATGTATTTATTCATGTATTTATTTTAAATATTTTTTAGTTGTAGTTGGACAAAATGCCTTTGTTTTATGTATTTTTATGTGGTGCTGAGGTCTGAACCCAGTGCCTCATATGTGCTAGGCAAGCATACTACCACTGGCCACAACCCCAGCCCCTGCAATTCTTTTTTTTGCTGTGTACATGAACATTTGTACACACTTGGACATGCACATTTGTATCCACATCTAAAGTAATATTTTCTCTAAGATTATTTGTTTGTTACCCATTTTTTAGGTTTTTAAAATGAGTTGTTTATTTAAATGATCTAATTCAGAAGCTCTCAAGATTTATTATCTATTAGCTCTATTTCAAATAAAATGTAAAAGCATTACTTTCAGTAAAAAGACTCAGTGAAAAACAATAAACTCTAAACCTGTTGTTCGCCTAAAAGTTGAGAGTAGAACAGTGGTTAGGCAAGATTTAGAAGGGGTAGGGAAGTTGTCAATGGGAATAGTTTCATAGTTAGAAGGAATAATTTCTGGAGTTTTATTGGCATTGAATAGAAGGTTTCAAGAACTTAGCTAGGAACACTGGATGGTCAGTGATGTAAAGCAGAGCTCATTTTTCCTAACTGGGTGCTTCTGGGGAGTCCACCAGAAGGTCAGTGCCTTCTTTGGTTTTCATGCTAACTGTCTGAGTTCAAGACTGCTACAATTTCAGTTCTCAGGGTTCATGTGGCTTTCCAAAACTTATATTGGCAGTAATTTTAGATTTCGTGAAGAAAAAAAAGTCAATGAGTTTAGGAACCAGGGAATAGGATGCATTTTCCTTCTGAAAGGGAACTTCATGTGAGAAAGAAAGTTTATCTGTGAAACACTATATTGATATAGGCAGGAAGGTTGATAAGGGCATGCTAACTCAGGTTGTTTAACAAAATAAAGTTGAAAAGTAGTGTTATAATGTAATCATCAGTTATTTTTTAAAAATATTTTTAGTTTACAGATGTGCACAATACCTTTCTTTTATTTATTTCTTTTAATGTGGTGCTGAGTATTAAAACCCTATCACTGAATACCATAGCCCCACCAGTTATTTCTTGCAAAGGTTATTTTTGAGCTCATTAAATGAATGAGGTACATTCTAAGTGCCAGGTATTTAGCAGTTAACAGGCAAGTGTTTTCATACGTGCGAGGGAGTAAGTGGTTCTTACTGTTGCCTGATTTATAGAAGATGTTAAAATAAATGTCATTATAAAGAAAATAAAAATAAACGTAAGATCAAAGAAATTTTATCACAGAATATATGTGTGTGTATTGACATTTGTATTTAACTTTTTGCAAATAATAATAACAGTTAATGTAAAGTGCTTGCCAATTTTTTCTGATCCTCATGCAATAAGTAACCACCATGTTTATACTAGCAACATGTCATAAAATATCTATAGATTAGAATAAGTTTTTTCCCCATTTTCCTCACAACCTCTTATATGTAATTTTGTATAACAATGAGGGTCTCCTTGCATTTGCATGCAATTTCCCTTTTCTCTCCCTTTCCCTCTGACCTCATGTCTCTGTTTAATGTTAATCTTTTTCTCCTGCTCTTCCTCCCTGCTCTGTTCTTAGTTGTTCTCATTATATCAAAGAAGACATTTGGCATTTGTTTTTTAGGGATTGGCTAGTTTCACTTAGCATAATCTGCTCTAATGCCATCCATTTCCCTGCAAATTCCATGATTTCGTCATTTTTTAGTGCTGCAGAATACTCCATTGTGCATAAATGCCACATTTTTTTTTATCCATTCATCTATTGAAGGGCATCTGGGTTGGTTCCACAGTCTAGCTATTGTGAATTGTGCTGCTATGAACATCGATGTGGCAGTATCCCTGTAGTACGCTCTTTTAAGGTCTTCAGGGTATAGTCCGAGAAATGCAATACCTGGGTCAAATGGTGATTCCTTTCCCAGCTTTCCCAGGAATCTCCATACTGCTTTCCAAATTGGCCGCACCAATTTGCAGTCCCACCAACAATGTACAAGAGTACCCTTTTCCCCACATCCTCGCCAGCACCTGTTGTTGTTTGACTTCCTAATGGCTGCCAATCTTAGGGTGGTTTTGCTTTGCATTTCTCTGACTGCTAGAGATGGTGAGCAACATGTCAGAAAATATCTATAGGTTAGAAGAAGCTTATGCTTGTTAGTATTTTTCCTAGTGTAATGATTCTGGTAGCACCAGATTCAAACTATGAAGAGCACTGCTTTTAAGTAATAGACAATTATGAACAAATTTCCATTAGACTTTTAAGTTGGTTAATAATCATCTGCTATTTAAAAACATCTAGCTCAGATTTGTGTTTCTGAGGTTAACTACAAAGGTCTGCACACAAATCATTAAAAATTCCTGGGCCATTTTATATTTTTTGTTAACATAGTATTTTTTTAAATTACTGTATCATAATCTTACCTGGAATTTAAATTTTAAATTTCAGCTTTGCTTATACACTTAAATCATCCAGCTAAAATATTTAACAGAACATTTTCAAGAATATATTCTGATATAAATCATATGTGTTGTTAATAATTCATTTGTAAGCAAATATTACCACAATAATATTATGTAATATTATTTAGAGTGTGAGAGTATATAGAAATATTTTTAAATATATATATATATATATATATATATATATATACACACACACACACACATACACACATCACACATTCACACATCACACATACACACATACACACAAAGCTTGAAAAAACAATTTGGTTATCTATTGGATAGACAAATGCAAATTCAAATAAATGTAGCCTCAAACTTGCCATGTATATTAGAAATAGTTATACATAGTACTGATTTACTTGTCATTTTCTATGTAACTGTATTGTTACTACATGTCATATTCAATTATAACACTATGAAATTTGTAATCAGTATGAGCATATCATTAACAAAAATCAATAATACATTATTGCATTTCTGTGAGTTTACAAATCTCCAGTCCTTCTTAGAAAGACTTACTAAAAGCTTTGAAGGATTTATAAATTTAACGTATTACTGCAATGTGTTGTTGGGGTCCATTACTAAGAAAATAGATAGTTTCTAGATGGCATTGAAATACTTCTCTAAAACTTTGAAGAAAGTATGGAATGTAAGCTGGGCAAAAGAATAAAAACTACCTCAGGCATCAAGAACCACAGGAACTCAAGCACCACAGCAGCAAATTGTTGAATGAGCACTGCACAGTGCATCTTAGCCATACTCATGATAACCTGGGAGTTCACAGCTATCAGACTGAGGGAAGATTGAATAATAGAGAGTTTACAATTCATGTTAAGAGTGAATTGGACCCAATTAATGGTCTGCCCTCATAAAATTAATGTGTTTTAAGGTACACGTACAATAATATCCACGTATACCCAAAATGAAAATTGTAATTTGTTAAAACACAAAGACTATATAAGTCCTGTTACATTTTCATTTTTACATTTAATCATTTCATTTAGTTTACATGGCAATCTCTATCACATACTAGCTTACATATTTTTATGTGTTGTCAAATTCTTTTCATCAATTTCAATACTTAAAGATGAAACTAAACAATTCCATTATTATATTTTAAGAAATTACCACCATGAAGAAAATAGACAGGAAATTCATCTTGTCCTTAGTTTACTTTGCTTTCTTTGTGTATTCTCATGCAGTGCTTCTTATTTATGATCTTGAGAAAGCGATGGGAAGGTGAATTCACCTTGTTGCAAAAAAACAGAGAAATGTATTATAGAATGTTTAGTTGTTTTCTGGTGGTATCTTTTTCAAAAGGTATATGGAAATGACATTATAGACAATATCAAGTTACAGTTAAATATTTTTCTGTCAAGGAGAGAGGAGATTTCAGAAATATGAATCTGCTCCTCTTTGGGCCTATCTTGAATTCTGGCTCTTACACCCAGCCAACTGTCAGGCACAGATGTATGTAAACATGAATTCTTCACGGGTGGGTCTGAGATCTTTCAATTCCAGTCTTTAAAACTAAAGTTTCTTGACAGATGATATTTTAGGAAGACATCTCCTGAGACTTCCTCACAGTTCAATCAGGCATGTCTCGATTTGTATAGGAAAATCTCTGCATTTGCTCTATTGTTTCTTACAAGAGAGAGACTGTGCTCCCAATGAGTAGACACATTAAGATTTGCCTTCAGAGAAGGTTTATCGATGATTGTTTAAACATGATATTTATGCATTATTATTTTTGTGGGATAATAAATTCAACATAAAGTATTCATTCCCATTTTAAAATTACAACCTTGGTTTCAGACTTGATAAGGGTTTGTAAAATTTTCTAAAGAAAATATTTTATATAGAAGAAATCATGTAATACCTTGAATTTCAAAGAAGTTTCACACTTGACTGAACAATCATATGGAATAGACAATATCTGAAAAGTCCAAAGTACAAAAACTACATGATAAAGGGTCCAGAATATGTAGGGATCTAAAACTATTTTTTTTTGTATGAAATACACTTAATGGTCTCTCCAATTTTACAAATTTATGGCTAGCTTATAAAACAAGAACTATTGAGTTATATTTACCTTTGCAGATGCAGAAAACACACAACAAAAGTCAGACAGAGATTGAAATATTCCAGCCTTCCCATGAGATGATATTATTTCCATAAACTTTATATAGCAAAATTAAATTCTTCTCTAATTATAGCTAAGTATATTCACAAATCTTTAAAGATAAATAATGATTTAAGAAATTTTTAAGAACTTAAGAATACACTTAAGAAAAGGTCCTGAGTTATTGTAAAAAAATATTTAATGCTGTTTTGTTTTAGGCTTTACATAATAAATTTGCAAAAGAAAAATAAATGCTTTTTCATATTGATATAATATGTACATAAGGGTATGCAGCTTAATATGTGCTTCTTTGTAGTGACATATTTCTAACAGTAAAAAAAAAATTAAGAATTTAAATATTTAAGTGATTCTGTTTTTGTATGTCTTAGGAAAGAAATAAATGTGATGAGCTTATAAGGGATATTATCTCTTAAGATCAAGTTCATATCCATGAAGAAATTACAACCAAAAAATATGAACTACTTTGTAAAATGTCCAAGTTACATATTCAAGTTTTATTTAAAACTTTTTTTTTTCCTTTCTTTTTTTTCTGGGAGAGCAAGTGATCCAGTATTTGCCTCTTAGGAAAATTGAATTACTAACCAGTAATTACAGTTCTCTGAATGTCATATTCTCAGTGGATTTGTATCAATTGTCTTGGGGCATTTTGGCATATGAGTTCCAGTAATGTAACATTTTGAAATAAAGAAAATTAAGTTCTAATAGATTGTATCTTAAATTTGTCTAGTATATTTCTATAAAGCCACTTTGAATTTTTTTTTCCAACAGTCTTGTGAAATAGATTCAGTTAACCCAAGATGTAGTTCTTTAGTGCACAGAAAAGTGAAATCCAAATCCAAGATCATAATGTCATTTATGAAGCTAGAAAAATCTGTGCATGATGAGGTAGCACAGATTCACTCTGCTATATTGAGTCTGCAATTCCATTTTTTAAATTAGGTAGCAAAGCAATATAAATGGGAGATACTTATCTTTAGAACATTTAAAATACCCTCGCTATCATTGTCTTGTAATTTTTAAGCGTTTAATTCATTATAACATGCTACATATTAAAGTATGAATTACTAATTAATATGTGTATTTAAAAACTGAGATAAATGTAGAAATTCAATTACTAGGAGAGTTTTTGAAAATACAAGATATTATAATCTAGAATCTAAAGTGAAAATGTTTAAGCATAATTATTATATTTCCAGTTATATGAACAGTAAGAAATATCTTACCATTTTAGAACCCTTAAAGATAAAAAAATATATTTGATTGAGTCAGGATTTTGTTTTAGGGTATAATGTATCTAAGGATGAACTAGTATTTTTTGGAAATGAGAAAGATAAAAATTTTACCTTATGTAATATTGATTTTGGGAAATTTTGAAGAAATACTTTAAAAAGCTTAATTTCCTTTAAATTTCAAAAGTTTTCTTACTGTTGCCAAATTAAAAGATTCTACTTTTCATTGACTTATATTCAATCAGTAAGGTTAAGTATTATTTTAAAACACATGAGCTTACTTAAAAACTAAGAGGTATGAAAATGAAGAAAGCTATTATTTTAGATATTTGGATGGTAAAAATTGCTATTATGCAAAGGGATTTTATCTTAATTATTCTGGAAGATGATTCAATTTATTTACATTGCATATCGTAAAATTAGCATACATGATTTATTTATTCATATGATTATCTGGAAATAAATATTGAACTAAGAAAAGATTAAGTTTTAAAATTAAATTTTGGCTCTTGCCCTCTGAGTCAGTCTGAGTCAGGGGATAGGGGACTTTTCCAGAGAGATTTGCAACTCTAGGCCACATAACCTCCCGATCAGGGAGATTAATGAGACCAGTGGAGGACAGAAAGCCAATCAGTGCATTTGCTGTGAAGAGGAGGGTCATCAGAAAATGGAGACATCCCTGATGCTTCCGAGGGAAGCCACATGGTCAAGCAAGGCCTGGACCCATCCTAGCACAAATGGCACTAGCAGATCTGAGAAGCTGCTGCAAGTTCCCGAAGATTCTCAAGGAAACTCAGCTGACTGTTAACAATAGATAGAAACAAAAGTCAGTTTGACTTGCTTCATCTTAAACACTTAGCAAAGACAGTCAAAGCCAAAACACAGCTATTCCTGGGCATTTTAAATAAAATAATAGCTAAATGTTACTTCTATAAATAAGTAAACAAGAAGCTTCAAAAGAGATTCTCAGACAGGAATGCCTGATATCTATCAGAAGAAACTGCCAGAGTAGTTTTTAGTTCAAGGCCTTTATTTCTAACCTACGTAGGTAGGCTTAATGTTTGCTAGTATGGTTATCCAGCCCTAAGTAACAGAATTAAATATTTCTCTATTAGACACAGAGGTCGTACTAGTAAAAGGATTTTGCAAGCTCAGATGACATTAAGATATTAAACTGTATCTTAAGGAAAAGGACATCTGTAACCCTAAAAGTTAAATGTTGTGTTTATACCCCTGACAATTCTGGCAATGTGACGAATATCCTTGAAGATTTACATACTCAGATAGAAGCCATGTCCTCAGCAACTTTGTCATGGAAACAATATCTTAGCTCCTGGTTCTTGGTACTTCCTGGTGGAAAACATTGTTACTGTTTGTCTTTGCCATCATACACATTGGCATATTCCTGTGCTATGGGATTTATTGCTGCATCAATCTGGTTCCAGTACTAATGAATTCTTGTTTCTCTTGTAGACCACCCATCACTCAAATGGCCTTCCAGTCTATTACTTCTCAATCAGTCTTCTATCATGGACCCACTCGATAGACCCAATTTTTAAAGGGAGATTCCAAACTGCTTGCCCCACACTGTCCCATTTCAGCCTGAAGAGGCCAGAAAGATTTTCTTCGGCCCCCTTGCTTACACCAGTAAGGAGTTCCCAAATTAGAGGGGGGAATGAAGCCAGATTTAAAGTTAGGTAGTCAGTGTAGTTAGGTAAATCGGGTCTAATATCCAGTGAAATCTAAAATGAAGGCCATGCTGGGAATGACTCAGGGAAAATGCAGGACAATTCATGGAATGTTAATGAAGTCCTGAAAAGGCCCTAGGCCAAAGTCCACCTCAAAGAAATGTTAATGGAGCTCAGGAAACAGCCCCCAACAGATTCGGAGATAGCCCATCCTAGAGAAATGATAAGCCCATCCCAAAAGGTGATAATTGGGCCCACCTGTGTCCTAACCCCTTCAACCTATATTCCATCTCCAAAACTATAAAAAGTGGAAAGAACAGCCCTTCCACGGATTCCCACCTTTTGGGTCCCCTTCTTTCTCTGGGAGAAGTCTTTTCTTCTGTCCTTTTATAAATTTCTAATTTCTACTCTGAAAAAAAAATTCATCTTGTAATAAGCATATTTTGTTACTAATGACGTACATAACAGATTTTTTAAAGAGATTGTATGCAATACATATATTTGGGACTGGGAGTATACCTCAGTGGGAGAGCACTTGCATAGCAATTGTAAGGCCTTGGGTTTAATCCTCACCTTCACAGAAAAGGAAAAACAACCAGAACCAATTATTCCCTAACACTTTTGTCCATATGTTTGTGAGTATAATATAACTTGTATTTCAAATGAAGGATTGTGTTTCTTATTTAAAGGAATGAGTAGTTTCAAGTTTCCAGTATCAAAGATGACTTCCAGGTAGACATGTTTGTCATTGCCATGAGAACTGGTTGCCTTTTTCACTACCCTAGAATAATATGTTAAGTGGAAAATACAACATAAATTGAGTGAGTATTTGCCCAGGTCCAAGTATGAGTTAAAGGTTTAGAAATATTTTATTGTCAAAAAGAGTACAAAGTGTGAAATACCTAATAGTTTATAGGTTGTTCATTTTATTAAAATTAGATTTTAAGGTAATAATAAAGGCAACTATCCTTTGAAACTAACTATGGGTGCCAAGTACCTTGCAAGCACTATTGTATTTGAGGTTTACAACACCATTGTCTAGAGAGCTGTGTTCCTTGTTAAGTAGTAGAGGCAGAGATACAATTGAGACTCAGAAAAGCATAACTCTAAAATGCAAACTTTCAACCCATGTACTATATTCCCTTCTGAGCCCCAAAGTTTTTTTTTTTTTTTTTTGATTACTAAAAACTAAATCTATTCCAAGGCTTAATTTACTTTTAATTGTATTAAATTTTTTTTTGAAAGGGAATATTCTTATTACAAAAGTAGAACATCCTGTGAAGTCTATAAAAAAAGGTAAATCAAAGAAAAAATTAATTACCCATAGTCATAATACTCCCAAATTAATTCATTTAATAACTGTAAATTCTGTAGTTTTTTTAACATTAGGTATCTGTAGGCCCACATAGCCAAAGACTAGTGATGGTCTTCTTCTATCTAAAACTTAGACCCTAAAATGTGAAGGCATTAAGATTAAATGATGCCTCCCTGTTATTATATAGCAAGTGATAATGTTAAGTGTAATGTTTAAAAAATATTTTATTCTGATAACATTATAGTTTATTAAATGTTCATGTTGTCAATGTTTACAACATAATTGATAATAGTTCATGGTATTCCAGTAAATATGTAAGTATTTTAACACTTAGTTTCTTTAATTTTTTTTACCAACTATTGGAGTTTAGTAAAATTTTACCATGTTTATTTTTGTTTAAACTTGAATCCATGTACTTATTCATTATGCATGCCTACATGATTGCAGAAATGCATTCCTTATTTATTTATTTATTTATTTATTTTGGTACCAAGGATTGGACCCAGTGATGCTTAACCACTGATCCACATACTCAGCCCTTTTTTTGTATTTTATTTAGAAACAGGATATCACTGAGTTCAGTTGCTGAGGGACTCGCTAAATTGCTGAGGCTGGCTTTGAACTCACAATCATCCTGCCTCAGCATCCCAAGACTCTGGCGTGTACCACTGAAACCAGCTACATGAATTCATGTACAAGAGACCACATTGCAGTTAAATTCTCCAGGTATATAAAACGTATTATCCTTAAACTAATTTTTATGTAGGCAATGTGTGGGTATATATATAAATTACTTTAAAGAATTTTATATATAATTGTATACAAACATATATAGGTATAAAAACTTGAAAAACAAGATACTTCTTTCCACTCTTTATTAGGATTATAAGATGATGGAAGAGGATTTCCCTGTAGGAAGTAAAAGGTCTCAGTATTCATATTTTTCAGGAATACCACCAAAGGAATTTTGAAGTAAGACTGCTAACAATGTGTAATGGTTTTCAGTCTATTGAGAAAACAGTGGATTGAGCAAGACTATATAATAGCACTATTTTAGAGTAGAAATTTTTTTGAGACAATTATTCACTCAAAGAAACTTGAGAAAATGATACATTTTTTGCCTTAGAGAATTCAAAAGAGGTGTTTTCTACTGTGCTGATAGTATGATACTATTTTCACAAATTAAGAGCCCTCAATAGAGAAATGGCCCGACTCTCTAACTACTTTCAATGGTAATAGCTCAAGATCAACTACTTTAAAATTAAAATGACAATTTATTTTTTCAGCTCTTCTCTCCTGTTTATTTGGCATCTATTCAAAAATTCCATACATGGGTCAAATTATTTATTTACCTAGAAATACATTCTGCAATGAATTTACACTGGAGCCTTTTAAAGAGAGTTGTGGTGCAGAAAATTAGATGTCTCCTGGGTAAAACATTGTGATTTTCAATAAATGCAATGGTAGATTGGTAACATCAGTTTTTAACATTTTTGAAAGAAAATTATTCATGCTGTTTCTCTGCAGTGCTGAACTTTGAGGATTCCTATAATCATTTGACCTTATGTTACATGAAGCTGACCCAGATTTGCATGCAGAGAAAAAACATTTTGGCTCAGACAGCAATCACTAAACTCACTTAACTGAATAAATTGGTTGTTCAGTAAAAAGTCTTGGTTAAATTCCTGTATATTGAGAGATTGGGGTTTTGATGCTATGTTCAGCTTGTTAGAAAAGAAAGATATATAAACTTAGTATTACTACATAAACAAAAGCACTATTTTACTCAGGTATTAATTGCCTGAAACTTTTGTTCAATTGATTGGTTTCTATAGATAGTAACAATTAGATACCTAACCAAGCCAGTAACTATAGATAGTACCTGAATTTACAAGTGTTGTCTTTCTGACAAAATTATGGCTTTCTTCTTATACTGTATTCAATGAGTATCTTGCTTTAGGCTAAACAGTCATAGTAGATGATTTATACTTTAGAATTTTTGATTGAAAAAATCTGGGTCAAATCACCATTTCACCCAGCTATTGCCCTTCTTGGACTATTCCCTGAAGAACTTAAAATAGCATACTACAGGGATACTGCCACACCAATGTTCATAGCAGCACAATTCACAATACCTGGACTGTGGAACCAACCCAGATTCCCTTCAATAAATGGATAAAAAAATGTGGCATTTATACACAGTGGAGTATTACTCAGCACTAAAAAGTGACAAAATCATGGAATTTGCAGGGAAATGGATGGCATTAGAGAAGATTATGCTAAGGGAAGCTAGCCAATCCCTAAAAATCAAATGCAAATGTCTTCTTTGATATAATGAGAGCTACTAAGAACAGAGCAGGGAGGAAGAGCAGGAGGAAAAGATTAATATTAAACACAGACATGAGGTGGGAGGGAAAGGGAGAGAAAAGGGAAATTGCATGCAAATGGAAGGAGACCCTTATTGTTTTACAAAATTACATATAAGAGGTTGTGAGGGCAATTGGAAAAAAACAGGAGAGAAATGAATTACAGTAGCTGGGGTAGAGAGAGAAGAGGGGAGTGGGGATAGTAGAGGATAGGAAAGGTAGCAGAATACAACAGTTACTAATGGCATTATGTAAAAATGTGGATGTGTAACCGATGTGATTCTGCAATCTGTATTTGGGATAAAAATTAGAGTTCATAACCCACTTGAATCTAATGTATGAAATATGATATGTCAAGAACTTTTTATTGTTTTGAACAACCAATAATAAAGAGAAAGAAAAGAAAGAAAAAAAAAGAAACACCATAATGTTGTGAAAATAAACTAACAAACATTGTTGAAATAGTAATACTGAATGGAGAAAGAATTTTAAGTATGACTAGCTTCATTATAACTATAAGTTCAAACTATGGTGATGTTTTTTTTCATTAAAGAAAAAGAATGACTGTTCTTTATAGGTATAGCATCTCTGTGGTTCTTATTTACTACTATATAACAAAATTACAAATTATTGTTAGTTATACAATATTTTAATACATGTCCAAAATCATTATACATGTCCAAAATAGATTTTTCACATTTAAAGTACTTTATACATAATAATGATTTTTAATCACTTCCCACTGAAGAAAACAATCACTATCCCCTTATTTTAGTGATTAGACACAGAGAAGTTTACCTTCTTGCTTATTGACACATGAATATAGAGACAGAGGTCAGAGTATTCATCTAGATTTGGTTCTCATTCATTCTTGGCAAATGTCATTAGTAGTTTGTTTTTTGGCTTTTTTTTAATATTTACTTTTAGTTTTTGGCGGACACATCATGGGGTGCTTAGGATCAAAACTGGGACGCCCGCATGCCAGGGAGTGCTGTACCATTTGAGCCACATCCTCTCTTGGGTGACTTTTTAATGCAGTGCTGGGTGTTCAACCCAGTACCTCATGCATGCTAGAGAAGTGCTTTACCTCTTATCCATAACCCTAGTCCCCAAAGTCCTTTACTTATTTTTTGGGGGGGAGGAGAGTGTGTGTGCGTAGTGCAAGGGATTGAATCCATGGCCTTAATCAGCAAAACAAGCAGTCTACTTACTAAGCTACATCCTCAGCCCTGATCTATAGTCTTTTAACAGTGACAATGGAGCAGCCTGTCATTCAGCCTTTGATTCTGCGCCCACTTGGCTCAGGTTGAAGGCAGGGCATGAAGCCTTGACCAATCAGTCTCTTAGGTGAGAACTGTCCAACCCTCATGCAGCCAGTGATGAGGGGGAGGGCGTCCACAATCTTCTGTTCCCTTGGTGTTGGAGCCCACCATTTTTTCAATCTTTTTGTAGGCTTCTGTCCTGGATCCAAGCCCAGGTGTCTGTGCTATGCAGAAACTGAAAACAAATCACAGGGAGAACACTGAGAACCCTGAGAGCCAGGAAATGGTAAGTGTGCCTTGTTATCTTGAGACTGGGTAGGAAGGTGGCTTAAAGCTGACAGAAGTGGCAATGGTGGAAACTGGTAGTCATGGCTAGGGAGTCCTCATGGTCCTCTCCAGAGTCTTGTGGCCAGAGGGTCTCTCTGTGGTAACTTAGCGTTCACCTCCCTCTGACTAGTCTAGTGAGGCTTAGATCAGCAGTTGAAAACCTGGGCATTTTGTTGCATAATTGTAAGGTGTTTCCAGCTTTTTTCTAAAGCCCTTTGTGGGCTTCCATGTCCCATGATTCCAGCATGTCTCCAGAATGCATAATGAAGACTGAGATAATTACCAGGAGAGAACCACAACTTCATTTGTTGTATTCAAGCATGAGAGAGGCTGCTGATTATAGGGCTTGTTACTCATGAGGGTTTGTTTATTTGTTTGTTTATTATTTTTTTTGTGTGTGCGTGTTTGTTTGTTGTTTTCTTTTTGGTACCAGATTTTCAACCCAGAGGTGTTCATCCACTGATTCACATTCCCATCCTTTTTTAATATTTTTATTTAGAAACAGCGTCACTTTGAAGTTCTTAGGGCCTCACACATTTGATGATGCTGGCTTTTAACTCATTCTCTTCATGAGTCCTGAGATTTTTAAATGTAGCAGAAGCAGTATCTCAAATCCAGAACAAAAACCTGAAATCCAGAACATCAGCTTATCTCTCCATAGGTCTCAGAATAAGCCCCTAGTTTTCTAGCTCTCTGTTCACATATCCAAAACTAGGGTTCTCTGTTCACAGAGAATAAGTTTAATAATGACCATGTAATGCAGATAATGGGCCTCACTCAAAGACACCTGGTGGCTAACTGAAAGATGTTAATGAGCACCATTAAGGCCTATTTCAAAAGTAAAAGACCTTGAATCCCACTTGTGGGAACACCTTCTACAAAGTCCTTTGTCCCAGGAGTGATTCCTTATTGAATTTGAAGGAAAAAGGATGGGTCACAGAAAGAATAAAAGTGAACCCATATGGTAGTCAGGATGCCTTTTCCAAAGCCTATTTTAAATGCATTATGCTGCATGTTCTGCCCAAAACCATCAGTAAACTTCTAAGATGGCACACAAAAATGATTTTTTTTTTCTGATATCAATCCTCATACAACATGGTGGGCATTCTATTTCTTCTTGCTTAAATAATCTTTTTTCTTCAAAATTTATGAAACAAGCACCCAGATTCATGGAAAACTGAGAAATTTTGGTTTATCTAAAAATTCCACTTTCAGCATTATTAATCATTATTTCCCCATGTTTTATTTCAAATGTATGCATCATTTATAATGTTTTTCTTCAAGAACTGGAGGGCACTTTTAAAAGATTTTAATTCATCATTCTGAGATTTTTACATGAGAAAAAAGCAGAATAACATCAGGTGACATTAAAAAGAGTGAATCTCTCCTAAATGCGGTTTATATGTCCCATTTAAAATTTTTTTAAAAACTGTAATGGGTCATCAATTGAGGGTGCATTTATTTATTAATTAACTTGTTTATTTACTTATTTATGGTCAGACCATTTCATTAAAATAACACACAGAAGGGGCTGGGGTTGTGGCTCAGTGATAGAGCACTCACCTATCACATGCAAGGTCCTGGCTTCGATCCTCAGCACCAAATAAAAATAAGTAAATAATAAATAAATTAATAAATAAATAAATAACCCACAGAAACATTCCAAACATTTAAAGAAACGCTTTTATTCTGGTGTGGCAGGAAAAAATAGAAGTGGGACTAACTTGAATTTAAATTACATGCAAGTTCAATCTCTCTCTCCCTCTCTCCATCTCTCTCTCTCTTTCTCTCTCTCTCTCTCTCTCTCTCTCTCTCTCTCTCTGTAGTGAGGATTGACCCCAGGGCCTCATTCTTAGAAGGCAAGAACTCTGCAAGCTGAATTATTTACTCAGTCCCATTTTTTGGGGGGGAGAGACCAGGGATTGAAGTGAGGAGCACTCTACCACTGAGCCACATTCCTACCCCTATTTTGTATTTTACTTAGAGACAGGGTTGCACTGATTTGCTTAGTGCCTCACCATTGATGAGACTGGTTTTGAATTCATTAATTTTATTTCTCAGTCTTGTAAACAGCTGATATTACAGGCATGCACCATTATGCCTTGCCAACTTCAATCTTAAGGGCTAAAGTACAGGCAAATTAGATCAAAGTCCATGTCAGTATCTTGGTACTATATATATAAAGGTGTTGATAGACCTTATGTTTTATTTACTTATATCTGGAGCTGAGAATTGATTCCAGTGTCTCAGATGTGTCAGACAAGAGCTCCACTGAGCTCCAGCCCTAGCCCCCTGGAACATTTTTTATTGGGGATATTGGAGATTGAACTCACGAACACTTCACTACTAAGACAAATCCCCAGGATTTTTGTTTTGTTTTGTTTTTTACTTTATTTTGTGAGAGGATCTCACTGAGTTTTTTAGCACCTCGATTCTGCTAAGGCTGGTTTTGAACTTTTGATAACTCTTCCTCAGCCTCTTCAGCAACTGGGATTACAGTCTTACACCCACACACCCAGCCCCTGCTACATTTTTAATACCTGTTATAGGTAGATTTTAACCAGTAGCCTTAACTTTTTTCTAATATATATTTGATTTGAATACATAATAGTGAAACAGATTCTATTTTTTATCTCCAACACTGCTTTTGGTTATGACAGTGTCTGAGTTAAGATTCCCCATTAAAGAATTTACTGTGTGTTGTGTTCTCATTCTGACTTCCCATATGACCTAGTTCTGAGTTTTAGAATATCTGAAACAAGGATCTCAGAGATTCCAAATTTTTTGGAGTATTTAGAAAACACCACTATCTGAGTCTTGCATTCTAGGGACCAGTTTGAATTTTAAGTATGTAGCTTCTGAAGGGATGGACTAATTGGATGCGTTGCAACTGGAAGGCATTTTATGATATACTTTCTATCTAAAAGGTACTTCATTTGTTTCTTTTTATTACATACTGTGAATAAAGTTACAATAAAAATAGATGTGTGGCAATATATTTAGCAAAAGGATTCCAAATTTTTTACATATATACCCAGAGTTATTATTAGCAGATTGTATGGCATTTTTTTTTACCAAGAATTATTATTTATATTTTTTTATTTATTTAAATAATGGAGAATAACCCCAGGGAATTTTACCAGTGTGCTACATACCCAATCTCCAACACTTTTATTTATTGATTGATTTTTGAGAGAGGGTTTCACTGGGTTTCTTAGGACGTTGGCAAGTTCTTGAGGCTGGTCTTTAACTTGAGAATAAAGCCCTAGTTTTCTACCTCTTATTCTCCTAAGCCACTGGGAGTACAGGCATGTACGACCTTGCACTTCTACCCCAAGCTATTACTAGTGGATTATGTGCATTTTTGTTTAGGGCTTTTAAAGAATCTTAACCCTTTTAGAAAAGATATTTATTAAATTTATTTAAAATATATTTATTAAATGCCACCATGCATGACAATTTTAGTTTTTTATAATAGCCATTCCAACAGAACTGCATAGGCTGCAGAAAATTTTTTGATTACTGCATTAAATCCCTGAGGCAGTTTATGTGAAGTAGCCAGTGTAGGAGTGTTGAGTAAAGATTAGCAAGGATTGTGGAATGTGATAGACATTATTATCTAAAGTACATGTATGGGGCTGGGGATGTGGCATGCGTGCGGCCGGGGTTTGATCCTCAGCACCACATACAAACAAAGGTGTTGTGTCCACCGAGCACTAAAAAATAAAAATATTAAAATTCTCTCTCTCTCTCTCTCTCTCTCTCTCTCTCTCTCTCTCTCTCTCTCTCTCTTTAAAAAAATAAAGTACAAATATGAAGACAGGAATTGATGTGAACATACTTTATATACAAACAAAGGTATGAAAAATTGTTCTATATGTGTAATAAGAATTACGATGCATTCTGCTGTCATGTATTTAAAAATAAAACAAATAATATTTATATGTATTGCTGAGAATCAAACTCAGTGCTTTTGCACATGCTAGCAAAGTAGTCTACCACTGAGACACAACTCCAGCCCATGTAACCAGCTTTTTATACTCTCTTTGTAGTAATCAGAAACAACTTTAAAAATTGAAATTGCATTTATATCACTTTTCCTAGTACAGTAATGCATTACTAACTAAACTTATTCTTAGTATTTTTTAAAAATAATCTAATGGATGACTGTTATTTCTTTCCAGAGACTATTTTATCACTTCTTTAGGCCTTGGTGAAGGGCCTTTTTTTTTCAGAATATAGATTTCTTCTATTATCAAATGGGTCCATGCTAAGTGTGTTGAAAATAGTGATTCTAAAACTTCACACAATCTACACATTTCCAAGACTATAGAAGAAAGGGAAAGACAATATTCATAACCAAGAAACCATTTCCATTGGAAGCATAGTATAAGTGTCCAACCTGGAGTATAATCCAGGTCTTTCAGTGGTAAGGTTGTTTAAGAACCACAAACATAGGTTTTTGGGATCCTCTAAAGTACACTGAATGGCTTTAAATCACTACTCTTCTTCAAAATAAAATTTCTGCTACCTACTTAAAAATAAAGCACTATGAATGAGAAAGGTGAATGAGACATAAGTTCTGTGGAGGTACTGAGGTTGACCTTTAATTATAGTTCATAAATAGTCAAATAAGAAGGGCCTTAGGGTGGTCTCATCTTTTCCAACACATGATATGGAATACTTAGATGAACTGACATGAAATAATAAAAATGCATTTCAGGAAAGTGATGTCACAGAAATTTTCAGGGTAGAATCTTAGAAATGTGGAAAAAATATATTCATATTCATATGCATTTCTATAGAAAAAAATAAGTGATAAGTACATGAGTAGGGTAAATTCAGTATGCCTCATGCATTGTAGGTTGAAGGTAATGATAAAGTAATAACTGAGGAGATCCAGAACTCTATAATTGTGGGAGACATTAATAGCAATTTAGAAAAAGAAAATATAGTTAAATCCCTTTAGATTTGCCTCGGTCATCTGTTCCTCTAATGAATTTGATTCTGTCAAATGAGATTATGTGAGTATGGTTCTCTCTGAATTTATGTTTTCTCTTGTTTTTAGGATTTTGTCAGATATGTCATGTAAAGCCCTGTCTAAACTCCCTTTGGGGATCTTTTACCTCCTGTTCTGGACTGCAGAGCAGAGATCCACCTCACTCATTCTGTGCAATGAATTGACTTTTGTAAGTCTTTGCCAACAATGGTTGGAAGAACAAGCATATTGGAGGGTCTTTCATATCCTGTAATATGGTTGTCAAACCTTGTGGGTTAAAAGGTAGTTACTTGCTATGTTAGCAACATCTTCCCTATGAGAAGGGCTTACCTAGATTGTTTGGTTTGGAAGCCCCGTGAACACAGAAGAGAAGCATTTATGCTCACAAACAAAGGAATGCCAAAAGCCATTAGATGTGAGAAAATACAAAAAATAAAATCTTCTCTTAGAGCTTTCAGAGGTAAAAAGTTTATTTCTGTTTTCTATAAGAAAACTAAAATTTCTCTTTGGCCTGACAATATTTTGATGTTTTAAACTTGCTTGCAATTTCTACCTGTGTTTTGAATTCACCTATACCTGGCTATCCCTTACCAGATAGCAACCCTCTCTAAAACTTTACTGGTGCCTCATAAATTCTGGCTCCCACTGACCCAATAACAATTCTCTCTAAATCTCAGTGGCAGCTCATAAATTCTAAGTCTGGAGCTGAATTTATTCCCTCCCTTGAAATGTTAGCAATGTAGATCCTTAACCTGCTATCTGCCTTTATATTATGATTTTCAAAATCTTGTTAGCTGTAAGTACCTTAGCACCCACCTCCTTTGTAACTTTTTGTGCTGTAAAAATATTTTCCTGAAAATCAGGGGGATGATCTCTAGCATGGGGTCTTGTAAGAGACAGTCCTGGCCAGCTTTTGTCTACACAATACAATCTTGATTTAATTTGATTTAAAATTGGAGTTGGTGGTCTTTACTTTGTGTTTTGGTTTAAGATTAACCTTTTTTTTTAAGTTTACTGTAAATAAAACCAAAGAACACAACAAAACTCCTGTTAATGAGCCAGGTGCATAAGAATAGTCATTCCTTACTGAAAGCACAGTATTCATTATAGAAATGATATAAAAGATCTCTCAAATATCAAGAGAGTTTAGGAGGTAGAAATTTTATTTCTTTCAGAATATAGGTAGTAAAATAGTACAAAAGAGAAAATGTGAAGCATGAATATATTAAGTAATATGCAAATAAAGTCACCAAAATATTTATTACAAAAAATCATATCTACAGAAATGGTTCAAAGAAGCTGTCTTTTTGTCAGGAATAAACATTTGGATAAGAATGGAAGTTTTGGTTCTCTTTTTAAGTAGTTTTACTCACAGTGAATTATCTTTACACTATTTCTGCATTTTACTGGTTGGAACTAATTATTATTCATATATCTTCAAAAAAGGTACTGAATGCAGAAAAATATTATTGCTCATGTTTGAATCACCTACATTATTTGATCTTTCCCTTTTTAAACCAAAAATCTGCATAAAACCATCTCTTAATAAATATCTCTATCTCTGTATATTAGCAGCAACTGAGTTATAAAATTTGCTATGATAACTTGTCTCTTCATGTACTTAAAGACTATGAATTTGCTGCTTAGCACTTAGGTATAATTCTCTATGGTGTTCTCTAGTTATTTTTGTCTCTATGTTTTATACCAAGCTCTTAGTATGTGCCTTAATTACTCTGTGTAGCAATGTAGGATTTATGTCTTATTTGTGACACTTTGTTTCCAGAACTGTGTCTAAAGGGAAATATTTACAAAATGATTATTGAGGAAAAAAAATCTATTTAATATTATATTTTATTTTATATTTATTTATATGTTTATATATACATATTTTATTATTTAGAAACACACTTTGATCTGAAACTATAGTGCTACTAGTGTACGTTAGCTTGAATTGGTTGTGAGAAACAAACTAAAAAGACATTTCTCTGTGTTGGTTGGTGATTTCTGGAACCTCAGGAACCTAGTGAATAATGGCAGAAATAAGTAACTCTCTAGTTTGAGACAGAACCACCAAACTAGATGATGTTTTGCTCCTGCTTTCTATCTTGATCATTGGAATCATAACTTTAAATATACATGGAGGACTTTTGGAATTCTGTACTGTTACTTCTTTTAAAAAAATCAATGAAAGTGAAAAATAATGCAGGAAAGATAGATAATTAATTTCAAACTATTCATTTGTTAAAATAAAAAATTTTTTTAAATCACAGGAAATTCTGAAAAGTTAGAAAAGTTGAAAGCTTTAGAAATAGCCTAAGGCAATTTCTCTTTTCTCAGGATAGTAGACTATGTTTCTCTTTTCTCAGGACAGTATACTATGTCTCCAACTCATTCCTCTATAGAATTGGACTGTGTGCAAATATGAAAAATAAGTGCTAAGATGCCCCACATGGCTTAGAAGTTTAAAATCCTGACAGAAGCTCAAATCTGCCATTTTTCTACTTTACAGAATACAAAATCTTAAATTTATAAACTTCACAAACATTTGAAGAAGTGTAATTCAAAATGACCTAAAAAATAAAAAAATCATTGAAAGATGACCCATTGAACATGAGGACTTATAATATTGAAGCCCTTATATTAAATGTCTTCTTATCATTGTCAAAATTTTCCATGTTCATATTATCAATATATTAATCAAAATTCTGATGCATTTAATAACAAATATCTAATTTCCTATTTTATTCTGTCTTTTAAAAAATTAGTAGTAATCAATATTAATAATTTAATGCTCATTCTTTTAAAGTATGAAACATATACTTTAAAAGCTATGGCTATAGCAAGTGAAAAATCCAGCCTAATTTTCATTTAAGACTGGAAGCATCTCATCACAAAGGCATGAAAAGTTAATTTCTGCTTCATTATAAATTACCTTGATTTGTAACCTTGCTTGGAATGCATTCCAGTGCCTTGAACTCATCCATGTCTGGTTTTCCCTGATGAGATAACAACCCTCGCTGAAACTTTAGTGATGACTCATAAATTCTGGCTTTCCCTGACCAAATAACAACTCACTCTGAAACTTTACTGGTGCATCATAAATTCTGATGTTGTTATCTAAATTTAATCCCTAGGTGCTGAACCATTTAGACCATTAAACTACTACCTGCATTTGTATTATGCTTATGAAAATCCTGTTATTCGTGTAAGTTCTCAAGACACCCCCCTTTTGCAACCTTTTGTGCTATAAAACTACAGTCCTAGAGAAATGGAATGGTGTCTTCTTTTACAATGGGTTCCAGGAGAGACTGTTATGCTCAAATATGGGACCCCCAAAAGACCACCAGAGACCAAGATCGATGTAAGCACCAAAGAGATGTTTATTGCAATCTAGCTCAATCCTCCACACATACAGCAACTGGTGGCTTAGAGGCCCTGAGCCCAGGGTTAGCAGTTTTATAACACTTTTGGAGGGCACGAACCCCACATACATCATAGCATCTCTTAGCAAATCATCACACACCTTGGGAAAATCATAAACAACTGTAAAACATGATTAGCACATTCACTGGTGGGAACAAGTTGGGTAAGCGTGATTAATTAGTACAAGATGGGTATTCATTTGAACAGACTGGCTTAGGCCACAAGGGGAGTGTATGCTGAATTGTATGGTTTCCCAAAATGTTATCAACCACCATAAACTACTGTAAGGGTCATTTGGAATCCCAGGAATTTTCCCTGCTTCATGCTGATTGGTGGCTGCTAAGGGGTTGCTATGGATCCCCACCTAGCCTGACTGAGTCACAGACACCAGGCCCAGCAGATGTCGTCTGTTATTTGTAGATAAACAACTCAGCAGGTTGGGTATGAGCCTAGGAGTGCTCTGTGTGTCTTTCCAAGGACAAGCGTCAAGCCCCCTTCCTTCAACAGTGTTTGCACTGAGGTAGAGGCTGGTTTCTCACCTTATACCTTATGGGTTTTTTATGTATGTTTTTTTAGCTGTAGCTGGACACAATACCTTTATTTCACTTATTTATTTTTATGTGGTACTGAGTATTGAACCCAGGGTCTTGCACATGGGAGGTGAGCACTCTACTGCTGAGCCACAGTCCCAGCCCCTTATGTCTTATTTTTATTGGGCATTTTTACTTTAGGGGGTTTCTTCCCAGTTCAAACTTCAATCTGTCACCTAAAAAGAACAGAGATAAATCAATCAATCAATAAAATTTTATAATTATTGTTATCATTTTATATTAATTCCTGAATAATATACAAGCATATGTAATTCATAAACTGAAATAACTTTATATGTAAGTTTAAATTTAAATTAGTTTCCACTTATGGGAAAACAACCTTGTCTTAAAAATAACAGCAGCCTGAGACACTGGGGTACATTTCTCAGAATAAAAAAAAAAAAAAAACAGCACTCAATGACCTGAGATTCTAGCCCTTATTCTTGCCTGGATTGGATAATATTCCCTGTCACTCAAAAAAGGGCTCACTTCTCTCAGATCCAATGTTCATGATCTGAAGTCCCTTCCAATCAAGAGAATTTTGTGGGAACTGTCCAATCCTGTGTGTCATAAGGGAGTAGGAGGGTGGGCTTTCGCTTCTTATCTCCTGAGTCCTCCATTTTTGCCATCTGTAGTCTCATACTTTAGAGTCACAGGTTGTTCTGCTATGCAGGAACTGAGGATCCCAAGTAGCCCTACTTCTGAGAACCATGAAATGGTGAGTGTGCATTGGCCTAGCAAGGGAGGCTGGGGGAGGAAGACTATTGGAACCACAAGACTGGCTGTGTTGAAAACAGGAGCTAGCAGATTGGGACCTTGGGCAGTTTCTGGAGTGTGCAGACTTAAGTCCTCCACTGGGCCACTATGTCCTAAGTCCTACTGGCCAACCAGATGGGGAACATGTCACTGGCAGAGACTCTTTGCTGCCTTCCTTAAGCTCAGAGGGCATCCTCAGAATCTGCATAAAATACTATGTGGCAGGTGTGTTCCTGCAGCCCAGTGTCTTACCAGATGCTGGAGATTGACAGGTGAAATAATTATCAAAATCAAATCTCCAAGGGCAATTTTCCTGCAGGAGAGGGGCTGTCATTTTGTCATTATGGTACCTAATTTCCTTTTGGGCTAGCTAATTTTCATTTTGACATTGTTTTATTTTTACTTTCTTCATTATTATTATTTTGTAAAAGTTAGGTGAACTCAGGGATACTTTACTACTTAGCCATATCCTTGGAAGTGGAGCCAGATTTACAGATAGGTAGTTAGTGTATTTAGGTAAATTGGGTCTAATAGCCAGTAAGATCAAGAATGAACACCATATTGAGGATGGAGTCAAGAATAAGGGGAATTGAAAATGTCCCCAAGGCCCTGAGCCCATCGCAAGGAAATTTTAATGAAGCAGCTCACAGCAAACATGAGGATGCTAATCCAAAAGCCCTTCCTGACCATATTACTCCTTCAGCCCACCTGTCCTCCACACTTTGGGTCTTCCCACCTACATTCCAACACTGCAAGATAACAGAACAAAGAACAGGAATGTGATAGAAATGAGGGATAGCTGAAGGAAGAACTTAGCTATAAAAAAGCTGAAAGACCTTAGTTTAAAAAAAAATACCTTTCATGGATTCTACCTCTTTGGCCCCCCTTTTTCTTCTTGCCAGAAGTCTTTTCTACTGTCCTTTAATAAAGCTTCTACTTTTCGCTCTAAACCTGCCTTGGCACAGTTCTCTGGTGTTATACTTCAGCATTTGGGAAGCAAGGACTCTTCACCCATAAACAGCCCTAACAGGTTTAAATTTATTTTGAGAAAGGCCCTAGCTAAGTTGCTGAGATAATTTTTGTTATGGTTTGATTTATCTAGAATTTTCTATTGCAATAAAGCATACTGTTTTTACATATATATGTGTTCATATGGGGATCTTATTTATATTGTGATTCTTTGATGATTATTGTAATATTATAATTTCACAATATCTATGAATAGTATGTCATGATAAGTTCGTTTTTTGCTCTTATAATTGAAAAGGTTTTTGACTAAAGTTACAAATAACTTTGTAGATGAATTTTTAAAATTTATGCTTATTGCATTATTGCTGAATTTAATAGTCAGGTTTATTTTGACATAACCATAAAACATGGAATATAATTTGCCCCCCTTAGGTATCCAGTAGTTCCCTTTTGCCTATTCTCCTATTTTCTTCTATCTTATATTTATTTGTCATTTTTAAAAAAATTATTGCTTTATAGAATACACATAAAAGTAGACTTCATGTGATATGTTCATATTTGTACATAGAATTTTGGTGAGATATATTGTTTAATTTGAAAGAAAATTATCATCTTTATAATGATGAGTTTTATCCTCTGTACATGGGATGTATAATTCAGTATTTTATGTGCTTTTTGTGACTTTCATTTTCTCATAATTTTTACATATTTAGTTTCTAAAAATGTACACATATGAAATACCACTTGCATAAGGCACCTATGTAAAATTTATGCATAGAGTTTTATGCTCTTTTGTAAACTGGATATATTATGGAATGTAACTGGCTCTAGTTACCAATTTTCCTACAGATTATTATTTATCTCTTCCATGATCTATATTGTATTGAGCCGTGTCCTTGGGCTTCAAGTGTTTGGGTGAGTACCATTGAGTACTTATATGTTATTATGATCACATATGCTCTAATTTCAGTAAGTCTCTGTGATGGGGAGTATCATGTATATTCAATAGCAAACTAGTTTCCACAAATAGATACTAATTTAAACTCCTTTTGAGTTAATGATTATTGATTTGTTTTAAATGTTTATCAATATTACTTAATTTTTCCCATGATGGTTTTTTTTTGTATTTCTTAAGTTTCTAAAGTTTTTGAATTTTATACTTAATAAACATATCTCATGTATAAATTTGTAGTTCAAACTTCTGTCATTTATATCTTTTTGGCTTAAAAGATGAGAAAAGAATCTAAAAATGCAGCTAGCGATTGATTTCAAGAAAAAGAAAAAGTTTTAAATTATTTTTTTAAATTGACATTTTTCTTTCCTCATCTTTTATTATAGATTTTTTTGTATGATTGTAAAGGTAGGTTATTTAAAGTGGATTCCAGGGCTTATCTTTGTTAATTACTACAGGAAAAATAAATAAGAAATTTCTCTACACTATGGCTGCATGAAAGTGATTAAATTTCTTTAAAATTATATGGTAATAAAATTGTTAAATGACATATTTACTAAACATCCACTCATTAAAATTTTTTTCTGTAATATTTTTGGCAGTGAATCATGAACTCTATTATCTGGATTTTGGAGTTTAATATAAAATCATATGGAATAAAATTTGGCCACTCCTATAAAAATTTATACATAATTTGTTGTTTACTTAATGACATGTTGTGGAGATAGCAACTAATGAACATATTTATTTTTAGAAATACTTACTTTTTTCCTTTTCAGTTTCTAATAAGCCTTTTAGATTTATTTCCTTACTGAGTCACTCAGGGCCACTGATGTGTTTTTTTTTTTTTTTCCATTTTGTAATCTCCAGGCATTTACCCTTCTAAGAAATCTGTCTTCTGAGCTCTGTTTCTGAAGATTTTCTTAAAATGACAGAAAAAAAAGTATTTGTGTTGCCCCTGAAATGTATTCTCAATGCACTCTCTTCAAAATGGAGAGAAAATAATATTTCCCCAGACTGACATCCCTGTGTCAGGAGCTAAATATAAATTGATGATCTTTGAAGAAATTTCTACAATTCTGTCTCTGGGTAGTTTTCTCTTGTCTGCTGAATTGCCATTTAGTATCCACATACACATGTTTTTTCATATACTATGTGAATAATTTTAGAGGGTACAGATGAATAATGCTCTTCATGGACGCTATGAATACCTGTGTGTTCTGTAGTGCACAGCTGAGAAAGCCCTGGGAGACACTGTGCAGATTCTAGTTGGTTAACCATTATCTGCCACTCACATGAATTTTCTTTCAAAAGCTTGTATTAATCTTTTCACTTTAGGCATCCATGTCATCCAAATTCCCAAGTATAAAAGTTTGAATCTTTCTTTTCTGAACTCCAGGTTCCATTTCTTTTATGGTTCAATGTGGTGCAAATAATTATGTTTTTTGTCTTTCTTTTACACTGTGTTTCTAATAAAAAGTTCTCTGCTTCAAGCCAATATTTTCCATGTTTAGCTATGTTTAGAAAATGACATAGAAAATTGTATTTAATAATTTATAAAGGAGAGTTGAGAATACTTCTTTCTTGTATTCCCCTTCCTTAGAAACTGAACCAGAACTATGCTTGGCCTTTTGAAGGGGGCACCATAACCAATCAGATATATAGAAAAAATGTTGATTGATTGTATATTCTCTTCTAAGAATTCTCTGTTCAGATTCTTGGCCCATTTCATGATTGGGTTGTTGTTGTTATTATTATTATTATTATTATTATCATTATTTGCTTAGCTTTTTGAGTTCTTTGTGTACCCTAGAGATTAGTGCTCTATCTGATGTGTGATGGGTAAAAAAATCATTCTAGGATGTAGGCTCTCTCTTCACCTCACAAATTGTTGTTTTTGCTGAGAATAAACTTTTTAGTTTGATTCCATCCCATTAATTAATTATTTGTTTTAATTCTTATGCTATAGGTGTCTTATTAATCAATTTGGGGCCTAATCCCACATGATGAAGATTAGAGCCTGCATTTTATTCTGTTAGATGTAGAGTCTGATTTAATTCTGAGGTTCTTGATACACTTTGAGTTGAGTTTTCTGCATGGTGAGAGATAATGGTTTGTTGAAGAGGCTATCTTTTCTCCAGTGCATGTTTTTGGCACCTTTGTCTAATATATTATAATTGTAATTTTGTGAGTTAGTCTCTGTGTCCTCTATTCTGTACCATTCGTCTACCAGTCTTTTTTTTTTTATTGCCAATGCCATGCTGTTTTGTTACCATTGCTCTGTAGTCTAGTTTAAGGTCTGGTATAGTGATGCCACCTGCTTCACTCTTTCTGCTAAGGATTACTTTAGCTATTCTTGGTCTCTTATTTTTCCAGATAAATTTCATGGTTGCTTTTTTTATTTCTATGAGGAATGCCATTGGGATTTTGATCAGAATTGCAGTAAATCTGTATAGTGCTTTGGTAGCATGGTCATTTTGATTATATTAATTATATTAATTCTGCCTATTCGTGAGCAAGGTACATCTTTCCATCTTCTATGGTATTTTTTTTATTTTTTTTTCTTTAGGGTTCTGTAGTTTTTCTTGTTTACATCTTTCACCTCTTTCATTAAGTTGCTTCCCAAGTATCTTATTTTTTCGAAGTTATTGTAAATGGGGTAGTTATCTTTATTTCTTTCTCAGAAGATTTTTCACTAATATACACAAATGCCTTTGATTTATAGGTGTTGATTTTATATCCTGCTACTTTGCTAAATTTATTTACTAGTTCTAGATGTTTTCTGGTGGAGCTTTTTGAGTTTTTTAGGTGTATAATCATATCTGGCATTTGCAGGTAAATGGATAGCATTGGAGAAGATAATGCTAAGTGATGCTAGCCAATTTCAAAAAAAAAGGCCAAATGTTTTGTCTGATATAAAGAGGCTGACTCATAATGTGGTAGGGAGGGGGAGCATGAGAGAAATAGATGGATTCTAGATAGACCAGAAAGGTGGGAAGAAAAAAAAAGGGGGCAAAGGATTAGCAAGGATGGTGGAATGTAATAGAGTTCATCATCAAAAGTACATGTATGAAGACACAATTGGTATTACCATACTTTATATACATCCAGGGATATGAAAAATTGTGCTCTATACATGGAATAAGAATTGTAATGCTTCTGTTATCATTTATTTAAAAAATTGAAATAATATGAAAAAAATGTTTATAAATTATATATATTAAATATGTGCATGTTATACATAGAATATATATATATTTATGTATAGATCTAGGAGAAAGCAAGTCTCTTTCCTGAATTTTAAAAAATCATTTAATTTATGAATTTGTTATAATTTGCTATTAGAGCAGAATGCAATTCACTTCATAGTACACAAGTGGAGCACAAAATTTTATTTCTCTTATACAGAAAGTATAATTACAAAACCCATGTAACTCTATGTACAAAATATTTCCATCTCATTCCACCATCTTACTTACCTCTATACCATTTACCAACACCTTCCTTCCCTTTGTCTTATTCAAAGTTTCTTCATTTCTTCCATGCTACCTCCCACTTCACTCATTGTGGATCAGCATCCACTTAGCAGAGTAAACATTAGGTCTTTGGTTTAGTGGATTGGTTTACTTTCTTTAACATGATATTCTCCAACTCTATCCATTTACTTCCCAATTCCATAATTTTATTCTCTTTATGCTCAGTAATATTTCACTGTGTATATAGACCATGTTTTCTTTATCCATTCATCTCTTGAAAAGCATATAGATTGGTTCTATAGTTTACCTATTGTGAATTATTTTGCTATGAACATTGATGTGGATATGCCACTGTATTATGCTATTTTTAGCTCTTGTTGGTCTAAACTGAGGATTGGGATAGCTGGATCAATTTTGGTTCCTTTCCACGTTTTCTAAGGAATCTCCTTATTCTTTCCAAGATTGGTGTCACCAATTTAGAGTCGTCACCAATTTGAGGGTGCTGTTCCAAAAATACATCTACTTTATTAGGAATATTTTAAATACATAATGGTGATTTTCACATAGTGGAAATTATGGGTTATACTATAAAATTCAATTTTTACTATTTTTTATATGAATTCTAAAAAATAATTAACTTTCCACCCCATATAATTTTAATGCTCAATCTGTTTCCATACAACAGAAGTTAACTGAAATTTTACGGGATTTTCACTGTATTATTTTCCTCCATAAATAATATATTTACATATATAATCTACAAATTCAAAAGGCCTCATATGCAAGTTTAAATGCAAATGCTTTTCTGGGTTGGCTGGATTTTACTTCTCCAAGGATACCTAGCCTTAAATTAGCTGCAGCCTCAAAAGAAAAAAAAATAAATGTACAGACAAGACCCTACAATTGTGACATCATTTATTTTTAGATTTGATGTTATCTCCTGTCACTCAAAAAACTCACTAGGCTCAGATTGAGCATATTATGACATAAGTTGTGTCCAATCAGGATCCCTTATATAAGCATTGTCCAATCTACACATATTCAGTAAAGAGAAGCAAGTTTTGACCATCTGGTGTGAAGCCTGCCAGTGTGAGTATCCATTTCTAGGCTCTCTCACTTATGTTCAGTGAACCTGATTTTTGCTCCTGTATAGGTACTGTGTGATTTATAGAGAGGACACTTGGTTCCTAAAAATACAGTAAATGATGAGTGTGCAGTGAAATCCTGAGACTGGATGGTGAGTCTGGTTGAAACTGGCTGCACTTACTATGGTGGGAACTGGCAATTGTTGGCTAGAATCCCTGGTGTAATCTTTGGTTTCTCCAGTCCTGTGTCTTCTTCTGAGAAAGGTCAGCCGTGAATCTCCACTGGCCAGTCAACTGGACCATATATTAACAGTAGACCCTGCAAGTCCTATAGTATTCTATAGAATATCTTCATCCCCTACTTTAAATTCTATTTGAGAACATTTGTGGCAATATTTCTGAATCTTCTCAGATTGTGTTATGGATTCTGGAGTCAGGACATCATCACAATCACAACTCCATGTATTTTTTCCTCAAGGAGAGGGATGAGATACTCTATAGGTATCTCAGTTTTTCTTTACTCCTGAATTCATTCTCCTTCTTTTTGGAGATTGTGGTATTGTGGATTAAGCCAGAGGTACTGTACCATTTAGCTACATACCTGGTACTTTTTTTTTATCTCCAGACAGTTGCTGAGTGTGATTTTAAATTTGTGTGCCAGTATTGTGAGTTGTATTTATATATAAAATTTTAGCTTACTGTTCAATGACAACTTCCCCCTTCCCAGTATTATCAGTTACATTTTTGCAGTATTATCAGTTACTTTACCCATATTATATTTCAAATGAACATGGTATTTTCAATTGTTATACCAAAAACTGGATGAGACTTTTAAAATAATCTTTTTTTTTTCCTCTGGGTACAATGATACATGCATATTAATTCCAGAGAGTCAAGTGGCTAAGTAAGAAAGATTGCAATTTCATGGTAAGCATCAGGAACTTAGGTAGACCAATTAGACAATTAGAAAAACCTGTCTCAAAATTTTAAAACATGGCTGGGTATGTTGCCCAGAATTAACATGCTCCTGTTTCAAATCCCCAGTACCATGGATAAAAATCAAAAGCAAAAATTTTGTTGTTGTTGTTTATGAGCATTTTACATGATTGAAAAGTAAAGAAGAATCCTTTGATCTTGGAAAAATCATGTGTTTCTATTCTTTCTTTATGTCTCCAAGGGCAGTCAACCTATCAGAGTGTCTTTATTCTCAGATTTTCTTTTGTGAAATGTATATGAGAGCATTCTCATTCCCTACTCTGGTATTTTCCTGGAACTGTGTTTCAGAACGTATGTAATATGAGGATCCCACACCTGTCAAATCTAATGCCTCTCATAAGTCCAGACCAGTATTAGGGGCTTATTTTATTCAAAAGCAGTATAAATGTAGATAGTATAGTTTCTCAAGGAAGTAACTGAGAGAACTCTCAACTTCCATTGTTTTTTAATGTCCACTAATTTTATTGTCTAGCACAGTGTTTCTTTCTACCATATCAATACACTTGGAGTACTATGTACTATTCCACTTTTTGAGAGTTGCCATTCTAACAGATGTGCTAATGCAGAAGATCTTATAGTTGGCCTGTGCACTAAAATTCTGATGTAAGCTTTTTAGATTCCAGGGTGCCTTATGCTCACTGGAAAAAAAAGATATACACCTATATTAGAAATAAAGAGGTATCTGTGATTGTAACCATATTTTTTCCATAATATTTGAGATTTTAGCCCATTAGAATGTTTGCACACCAATGTGAAACCACTCCTTTTTGATCTAGGGAGATTTGCACCTGCACAGTTACCAGAGCTTTCAATGCTCTGAGGTTTCAGATATAGTCTATTGAATGGAAAAAGTTAATATCGGGAAAAATTACTTACAGAAAGAATTGGTTAGTTCTGGTGTTATTAGTAAAGTGAGCTGGGTGAGAGAGCTGAGGAAGTGCTAAACTGACACTTCGGTTTTCAGTGGTGGTCTGTATTTCCCTGTTAATTTTTTGGTACTGTCTAGATAAAAGTTGAACTGTCAACAACAGCTCTTTGAATTTTTAGAGAATGTTGGCAAATCCCTCTAAGGGATTAAGGGGTTTCCTTAAGATTTAACATATTTTTCACTCTAGTCTAATGGAATAAAGCCCATGGATCTTGCATGACCATAGAAAACCACTTATTTTTCCCTCTGGAGTTGATACTCATGTATATCTTATTTCTTCCTCTCTGTGTACAGATAAATTAGCATTTAAACTACAGGCAATTTAGAGTTAAATAATATATTTCAAAACCAAATCAATCTTCCTTTATTTATATTAACACTGGATTTGGGCATTTTGTTCCAGTAATTTTGCATATTGCTCAAATCAGGAAAATCTTCAAGTGCATTCTACTTATCTCTTGGTCGATATATATATATTTTTTCTTTTTTCCAATGTGTGTGCCCCTAATTCCTTTACAGTTTTAAGAAGGCCTCGAAACAGGAGTAAATATTTATTTGGTGTATTCATAAACAGAGGGAGGCTTATATTCTGCTTTTATTTTTATTTTATTTTTAAAATTATCTCTTTATATCTATGGTTTGGTGGATGCTTGTGTATAATTCCAGTGTCACACACATTCTGCACACAAGTCCCTACTTGTGATCTGTGCCTATGGTTCTAACATGTACATTGAGGTTGGATTGAGGTTGAAATGAATACCATTTTTTCACTTATATTAAATATTTTATTGATATGTTTTGATTTATATACTTATTATACTTAACAATAAAAAGATATTTGCCTACATATGAATTTCCCTATGTAGTTTTCCGTATTGTGATTTCTTTATCTTAAAATTACTACACTGTTGCAATATTATAACATGTATTAGTGTCAGGAAATAATCACTAGTACATTTGCTCTTATATATGAGAGAGTTCTTGGCTAATTTTGTATACATTTAAATTTCCAGGAAAATCTTAGAAGATTTTGCTTTGATTTCTTCTTTAACAAAAACTAAAGCATGGTAAAATTTTACCAGTTATTATTATAGGTTAACTTGGGAAAATGGTCATTTTTACAATAGATTTCTCCTTTGTAAATATGTTAAATATTTGAGTCTTTTATATGCTTTTCTATATTTTTATTTTTTCAAATATTGCATATTCATTTTCTAAATATACTTGCATCTGAAATGCAATATTCATGTGACATTGGCATAAAACATACATGGTATTTTGTAGTTTTGTCAAACTGAATATAATACATGAACAATAATTCTAGTTCTTTGAATTTACTATTTATAAAATTTAATAATTATTTCTTTCTCTGTAACCATGCCCGTTGGTTTCAACACTGGAGGAATATGGCTGTATTCTCATATGTACAGTTGTTTTAATTTTAGTCTCTGTTTCTTGTGTGGGTACATCATATACATTTGATTACAAAACAGTTTGTACAAATGGATAATAAAAGCTTAAATTATTATTTCCCACTTTTGTGAATGCATTCATTCCACATATTCATCAATACTATTTAATTCATCTATATGATGTGATTTTATTCAATGTTACCAAATTTCTAAAGATTTTGAGTTTTTATGGTTATTGAACACTTAGATATATCCTTTTAAAAGTGTCTCTTCAAGAATTTATTCTGCTTTTCATTTGCAGTCTGTTTTATATTTTGTTTCTTGATTATATGAGGAAATTAGATTTTTTTTACCTTGTCACTGTTGTACATTTAATGTAATAATTTGATTAATAGATTTTTTATTAATATTTTGTAATTCATAAATTTACACATATTATATTGTATAATTTTGAAAACAAAAACTTGTTTTTCTTTTGTGATATTAGGGATCAACCAAAGTGTCGTATTTCTGAGCATATTCTCAATTCTGTTTTAAATTTTATTTTCAGATGAGGTTTGCTCAATTTCTTCAGTTGGCCTTAAATTTTCAACTTTATTTCTTAGACTCCAGAATAGAAGATATTTCAGGTGTGCACCACCATATGCACCCTATCTTTTGTATGAAAACTTCTGAGCTTTGTACTTTCTTATATATTTCAGTACTATTTATTAATAACTTATATTCAGAATTTAAAGTCAAAATATGTTGTAATATTTAATGAGTGAAGGCATAAAATAGCATTTTATTATCACACTGTTTTCCCCAATATGCCAGCATGGTTCTTTGAAATGAATACCATTTTTTTCTCTTCCCTGCACTGTAATCTTCATTATGTATCACTGCCTAAATAACAAGAGACTTATAAAGAGTTTTGTTGTTCTGGTTTTCTGTAGTTCCACCATTTATTTTATTATGAGGTTTACTCTGATTGATTTAATTTCATAACATCAATCATGTGGCATCATGGTAGTTTGGTCAGGAGGAGACTTTATCTACAACAGTGGATATACCAAATATCTTAGCCATGTACTAGTCTATACCATCTAGATTCTTGTCATTACACTCAGAGAATTGGAAAATTGCAGAAGATTCTTAGGAGAAATTTTCCAGAGTGTATTTCCATCAAGTGAGAAATTAGTATATAGGCATATTTTTGCAATTATAAACTGTATAATTGATATAATTTTTATTTGTTGAATTTTCAAATTTGCTAGTGCTTTTTAAATTGTATCTGCTTTTTATTTATTTGTACTGAAGATTGAACTCAGAAGTGCTTAACCATGAAGCCACATCCTCAGTCCTTTTTTTATATTTTATTTAGAGACAGAGTCTTGCTGAGTTGCTAAGTGCTCACTAAGTTGCTCAATACTATATATATATATATATATATATATATATATATATATATATATATATATATATATAGTATTGTCTTATTGTCAATAAGACAATAGTCTTAGAACTTATGATCTTTTTTTATCCTCCTCAGTCACTGGAACTAAAATTATCTATCACTAGACCTGGCTCATTTGCTTTATAAAAGCACCAACATGGATATTGCTAACTCTCTCTCTGCTATGTTCATCTTTAATAGCTTCTAATTTTGCTCATTTTTTAAAGATTTTCTTACTTTTAGTTTATAAAATTTACTTTTTATTGGGATGGATGATTTGATAATAAATTCTAGTCATTTTATGGCTTAATATTTTTTGTATGTTTTATTTCAACCTCAGGTTTAGATGAATTTCATTTTTTTAGCTGTATGGAGGTCTAAGTGAAACATAATAACCTGTATGGATATTGTTAAATAAATGGAACCACAATTTTGCCCATTTTTTGACTGTACAGTATATACCCAAAGAACATAAAATCAGCATACTACATTGAAACTGTCACATTAATATTTATAGCAGCACAATTCACAATAGCTAAGCTATAAAGCCAACCATTCCATGATAAATGGGTCCATTCAGTGATGACAGGATAAAAAATTGTTGCTTTATGCTATGTACACAATAAACTATGAATCAGCCATAAAGAAGAATGACTTTATGATATTTGTCAGTAAATGGATGAATCTGGAGATTTTATTGCTAAGTAAAACAAACCATTTCTTTAAAACCAAAGGTTGAAAGTTTTTGCTGATATGTGAAATCTAAAGCTCATAAAGCGGAAAAGGGTAAGAAAAAAAATCAGTAGATTTCACAATGGTAAACAATGAATTAACAAATAAAAGGGAAGGGGATGAAAATATTAAAGATATATATATAAATCCTACCATGATAGCCACCAACAAGAACAGGATTTTATTTAGGATAAGATATATCCTATGCTTGCATAATGTCATAAAAATTGATTTTACAATCAGGTAGAATTAGAAAGAACCAATAAAATAAAAAAACAAATTATATTTGTTTGAAAAGCTATATGTATGTTCTATTATAAACATCATACAATATATACATCAAACAAAGTTTTTATGCATATGTATATATTATTTTGTATGTTATAAATTGTTAAAATTATAAAAAGGAAAATCCAAACAGGATTGCTTTTGCTATTTTTTATATTAATAACATGCATAAGTACCATAAAATGTTTGAACTTAAATTCACTGTTAAATATTTCCATTAAGTGGTCTGTCTACCTTGTAAAATTTCAAAATTTCTCTTATACCATTGTTAGAGTTCTCACTACATATTCAGAAGAGCCAGCTCCATCAGAGAAATTACAAATAAGATTCTACACTTTAGTAAATCTCTGATTAGTGGTTGTATAATTAAAATTTGAGGATTCCCTTTTTTAATTACCATAATTTTCTCATCTGAAAAATATGTATATTTTAGATCATAATATTTAAAAATTACAAAATATGTATTTTTGTAGTAATGTCTGAGTTTCATATTGTGTTTCATAAATGCGGATTATATATATTTTTTTGAACTTAAATCACTTTATCTGCAGAAGTAGATAATAGTATCATTGTGTTCCAAAACCACCTACATGATAGTCTTCTAACTCTCATTTCAACTTCGATTACCTTACAGACTGTGCAAAAGTTCATGTGGTCAATGTGTTATTTATTTACATATTCTTATTTCAGGTACTGTTAACATTCAGGGATATAGCCATTGATTTTACTGAAGAGGAGTGGGAATGCCTTCAGCCTGCTCAGATAAACTTATATAAAGATGTGATGTTAAAGAACTATAGAAACTTTGCCTTCCTTGGTAAGTTTAATTTTCCTTTAAAATTTTTAATTAATAATTATTATTTAATTTACTTATCTTGTATCTTCTGGGAACTTCTCAATAAGAATGAGTTTCAGATTTGTGTTTCAAAGAAAAATGGCATTTTTATATAGATATTTTACTCTTTAATATATATTATTTTGCACGTTAATCTTTCTCTTTCTCAGTGTGTTATACATCCGTCACTTTAGATAAATAGTACCTAGCATGATTTAGTGATGTAAACTATTGTAGCCTACACATAGCAGGGGACAGAGTTGAGAAGTTCAAATGGAGAAAACCAAACTAAAAAATGTTGAAAGACTAGTTATTCAGCAGAAAACAATTTTCAGAAGCTTAGCTTTATTTCTTTTGATTTTAATCATTGAACACATACTGCCCTACATTTATTAAATTTTCAAATTCTTTGTACTCTTCGGTTTTCTTCTTCACTGATGTCCCAGTTCATTCAGATTAACCATCGAAACTTACCTTTTGTTGTGAGGGCCAGCATAATCAGTTACAAATCTTGTGAGGAAACCTGTAAAGAAGCTAACAGAAGAGAGAGACACACTCACAGTAAAAAGAAATAAGGAAAAAAATACTGGCCACTCCTCTTCATGGCTGCACATAGTATACTCCAGAATTACATAGCTTCTGTTACCATGACTACATTCTAACCTAGTGTTATTTTAACCCCAAGTGCTAGCTAACCATGATAAGGTACAGTTACTACAAACATAGAGCCCTTTCTCCCTAACGACATTACCAGAGAAACTAGATAGTGCACCTGTAGAGTTGTCTCAATAGCTTCAGGGAGAAACTGCTAGGCATTACTAATTGTGGATATCACGGTGCCAGTTATCATCACCCCCACACTTTCCTGTCTATTTCTAAGGTCAGAATACCTACAGTCTTCCCTCTTTTTTAAAGGCCTTTTGAATAAATAATATTACTTATCTTCTTAATGCTGGTGGGTGCAAAAAATAAGGCAGCTATAGACAATAGCAAGTGCCAACATCAGTAAATATCCACCTATGAATATTTTTTGACACAGATGAAATTGAATAAACATGAAATTATCCAATCCATCAAGTCTAAACATCAATCATCTTGTTGGACCTTATTAATGATATCTTTAAGGTAATTGAACCCTTTTCAAATAAAATTACTATTATCACTTAAATTGAAGGAACACATGTTATTAAACTTTGAATATCCATTATGGTGTAACAATACCAGACAATCAATTGCAGCATGAATGTCAAGTATGGCTTGACAAGGTTGTTTTTGTTCTTTATTAAGCATATTAACGGCCATGGAGGCATGGCTAATACTTTTTATGATAGCATAAGTGAGTTTCATAATAGTTTTCTAAGCCCATAGGGCTAGTCCAGGGAAACCCTATAAAGAGAATGCAAAACATCAAATTTTGCCTTAGAGAGAAGGTTTACTGAATTATCACAGTTTTTATCAAGAGGAATAGCTCTTTAATAAACAAATTTCACAGGATGGTGACCTATTAAATACTATGATAAGGAAACAGTTATTCTGCTAAGACAACAAAGAATACCATGAGATATTTTTTCAGGTATATAACTATTCCATTCAAGTGAGACAAGATATTGTACTGGGTTATAGAAGTCCAGGATCTGTCAGTACTGAATTTCCCATTGCTGGTGTAAAAAAACAGAGCAACATTATTATTAAGACCAAAACATTTACAGAGTTTTGTGTGAGTTTAGCAACCAAAGCAGTAACTAATTTATCCAAAGTACATTCTAACCTATTTGAGCCAACATCTTTTGAGCTGAGGCTGGTAATGGTTTTATATCTCCCCAAGTACCTGGAAATAATTATAGTATCATGGGTTCCTCTTATAATGTTTCTCCTCATTTGAGGAGAATGATTATTCTCTTCTTTGAAGGAACTCTTCTCTTCCAGGGTTAAATGAAACTTATGAATCAGCTTAGAAGTCCTTGATTTACATTTATAATTGCTATATTTCATACATCAAGCTAGAGTCCAAACAGGACATGTTGACATAAGTGTAGCAGTGTATGCTTTTCCCCAGGTGATCAAAGGCATAGGATCTCATCATGCTGGTCAGGTGAAATCTTATATATTGCATACTTTATTTTGGTAATGACTTTTTCAGAATAGAATGTCTATTCAATGCAGATGACTAACTATGAGTATAAACTTTATGTTGTATATTGAGCATAGTAACAGTAAATAAAACAATATTTAATGCATATTAAAATGAGAGAGGCTATATCTTTGTTTGTATTTCTCTGTTTTAAAAGGCAAGTATTAGGATACAATTTGCTCACTCAAAAAAGCTTGTCCAAAAAGATTATGAGAAATTTTATTATTTAAAACTATATCTCATTGATTAAAAATTGTGCAAAATGATGAGATGCAAAGGCAGGGTCATTACCTATCTTTAAACAAATAGGGCTTCAAGGAGCAGATCATGCTTGGTTTCTCTCCATGCTCTCTGTTGGAATTGACTTGGCAAATTTTTTTTTTTTTTAGATTCAATTCTATTAGTCAATTTTTTCTTTTGTTTTGTGGCTTGCAACAATGCATTAATAATCATAAATATTTTGAAGTGAATACCTCATTATACTTTTACTTTGTAAGCTGTTTTCTATATTTCTTATTTTTTTATTTTTATTAATGATTTAATTTCTGGAACATGCTTGGATTCGTTTCACACTTCTCTTTACATAGATAGATAGATATAGATATAGATATAGATATAGATATATATAGATATCTTCCCTTTATATATCCTACAGGTTTTTAATTATTACAGTATTTCACAAGTTGCTTAGACTTGTCTTAACCTTAGTCCTGTTTGATAAGGCTCTCCCATATTGGTAGAATTTCAGCTTTGCACACTAGGAATCCCCCTCTCATTTAATCTTAAGGAATTATTCACATACACGATTTGTGCCTAATTATATTAATATTTTTTGTCTCAATTTTACTCTCTAAACTTTCTTTAAATAGTTATTTAGAGTTTATTGAGTAATTAATAACTGTCAATATCCTAATATTCAGTTCTTAAAGTTTTTTTTTCTTCTTTTGTTAATTGGATTAAGCCATGCTTCTCTTTCTTTATATTGCTGTACTATTTTTTATTTGTTCATTAAAGGAGTCAGCAGTAGATTATATAGTCCATTTTGGGGAAAAAGGTATAAAAATATTTAAATAAATAAAAATACACAAGAACAGTGCTGTATCCTTGTAATATGTGAGAATTGAGAGGCCATCCAAAATTGCTTCATTTTTGAGGGAAGTCGCAGAAATTTAGAAACAGCATGACTCAAACAAATTTTAAAAAATTGTGTTGTAGTTCAGGGATATAGAATTTTGGGGGTTAATCTCAAGCACCACACATGAAAAATTAACAGTTGGATGACCTAAAGATTCAGAAATGCCAGTACTAAATATGTATCTATGAACAATTAAATTAGCAAATTGGAGTGATACCTCTGCTTTTGTGATTAGTGCAAACATTGTTCTAAGTATTAAAGCTAGGGACTCAATGTGTGTGCCCATCAATGATCAAATGAGTAAAAATATTGCATTTATATACAATTATTATTTAGTTATGAAAATATTTGTTCTCATAGTTTTTTAAAAAATACATGCAGGACTTTGCATTAAGTGAAATGTGACAGGCAGGGATTAAGTTGCAGGAACATTTGATTCGCATCTGGAAGTCAAAATTTAAGTGAGAAAAATTGTGCTCACCAGGTACTGTGTTTTTTGTATGGTTGATATTATAGTCAAAGTCTCCGTATTTTAATTTTATTTATTTATAATATTATAATATTATAATTAATATTATAATATTTATTAATATTATTTATATTATTTTTTATTTTATTGAGCTTAAGAGGGTCAAGAGTTCTTTTTTTTTTTTTTTTACCAAATGTTGAGTGTATTATGTTCTTCATTAATACTACTAGTAGAAGGAATACAATACCTTGTAAGACAAAACTGATATTTATATTAAATAATGATTTTGTTAATCAGTTCTGTTTAGTCATTTTACCTTTTATATATAGTATGAAATACCATGATACATTTAGTAAATAAAGTAGTATTTGTCAGTGAAAAAAATCATCATATCAAATGAATTTAAAAATATGAAAATCAATTTATTATACTTGATTGTCAACTGTTGACTTCAGCCAAGTATTATGGCATAGGCTATGCCAGGTTTTTATAGTCTTTTAAAATGTTTTTATGGAAAATTTTAGAGACATATATGTGTATATTTCTTAGTAAATTTTTTGTTCATATTTCTTGTTAAGAGTCCATAGCCTCTTTACCCTTATTGACTATTTGTGGCATTATCACACAAAATCTGCCAGTTATTTTCACATCTCTATATCATCTTAGAAAAAAACCAGTTTTTGGACACTCTTTGAAAAAGCCACAAATGTTTGTATATGTTTTACATTTCTCTTATTCTACTGAGAGTAAAGGTAGCTGGTAGATATTTCCTAAATATGTAATGCTATATTATGAAGAACAAAAAGCTGTGGATGATAAGAGTAACATACTTTCCTTGTCTTTATTATAATACTCTTCTTAATGATGTACTCCTCTTGGATACTGTGGTCTCTAAAAGAATTTTGGTAATATTCTCAAATTAATTGTGTCTGTACATTTTTAATGAACTGATATATTTTTGAGTTTATGATGACTTTGAATGTACTAATCTGTTACACTCCTGATGTACTTATTTTACCTTAATTTCAAGTTATGTATGCAAAGTATATTCATCCTACTCTAATAGGTATTGTTATTTTTATTTTTTTGTTTATTTCAGCCATGACTCCTCAAGATATTCAAGAATATTCAACAGAAAAGGGCATAAAACATATGTTTCACAGTGTGATAAGTGGAAAATATAGAAGTTGTAATCTTGACTGTTTACAACAAGAGAAAATATGGAAAACTACTAGTGAGAGTGAACACCAGAAATCATATAAAAATTCAGACCTTGTTCACTACCAGAGAATTTATACTGGAGAGAAGCCCTACAAATATAAACAATGTGGCAAAACTTATAGTAAAATATAGGTCTTATTTACCACAGAAAAACCCACATTAGAGAGATGCCCTACAAAGGTAAATAGTGTGGAAAAGCTTTCAGTCAAAAAGTAGGCCTTACTTGCACAGAAGAACTCACAATAGAGAGAAGCCCTACAAATATAAAGAATGTGGCACAGCTTACAGTAAAAATCACACCTTATTCGCCAGAGCAGATCACATACTGGAGAGAAGCCCTACAAATGTGAAGATTGTGGCAAAGCTTTCAGTCAAAAAACAAACCTTATTGGCCATAGCAGACTCACACTGGAGAGAAGCCCTACAAATGTAAAGAATGTGGCAAAGCTTTCAGTTGAAAATCACACCTTATCGGCCTCAGCAGAACTCACACTGGAGAGAAGCCTGACAAATGTAGAGAATGTGGAAAATCTTATAGTGAAAAATCACACCTTATTGGCCACATCAGGACTCACACTGGAGAGAAGCCCTACAAATGTAAAGAATGTGGCAAAGCTTTTAGTCAAAAAGGAGACCTTTTTAGGCACAGCAGAACTCACACTGGAGAGAAGCCTTACAAATGTAAAGAATGTGGCAAAGCTTTCAGTCAAAAATCACACCTTATTTGCCACAGGAGAACACACACTGGAGAGAAGCTCTACAAATGTAAAGAATGTGGCAAAGCTTTTAGTCAAAAACCAGACCTTTTTAGGCACAGCAGAATTCACACTGGAGAGAAGCCCTACAAATTTTATGAATGTGGAAAAGCTTACAGTCAAAAATCACACCTTATTTTCCACAGCTGAACTCACACTGGAGTGAAGCCTAACAAATGCAAAGTATGTAACAAAGTTTTTACTCAAATATCAACCCTTATTTGCCAGAACAGAATTCACACTGGAGAATAGCCCTACGAATGTGAATGAGTGGCAAAACTTTTAATAAAAAATAAAAATTTATTCACCACAGCAGAAGACACCCTGGTGAATATGAAATGTAAATAAAGTGATAATACTTTTAAAGAAAAACTAAACTTCATTAACAACAGAATTTATACAGAAAAGAACCCCTACAAATGAAAACAAATTAGCAAACTTTTTAATAAGAAATCAATTCATTTTCACCACTAAACTATTTATTCTGGAAAGAAGACATAAATGTAGATAATATAGAAATATTTTAAATTATATATCATATATTATTAGACATCAGAGAAAACACACTGAAGAGAAGCTTTACAAATGAGACCATCGTACCATTTCTCTAAGGAAGAGTCAACATTTAATCCTCACCACAACAACCATAGAAGAGACAAAGTTGTGAAATGTGAAAATTGACAATTGACAATGCTTCCAAAATTTATTCACCAATACTCAGCACCTGTGGATACATACTAGTTAGAGAGAATACAAATGGAAAAAAAACATTTCATAACCACATGTTTCTTTAACACTACTTATTTTTGGAGGATTCATTGTGCCCAGAAACCCTAAAAAGTTAAATGATATTTTGAAAACTTATTCAAATTTTAAATTCATTGAACATCTGAAAACTCATACCAGTAGTGAACATTGAACAGATTTTGTCCAAAATGTATACCTTATATAAAAATGAATCATTTATAATAAACACTTTGACAAATAAGAGAGTATAGTAAAGTCATTATCTCTACATTACACCTTGATGTATATGAGGATCAGTAAAAGACATTACCTATTTAAATAAAAAATTACTATTTTCATTTTTGAATACTGGAGAAAAGAATTATATGAAATATTTTTTTATTAGTTTTAACACAAAATTGTAGCATTTTAAACTGTATTTCTTTTTTGTATTTCAGTTTATATTTAGGGATTTTTAAACACGGAGCCACATTCCTAAGCCCTCTCCCCACTTTTTCAAATTTTGAGACTGTCTTGCTAAGTTGCTTGAAACCACACTAAGTTGCTGAGGCTGAATTTAAACTTCTGAAAGTACTCAGTTTCCCAATTTTCTTGGATTACAAGCATGGACCATCCTGCCCAACTTATAGTGGATTCTTTACCTATATGACTTGGGTGAATACATGAGGCTTAAAATGCAGCTACATGAGTTTGAGTCGTTTCACTGGTAAAAAAAATACTATAATTTGTATTGTAATAGGAGACTCAAAATGGTACTAGATAAACCTATTTTTTTTAATCTGCCTCTTTATTCATGGTATTCTAATGATTTTAATCTAGTCAGTTCAGACCATTTCTGATTAATGAGTATCATCAAGATGGAGCCATGTATTCAAATTCCCTCTATAATCAATAGCAATTCTTCCCATTAAAACTCAAAACATTTTCATAGAGTCTTTGTTATATTTTAAGGAGCCACTCTTGCTTTTGTTTAGCAAAACAGAATCAATTCCACACTGTTGAGTCCCAAAGTAAATGGCAATACATTAACCTAAGCACCGTGAGGAATATAAGAAATACAAGATATCACCTTTGAAATATAAAAAAAATAAGAATCATAAATGCTAAGCCATTACCATCTAAACTATACCAGGGCTTATAAAATGTAATCTTAGATGTTCTACTCACTCTTATAGTAAGAAGCCTTAGACTCAAAGTCATTTTTTTTGTTGTTATAGTCTATTTTATAATGCTATAGAAAAATACCAGAACCAGGCAAATGTATAAAAAGAGGTATAAATGCATAAAAATATTTTCTGAGGGGCTGGTGTTTCGGCTCAGTGGTAGAGTGCTTACCTAGCACATGCAAGAATCTGGGTTCAATCCTCAGCACCACATTAAAATAAATAAATAAATAAAATAAGGTATTCTGTCCAACTACAACAAATAAACAGATAAATAGATAAATAAATAAATATTTTTTGAGTACATACTTCTGAAGATTTAAGTGCTCTGTACCAGAATCTTCGCAGCTCCTGTTACAGCCCCTTCACCAGCATTACACATGAGATGGAATTATGGTTAGGGCTCATTTGAGAGGTAGAGAGAACATAAGGACACAGGAAGTCAGAGAAATACAGTAAGAAGACTTGCTCTTTTTGTAACAATCTGCTTTAATAGGAACTATCTTGTGTCCCATGAAAATTTCATTAACTCTTTCAAGGGCATCTCCCCCAATGATCTAACCACAATCTACTAGATCTCACTTTTTACACATTCTACTATTTTCCAACTCTCTCCCCTTGGAAACCAAGTTCCCAACACATGAGTACTTGAGGGACATACTCAATTCATAATGAAAGTTATATGAGAAAGACAATGGTAAAAATGAGACATAGAATGTCATTTCTTTGTACTTATAAAGATTCTAGATTGCTGGGAGCCATCAGCCAAGTAGGTATGACAAATTTCTTGCCAGCTTACTCCCATGTTGTCTAGTGGAAGGACTTCTGAAAGGTGACCTTGCTCAAGGACCAGGGCAGGATCCGTGTTTAGGGTGTTCCCCCTTTAGAATAGGGCAGTTTAGCATAATAGGAGAGTAGGGTGTTTCCCCTTTAGAATAGGGTGGTTTAGTAATAGGAGATTAGGGTGTTCCTCTTTTGGAATAGGGCGTATCCTGCTGCTGAGTTCCTCTTGAGTGCTTAGGGTCAGACAGTATTTTTTTGAGAGACAGAAGCCCATGCGGTGTGGATTTAGGCAGGAGTGGATTTGGGCGGATTGGATTTGGGCAGAGAACGGAGTGGATTTGGGCAGAGAACGTGGATTCCCCCAGAACGTGTTTGTAGACGGCCGGTGTGAGTTCGGGAATAAAGAATTGCTGTTTGAATCTACAAGCTGTGTGGAGACTCGTGATTTGTGCCCAGCCGAGAGACTGCGGCATTTGGTGGCCCGTACGGTCCTGGCTATACCTCTACCTCTTTTAAACAATTTTGCTCATCATTTGGTATTACTCATATAACAGGAATTCCATACAATCCACAGGGACAAGGCATAGTTGAAAGAGCTCATCAAACTATTAAAACGTACTTACTAAAACAAAAAGAGGGAATTGGAAAGGGGTATATATCCCCCAAAGATAAACTTAAAATAACACTTTTTACCCTAAACTTTTTAAATTTGGATTCATCAGGACTTAGTGCTGCAGAAAGGCATATGTATCCAAAAAAATGTGCATAAGCCTAAAGTTCTTTGGAAAGATATTCTAACAGGACAATGGAAAGGTCCAGACCCAGTGATTGTCTGGAGTCGGGGCTCTGTTTGTGTGTTTCCACAGGGAGAACAGCAGCCGATTTGGATTCCAGAAAGACTAACTAAAGCAATTTCTACGAATCGAAAAGAAGATGATTTGACTCAAATCCATAACAGCTGATATCCAGAACTCCAGCTTGGCCATTCTTACATCTGCAACAGTGATTAACAAGGATGCTTTTTTCAATATCTATTTTATTATTGCATTTTTCCCACATCATAAGGTTCTATTTTTATTTTTTGAGCTCATACAAACCTAGGTTAATGTTTTTTTGATCAGTTTTATTTTTTGACTGTGGAGTTTTTAAACATTGCAATGGAGATTTCACCTAGGTAAAGCTAAAAGGCCTTTGTTATTATCTTATGTGTTGTACGTTTGTTTGCACATTTGTGTTTTGTGTTGTATGTCTGTGTGTGCGTATTTCATATATGAGGAGCGCTCATGAGAAAATGGATCCGAATTATTTTTTTTTTATTCACGTGATTTAAATGGCTTAATTTAAATTAGGTAAACAGCTGTTAAAGATTGTTTTTAAAGGTGCTTAACATATCTGCTTGTTTACTAATTTAAATCAGGTAAACAGCTGTTAAGGATTGTTTTTTAAGGAGGTTAACAGATCTGTTTGTTTACTTTCACCTTTCCTTTTCATTATATTTAATAATTCTTTTCAGGATAATGTCTTTTTTAGCATCATTGCCAGAATTCCTATCTTCATCCCAATGAATATAACTCAACAAGTATGCTCAATCAAGGAGTCAACTTACTTTGGGAGGAAACGGACTTTGGGAGGAGACGGACAGATTGATAGATTCCTCCCCTTTGACGTTTAGTGCAGCAAATTGTGGTAATGCTGGCATATCTTTGCTGATGGTGTCACCAGTGATCTTTGCTGATGGTGTCACCAATGATGCAATTTTTCCAAAGGAACTGTCAATTGGCTTGGTGTCGTGGCATTTCTGTATCCTCCTCCCTTCTGCTAGTGATGGTCTAAATTTGGGGGCCAATGGCTATATGCTGGACCGGCAGTCAGTGACGGGTATGATCCAATTGCAATGGTATCAACCTAAGACAGGAGGCTGACGCCTAAAGGTCAGTTGCCTAAAGGTCAGTTTTCCCATGACGGGTAAGAACCATATGTTGAATTGGACAACCTACCAGGCGCGGTCCTTAAGCCACATTAACCTCACTCCCCCACTGGCACCAAGGCCAAATTTGGGGGCCAACAGAGGTGAGGCAAAGAACCTCACCCCCCCACTGGTGCATAGACCTATCCACAAGTATGGCTGTATGCTGGACCGGTAGTCAGTGACGGGTATGATCCAGTTGCATTGGTATCAACCTAAGACAGGAGGCTGACGCCTAAAGGTCAGTTTTCCAATGACGGGTAAGAGCCATATGTTGAACTGGACAACCTACCAGGCACGGTCCTTAAGCCACATTACTTGTTGTTTAATTAATCAGAAGGGGGGAGATGCTGGGAGCCATCAGCCAAGTAGGTATGACAAATTCCTTGCCAGCTTACTCCCATGCTGTCTAGTGGAAGGACTTCTGAAAGGTGACCTTGCTCAAGGACCAGGGCAGGATCCGTGTTTAGGGTGTTCCCCCTTTAGAATAGGGCAGTTTAGCATAATAGGAGAGTAGGGTGTTTCCCCTTTAGAATAGGGTGGTTTAGTAATAGGAGATTAGGGTGTTCCTCTTTTGGAATAGGGCGTATCCTGCTGCTGAGTTCCTCTTGAGTGCTTAGGGTCAGACAGTATTTTTTTGAGAGACAGAAGCCCATGCGGTGTGGATTTAGGCAGGAGTGGATTTGGGCGGATTGGATTTGGGCAGAGAACGGAGTGGATTTGGGCAGAGAACGTGGATTCCCCCAGAACGTGTTTGTAGACGGCCGGTGTGAGTTCGGGAATAAAGAATTGCTGTTTGAATCTACAAGCTGTGTGGAGACTCGTGATTTGTGCCCAGCCGAGAGACTGCGGCACTAGATACTACAATAAAATGCTTTAAAATATATAAATTATTTTAGGTGGAGAATTTATTTTAAAGACAATAGGGAATTCAATTAAACTACTTCTTGAAGAATGAATAAATTTAAATATGACAAGACTAATGGGCTAGGTATATTAAAAGAAGGGAAAAGTCTGTGCAAAAACTCAGTGGATGTATAGTAAACCATGCCTAGGTTTATAAAGAAAATGGTGTGCTTTCTGAATATGCTATATCAAGCCAAATGTGTACTGGCTAGATGTGGTGGCCCTCAAAACCAGAGCAAATATTCATAAGAAAGATGCAGTGGACATCAGTCTCAAGAGCTTCGTATTAAAATATCTGCTTCCAAAGACTACATGATTCTTAGTAAATCTTGGCAGTATTATCTTTCTTTCAATTTCAATTTTAAGCTTTCTATATAGTTGCTGCACCATCTCTTGACCAGACCAATATTTTCTTGAACATCTTCATATATTAATCTACACACTGTCTCACATGTTTGTTTCTAGGTTGTCATGGATCCCTCCTAGTAAATTCTGAGATGTATGAGAGGTTTAACAAGTATAGAAATTTGCTTATGAAAAATAAGCCATGTTGTAGGTGGGAAGTAAAAGGAGAAAAGATGCAAAAGTCCTCATCCAAACTTGTATATGCTGATACTACACAAGGTTATTTCAATGATGTCTGCTTTGTGGTAGAGAAGCATCTTTTCTTATACACTATGCCACAAATTTCATCAAATATGGTTGTTATAGACTTTGAGAACACCCAGAGTTATCTTAGTAATTTCTACATTGAAAAACTACAATTACATTTAAGCAAAACTATTCATTGCAATAAATCTGAAATAGTTCTTTAATATTGCAGAACAGAAAATTGGTGGCATTATTCACTAAATGCCAATATTTTCCAATAACACCTATAGGGGTACTTAACAAAATGGATTGATAATTAAAGTAAAGAGTGAAATGAGACTCAGAAACAACTAATTATGGTAAAAATTATTATTACCTTATTTCAAATACTAGTGTACACTTTTGCTTTTTTCCCAAAAGTTAATTTTTTTAACATTTTGGTATGATATTTCACTTCATTTATGTAACATGATAAATACTATGTTTTTTTCATATGCACTCTCTGATGCAACTCAAATATATTTGCATACCCCAAGACCTTAACAGATTTCTATACACATTATTCACTAGAGAAACAGTAGTTACTTCTGAAATCTATATTGCCCTTTTTAAATGAGGTCTTGCATTTTTTTCAAATATCTGAAATAATTAGGATGATCTTAGTTCTAATTATCATATAGTAAATTCCTGATAAATATTTGTGAAAAGGATGAAGAAATAATAAGAGCATTTATATAATCTGTACAATAGGTTATGTGGTATTTCATGTTTTTAGCTACAACTTATTGAATATTATAGCAATCTTACTATGTGGGTAAGATGTGGGTATGATGAACCAATAATAAATAAAAATTGCATGCTGCATTGTTAGTAATTTACCAAGCAATTTATTTTCAAAAACAGACACTCTGATGTGTGGTATTTATCAACTATGATATTATGAATGAATGAAGTAAAGTAAATGAATAATTGGAACTACATACTTGCTTAGGGTGCCTATAATTCATTGTTAAAAAACCTTTAGCTATGTAAGATTTTAATACTGTATCTCAAGTTGTGACTTAAAGGAATTTTGATAAAATGTGCATTAATAATGCTGAAGTCTTTCATTGAATCTTATATCAGTTTATGAAATAAATATGCTATAAGTAATTTCCTCAATTCTAAGTGTCTTATGTTTTAAGAAACTGTATGGACAATTCAAATTAAAGTTAACATAACTAATATCAAGAGCAGAAGCACCACAGGAAAAATGAAAACAAAGAAATGGGAGATTCCACCATTATAGATGTAATTTTCTCAACATCTTTTCAATGTACCTAAGCCAGTATTGATACCAAAATTAATGAGCAACCTCTTCTCATGCTGGGTGTGCATGATGCTGTTACATAAAATGAAAAGAACTGCTGATGTTTCAGAGATACATCTTACAACAGTATCTCACTGTGTTTGACCGCAGCAAATAGCTTCTCAGTGTTCAAATGGGTAAAAATTAAAAAAAAAAAAATTCAAGTAAAATCCATGTTAAACAATAACAACTGTTTTTTTTCATAAGAAAACTGTCAATGTTTTTTTTTTTTTTGAAACAACATGACAATAAACTGTGTCCTACCACATAAAGGAAAGCAACAATTCTTCATTTTATTATTTGAATATGCCAAATATTCTTTGGCAAAATGTCATGTTTTAATTTCACAGGTGTGAATTATATCTGTTTTTCTTTAAATTGCTACTTATTTAATATAAATTTGTTGAAAAATTATTTCTGCATGTGCTAATTAGTGAAATATAGTGAGGAATGAAAGTCATTTAAAGCTCTATGAATTGCAATCTCAGAATGGTAGGAGGAAGCTGTATATAATCATCAGAAACATATTGAGTACTATTAATTTGTTCCAGATATTTATTTCCCTTAGTATCCATATTTCACATAAACTAGTTCTTTTAAATTGAGCTGACTACTATATATCATAGGAAAAGCCATCAGAGCAATCAGAATAAGAAATTTAAAAGAGAAACAATCAAATCATAAACATCTGGTTGAAACAACTAGCCAACTGTTGGATCGTACCTTTTGACTTTACTAAATTCCTTTCTTTTTTTTTTATAATGACTAAGAGTAAGGTACTTCTATTAAGAGCATAACCAGAACAATTTATGGCAATTTGTTTTTCTGAAACATATAAAATTGACTTGCTAACTCAGAATACAATCTATTGAGTATACCTTTTGGGGTAAAAAAAATGTACAACTACACAACATGAATATTGGCCTTTTGAAAAAAAAAGAATGTGATGGTGAAAACCAATTTGGAAAGTTAGTATTGAATATTTTATATCAAAGAAAAAGCAGAAATATTTAAAATACTTTTGATTATTAGATTCGTGTAAAAAAATAAAAGGAAGTGTCCAGGTTGATGTGGTGGTACATACCTGTAATCTCAAAAATCATAGAGTATGAGGCTGAATGATCACAACTTCAAGGCCAGGCTTGGTAACAGAGACCAGGTCTCAAAATAAAATATTGAAGAATTGTGAATATATATGAGTAATAAAGCACCCCTGGGTTCAAACCCCAGGACTATATAAAACTGTAGTTTTCAAAATTTACACCCAAATCAGCAGCCTCCACTCTATCTGCAACTATGTAAAGTTCTAAAAGGAAACTAAATTTAGCCATACCTACTATTAGTTGTCTGATATTGACCATAATTTTGAAATAAATACATGGAAGATCCTTCACAAAGTATTAGGGGTTCCCATTATTTTTTCGAATGGCAATGAGAGAGGGAAGAAAACCAATTTGGCTTATGGGGCCACTTCTTTCTCTTAAGGCCAATGAGTCAAATATTAAAAGGCATTAGTCTTTAATTTATTATCATTTATGTAATCATTATTATGTGATTTTCTGCTTAATCTGCATTGGGCACTTTATTATTTCTGAGTATGAGCATCTGTACAGACCACTACACCCCAGTCTATTATTTAATAGTTACAAGTCCTGTGTTCATTCATCATCAGTTAGTTATTCTATTTTAAAAATAATTATGTGTTGCATTCTTTGTCTACAGAAAATTTATGAAGGTTAAAAACCAGTAATCATTTTCACAAATTTGATTCTAAACTAGTTTTCATCGCAAAACACACACCAGAAGTAAGAATGATTTCTTTCTCTAATTTATTAGCCTTTCTGACATCCAATATCAGGACATGAATGGTGCTCATGGAGGGATGTTCTTACCATCAAGAACAATCAATACTACTTTCTTCTATCGCATCAAATGCTACAAAAAGTGCACATTTTACTGTGTTTCATACGAAAAACTTGACTTTCCATTATTTGTGTTTAGTGTGTTTTTACTTTCTTTTTCATCACTTTGTTTTTCTCTATATTTTGTAATATTCAATTTTGTGTGTGTGTGTGGTGAAGAAAATAGACCACTAGAATCTTCTAACTTTTGCTACATTCAATCACTTGACTACTCACTAGCTAATATTTCTATTAAAGCATCATTTTAAAGGTAAGACTGAGGTATGCTAACAAAACTATTTTCAAGGTCTACTGCATAATCAGCATAACTTTCATCAGCTCTGTACTTAGAGCCACTGTTTCATCCACAAACTCTGCTTCCTTTGTGTGATTTTTCTTCTATATTGAGTAACTCTCTTTGAAATGAGGCACAGAATACAGCTTTTTAGAATTTTATCATTAATGAAAATCTATTATTATTTATCATTAATGGACAGTCTGCTTCAGTTAAGAATACCAGGTTGAATACTAGTTTTCCTTTAAATCTTGAGGTTATTCTGTATTTATCATCTATAATCCATCATTAGTGATAAGTACTTGGGGTCTATTTATGCTTTCTTGAAGCTGACCATGGTTTTTCTTTTCAGGATATTCTCTTTGTTTTAAGCATAGCTACTTGAGAAATTCTGGAGATACATTTAGCATATTTAAATTTTATTTTCTTGATTATAGCATTCAATCAAAATGGAATATTTCCAGACCAGATTTTCTTTCCAGTATATACATGTAGGAAACTGGGTAAAATATTGAAAATACAATGTTGGTTTTTTAGACACCAAAAACAGGCATAGCAGATGAGTGAAACCATAAGCAATAAGTGCAGACTGGTGAAGTGAACTATAACTATATTTTTAAAATTGTTCTTAATAAGTGCAGTTTGATAAAGTGCTGTTACCATAAGTTTTAACTTATGGGTAAAGGGGAAGTAAGAATAATCAAAGTATACCAGTGAAAGAAAAACTTGAAGTCTGGCACCTGGGAGCAGACTGTGTGGGAAACTTCATGTTATGATATAGAAGAATCCCCCACTTTCCCTTCTCCCTCTCACCCACTTAACCTCACAAGAAACCACAAAGACGCTTAGAATAAAATGTTTCAATTCAATAGTCACACTCTATACAAATACAAAAAGAAGTTAAAATTCAACTGAACACAGAATCTTGTGTGCAAAGTTACGGGGATCTGAAACATCATATAAAATGTTAGGTTAAAGATGATTCTGTGTTTTATTTTTTTTTTTTGTGTGTGTGTGTGTTCTGTTTTTTTCATAGGGTGTGGCTATTCCTTGGTCACCTGAACTCAGCAAAGAAACTGTTTTTTTGATGAAGTATCAGTGGCTGACCTACATTAAATACAGACAAATATTAAAAAAATTTAAAACGCCTAATTATGAAAAAATATATTGCTGCTTTCTCCCTGCACATTTTTCTTTTTAAAGTATTTTTTAAAGTTTTTGATTTTTTTTTAATCTTGAAAAATAGTCAAAAATTTTGGCAGAATTTACAACCAACTGCATAAGGGTCTGGGAAGCTGACAGGCTGGATCAGGGCTGGGAGGAACAGACAGAAAGGGATCTTTCCCTTTGTTACTGGAGGCCAACTATAACTAAAAAGAGGCAAATATCAATAAGTGTTTGTAAACCAGGAATTGATACAGATTATCAAGTTAGTATCAGTTATAAAAAATTCATATACTCAAGAAAATAGAGAAATCATGAACAGGATTAGAAAAAAATAGGTGTAAATTTTATTTTTAGAAATTTATTGATGATACATAAAAAATAAAGATGAATTTTATATTTTCACTTTAAATGGATGGCAGAGAGATATGTAAGTCAAAAACCCTACTTAAGTTACAAAAGCATAATCAATTGATAGCTTCTACTTATTTTACTCTCTATCTTCCTTGGCATTTCCCCTGAGGTCACACTTGTAGAGTGTGACCAATCACTAAGCAAAAAACTAACCAAGAAGTTAGTCATGAACCTACACTCTTTCTCATAAGACCCCAATCAATTTCAGAGCAAAGGTGTGATACAACACCTTTTCATTTGCTTCTTTGGGAAAAGGTCCCTTTTGCAAATCAGATAGAAAAGTAAATTGGCCAACCTCTATCAAAATATTACTAGAAATAAATATGAGTTATCTTCATTTAGAAGTAAACTGAAATAAAATAACACCATTGTACAGCATCTTTCAGGGTTAGCCTTTAAAAAAATGGAAAAAAAAAAAACTCTTTCTAAAGAGCAGAATACTTGGCAGCACACTTCATCCACACTTTCATGTAGAAAAAGAAGTTACCTCAGGTAAGAAGGTACATGAACTAATAGAAAGAAATCAAGACTTGGTCAAGTGTCTAGAAGGAACTTTTGATGACTATAAAATTTGGGGGGTACAGTAATAAGGATGCATCTCTGAGAGAGTCAATGCAGTGTTAATATCATGGAATTTGATGCTATCACATACCAAAGCACATACATCATGGACAATGTACAAGACAACCAAGTTGACAACTGGTTTTTTTTTTTTTTTTTTTGCTTTTACAGATAATAAATGCTAAGCAAGCATCACTAATAAAGTATCAATAGATCATGCCTAAAATTGAATCAGACCACATTTAACAAAAATAAAGATATTACTATTGTCTATGACCATGGTATCCTCTGTATTGTCATCTACAAAAGAAACAAAAAGCTACTGGCATGGTAGGATATTGGAAAATGTGATGGTGTTGCTAACACTTGTTAAATTTCACATCATATCAGATTGTGCTACCAAGAGATAGACTACATAGATTCAGGAATCAGTGTGTCAAAGTTGAAGAGTCTTCACTCATGATCACTTCGATAAATTGGCAATTATATTTTCTTACACCATTCCTCTGCAGCCTGCAGTTTTAGAAATTCTAATTATTTAAGAGAACACTTTTCCAACAGGATGTTGAAGAAGATTCCAAATAAAATTTAAACTGCACCTGAGAACTTTAAATTCTATGTACTAAGAAAACACAAAGGAACAGAAGAAATTACAATCCTAGCTAGGTCACTTCACTCTCCTTACCAGAAGGACATTTATTCCATGTTGCAATAAAGACAAAAATCAGATGATTCAATCTGAAAACAGATGATCCTATTTTCTACTTTTTAGTACTCACTTGCCCTACAGGAATGGTTAAAAAAAACAGTGTTGTATTTGTTTCTTGAGAAAATTATGGTGAGCAGGCTCAAATGATTTGGGGAAGAGTATGAGTTTCACTCACTCAGCTAAGTTATAAAGATCAAAAGAAGTATTTTTAAGGGATTTAAAATGAACAGCAGAAAAGACATAAGATGACCATTAATTTGATATTCAGTTTACACAGATGTCAAAACTGTAATTAATTGCACTGTCTTCCCTTTTTATAAGGAATACAGTCTCACTAGTACCATAAACTACGTACAGAACTTAGACTGAAAAGTGAATTTTTGAGGTGTCACTATAGGGAACTGTTTTTTTATGGCACCATTAGGACTGAAGGATTCATTTCCCAGACAATTGTTGAAAGTGGTCTTTTCAAAATACTTTCAACAGTAGAAGAGAGTTTTTCTGGTGATGACCATTCAAGGCTTTCTACACTAAAGACTATTTGAGACTCATGTAAATCACAGTCCATGTCTCATGTAGAAATACAAATGAGAGTGCAAGACAGCCCCAAAATTTCACTTTGAGTAAGCAGAAGCCTCCTTTGAGATAAGACTGCAAACCCAGATTCTGTGATGGTTCCTTCTCTTTATTTCCATTGTGCTGATCTGAAGCACACTCACTTATGGACTTCCAAGATGCCTAGTCATGGTCTTAATCTCCCTCCTGGGGAGACCTAATTAGAACTCAAATGCATCCTTCATCTGCTTCCAGACTTTCTGTTTTCCAAAAGTTCTTTGAAGTCTTTTGTCACTGGAGATCACCTCCTCTGTTGATGTGGTGTTTATCTCATTTTATGTTTCTCTTTGACTGTTACTTTAATTCATTGTGGGTAAAATAGACTTGTATATATGAAAATCCAGATCTCTAGGTAAAATAGTTAGCTGAGTTTATAGGCTTATAGTCAAAAATATTTAATACATTTTATTATGAATTTAGATCCATGATTAAAATTGGAGGAAATAAAATACTTTATAAGGATGTAATTCTGCACTACAAAGTTATCATTGTTTTTCACAAAGGATAAGAATTTTATAAGATAACATAGCACCAAGAAAAAGAATCACTATTTTTTATATATAGTTGTGCTTGAAAGAGAATAATAATGTCACCATAAATTGATGATATAATATAAAAGAAAAACCTTTATGACCAATTCTGTTTATTTTTGACAAAATATATTTGAAGCAAAAGTTCAAAATCCATGAATCTCCTCAAAATACTATAAAGATACAGTGAATAGCATTTCTTCACAAATCATGTAATTTTTGTGATATTATCTAAATTTTCTAGACATAGATATAGAAGCTAAATACATTAATATTCTTTCTCAAGGCACATTTATTTTGAAGCATATTTCCTTAAATCTACAAATGCAATTAAATTTTATTTATCATACACAGATCAGTACATCAAAAATGACCAAATACCTGGAAAGAATTTCATTGGCATATTTCTATCTTTTAAACAATAAGGTCTAATATATCTTCTACATTTTCAGTGACACATAATTTTTAAATTTCAAGTAAACTTCTCCTTTAGGATCAAAATGCACATTCGGCATCCTGTAGGCTTCTAGGATTTGGGATTCTGTCTCATTTTTCAAGTCTGGGAAGTTTTCTCGTATTATTTCATTGAATAGATTGCTCATTCCTTTGGTTTGGAGCTCTATACCTTCCTGTATCCCAATGACTCTTAAGTTTGGTCTCTTAATGTTATCCCATATTTCTTGGATGTTCTGCTCATGGTTTCTTAACAGTCTTGCTGAGCTGTCTATGTTCTTTTCGAGGTGAAATACTTTGTCTTCATTGTCTGATGTTCTATCTTCTAAGTGTTCTACTCTGCTGGTAGTATTCTCAATTGAGTTTTTAAGTTGGTTTATTGCTTCCTGCATTTCTAGGATTTCTGTTTGTTTGTTTTTTATAACCTCTATCTCCCTGTATAGTTGATCTTTTGCTGCCTGGATTTGTTTGTGTAATTCATTGTCGAAGTAATCTTTCATTGTCTGATTTTGCTGTCTAATGTCTTCCTTGAGACTCCAGATCATCTGAAGCATGTATATCCTGAATTCTTTATCTGACATTCCACCTGCTGCAGCTGTTACCTCTTCTAAAGTTGAGTTGACCTGCATTGCTTGTGGTCCTTTCTTTCCTTGTCTTTTCATATTGCTTGCGTTTCTTTCTGCTTGGTGAAACTGTTGAGTTTTTGAAAAAATTTTCCCCCTATATATTTATATTGCTCTTGTATAGTTGAAAAGTCTCCCTTGCAGGGTTGGGCAGCGGTCTGCCTACCTTGCAGGCACGGGCGGTGGCTCTGCTCTGCCCCTACTCCAATTGCGGTGATGTGACTACCGCTCCGGCGGGCCGCTGGGCCTTTCTCGGGCGCGGGCGAAAGCTCTGCTCTGCCCCTACTCCAATTGGGGTGATGTGTGTATCACGCTGGCAGGCCACTGGGCCTGATACGCTGGTCGGTTGCAAGTCTTCCTACCTTGGAGATGTGGGCGCCTGCTCTGCTCTGCCCCTCCTCCAATTGGTGTGACATGTCTACCACACCCATGTACCGCTGGGCCTGTTCCGGGCGCGGGCGAAGGCTCTGCTCTGCTCCTACTTCAATAGGGGTAACGTGCCTACCACCCCGGCCGGCCTCAGGGCCTGTTCCACCGGTCGGTTGCAGGTCTGCCTACCTTGCGGGAACGGGCGGCGGCTCTGCTCTGCACCTACTCCAAATCGGGTGACGTGTCTATCGTGCCAGCAGGCCACTGGGCCTGTTCCACTGGTCGGTTGCAGGTCTGCTTAGCTTTCGGGCGTGGGTGGTGGCTCTGCTCTGCCCCTACTCCAATTGGGGTGACGTGTGTACCACTCCAGCAGGCTGTTGGGCCTGATCTGCCGGTCTGTCACAGGTCTGCCTACCTTGCAGGCATAGGCGGCAGCTCTGCCCTGCCCCTCGTACCACACCTGAGGACTGCCCTGATCTGGGCACGAAGGCTCTGCTCTACCCCTACTCCAGTTGGGGTGACCTGTGTACCATGCTGGCAGGCCTCTGGGTCTCATCCGCTGGTCTGTCACAGGCCTGCCTACTTTGCGGGCGTGGGTGGTGGCTCTGCTCTGTCCCTACTCCAATTGGGGTCATGCCGGCGGGCCGCTGGGCCTGTTCCAGGAGCGGGCAGCAGCTCTGCTCTGCCCCTCTGGCTTGATGACAAAGTGAGAGAGACTCGGGTGTTTGTGACTCACTTTCTTTACCACGAGACCAACTGTTTGTGTCACCGCTGGTATCGATGAAGTTCTCTCCTCCGCCGCTTTCTGATGACATCAGATCTCTGCCGTGTTGGTATCCCACGGGAATGGCAGCATTTTGTCTCCTTTGCCGGCTGACCAAAGCAACGGGTGAGTCCTGACCGGTCCTGACAAGCCCCGTCTTCTGCGATGGAAATCCTTCCTCTAGCTTTTGGAGCACCCCAATTTTGCTGGAAATTCCTAACAAGATAGCTTTTAGCCTTTCTAACTCGTCATTCTCCTGACACAAAGATGCGGTACACGGGGGTAATGCACTCCCTTCGCCGCCATCTTCTATTCTGTCAAGTATTGATATTGTGATATCTCCTGTAGTTTTATTGCATGGAGTAGCTGATTTTTTCTTAACTGGATCTGTAGTTCTTTGTATGTATTTTTAATATGATTTTAAAAAAGTGGTTTATAGACTTGTGTACATGTTCTAAGTGATATCTCCCTTCTTTCTCAGTTATTTTTGCATGGATCAGGAATCAATAAGTCCTTACTGTTCTTGTTTTATCTTCTTGACAAAATACAAATGCGCTTATAGGAAATGTTTCTCTTGAAACTGAAATAGCAATCAATTCATCACCTCTTCATGTGTTCCAAATGGTAACAAGATATCTGCATTGGTAGCAAATCATAATTGATTATATAAATTTAATTTAGAGTAACATGTTTACATAAACTTTGTGAGAATAGCCAAGCTTTCTGTGTTTATTAATTTCTCCTACAATAACAGTAAGGGTGGTGATTATTGCATAGGAAGAAAAACTCTGATATTCAATCATTCTTTTGGGTGATAACATACAACTGAATTTTTAACATGAAGTAATTTCCTCACAGGATAACAAAGAAGAAATAAATTTATAACCTGCACTTTATTGAAGGTAATAGCTTTTCTACAAGGGGTGAAACATTTTATTTTGTTTTTATTTTCTTAAAATGACATAGACTAATTCTGAGAATGTACTTAAGCACTTTATTTATTTATATATATTTTTGGATGTTGATGGGTCTTTATTTTGTTTATTTTGTTTATATGCAGTACTTAAATGAAACCCTGTGCCTCACACATGCTAAGCAAGTGTTCTACCATTGAGTCACAATCCCAGATCCAGGCACAGACACAGGTCACAGGTCTTTCAGCTCTTTCTTGATGTGTAGAATTTCTCACCCATGCCTCTGCTGTCTTGATCTAAGTATCCATACATTTTCTTCACATTGATACAGTGATTTGATGCACTTACAGAATACCATTTATGCAACAAAACAGCATGGTTTACAACTTAAATCAATTTTAAGCATTCAAGCTAATTAGAGTCATAAAGTTATAAGAATAGGGCCTTTTAATCCACTGGTATATTTAACTATTTTAGATGGTTGGGCTTTTTATACAAAAAGTCATGCAGTAGTCCTGAAGAATATTTGGATTGAAACAGGTGAAAAATAATGGTTGAGGCCCACTGCTCTTTTGTGTTTCACTAATATTAATTCAGAGACCATTAGGAGCAGCACACTAGCTGAGATGAATAAAGATGGCCAATTTCAAAGAAAATCATATTTTATATAATAGAGGACCTTTTAGATCACATCAGGTTGACTCTTTTGGAAAGCAAATGTGTAAGCCATGCAGTTCACAAGACATGACATGGATCATCCAAATTCCACATGGCTTGTGAGGCCTCTGTTTGGCAGCAGAAGACCCTCAACACTGGCTCCCACAAAAGAGATTCCTGCAGTCCAATATTGGGATTAGAAAATTGTAGTAAACTATGGTGAAAGTAATTTTGAAGACAGATGCATTCTGTTTGTTTCCAGAAAAAAGAGTAAGAAAAATATGAGTTAAAAACTCCTTTTCCATGAAATCCTATTTGTTTTGCTTTGTGAGCATACCCTATAGAAGAAAATAGAATTCTGACTGTGAGGGGAAATCTGGACCTCCAGTGATTGTTATAGAAGAATAGGAAATGTTGACACCAAGGGTATGCTATCAAATACTTAGCATAGGACTGCCTACTTCTTTGAGAGAAGGCTCTGTGGTAAATATAAAATGCTGATCAAATCTTTTCTTTTGGTTTCATTAAGCCAAAAGTTTTATTTGATGTTTGAGATCCATTGTGCTTTGAAATATAATCTTCTTAGCATCCCTGCCCTAGGTTTTTATGAAAGGTGATTTAGCGTACTGTTGTGGGCTCACATCCATTTCTTCTTTTTATGGGAAACATTTTCTACTTAAAAAAAATGAAAATGGCCAATACTCTTTAATAGGGAATTTTATTCATCATTGAGTGGAGGCTTTCTTAAAATATTTTTATTCAAACACATATTTTTTTTTGAGAGAGAGAGAGAGAGAGAAAGAGAGAGAGATTTTTAATATTTATTTTTTTAGTTTTTGGCGGATACAACATCTTTATTTGTACGTGGTGCTGAGGATCGAACTCAGAGGCGTGCGCATTCCAGGTGAGCACACTACTGCTTGAGACATATCCCCAGCCTCTTCAAACACACCTTTTATTTAAAATATAGAAATGACTGGCTTTACAAAGCCAGTTATGTAAAAAAAAAATTCAGACACTTTAAAATAAACAGATCACTCACATTATATTTTCTACAAAAATATTTTATTTACCATTATATTTAGAAAAATATAAAAGAATCAAATTATTTCACATACATATAAAAAGTTAACCTTAGATTAAACATATATACATTTATACATAGTGTTCTAGAGTGCACATGCACATACATATTCTAAAATATATATAAGATTTCATCGACTTGGAGAAAAATTTCAGGAAGTATCTAGTATTGATATTATTTAATACACTTTCCCGAATAAGTAATTACAAAATCGTGTCTAAACTTGTGAGAAATAGTTTCATATGTTATCTTTATCCCCCCAAAAATAAGTTTTCATAGATTTATCAGAGGATACATAATCTGTCATTCCTCACGGTCTTATCATGCATTCACTTCTTTTCTTATTTTTAGCATGGATTCTTTAGTACATTAAGACTTCTTTCTTCATTTGTATATTTAGTTTTTCACTTCTAATATTTTGTTTTACTTTCTTAATCACTCTTTGTATTCTGTCTTTCTGCATCTCACTCAAAGAATAGATTTAAATGAGACAATATATTATTTTTTAATAAATGAATATATTTTAGTTGCTTCAAAAGTATTTGCTTTTTTTCATAATATGTTATAGTTATTCTTGAGTTTTACAAACTCCATAATGGAATATATACAACATTTCAACATATATAAACATGCTTTTTTATTTTTGTATTTAAATATTTGATTTCCTCTGAATTTGCTCACAATCTTTTATAACATAATTTTTAGATTTTATTCTAATTTATTATAAAAGACAGTAGAATGCATTGTAATTCATATTACCCAAATAGAGTACAATTTTTCATATCTCTTGTACACAACAGAGTCACACCATTCATGTCTTCATACATGTACTTAGCATAATGAAATCCATCTCATTTCATCACTTTCCTATCCCCATGTTCCATTTCTTTCCCTTCCTCCACACTGCCTTATCTATAGTTTTTTTCTCTTCCTCCCATGCTTCTCCCTCATTTCCATTACATATCAGAAATTTTATGTCAGAGAAAACATTCAGCATTTGGTTTGGGGGATTGGCTTACTTCACTTAGCATAATATTCTTCAGCTCCATCCATTTACTTGCATATGCCATGATTTCATTCTCTTAAATGATGAGCATTATCCCATTTTGTATAAAAAGAACATTTTGTTTATCAATTCATATACTGAAGGGCATCACAGCACACTACATGAATGCAGCTACAACAATGTTTATACTACCACAATTTAAAAAATGATTTTACTATCAGATTATAAATGCTTTTTCTAAAAATCTGATATAAAGGTATAAAAACTCTACATTGTTTCTAATGAACATTGTGGATGTTGAAGGTGTTGAATATTTTCTTATATATGTATCATCAGAAATACTATTATTTCTACTAATAAAATGTTTCTAAAATGAAAATATTAAATGGAGAAGCCAATAAAGTAATAGCCTTGCCTCATAATGTATTAGGTGTAAGACTTTGTGAATATTATAGTATTTTTTAGGTGTAAAACCTTAACTAGATTTCATTAGAATCTTAGCTTTTCTCATTTAGTAACTTTATAAACTATGATATATCACTTAACTCGGGAATTCTCAGTTTGCTTATCTGTCAATCATTAATAATTGCTCTCAGTTTTTTCTGGAAAATTTGAACATGCCCAACATTGTTTTCTTTTTCTTTTTTAAAAATATTTATTTATTTATTTATTAAAGAGAGAGAGAGAGAGAAAGAGAGAGAGAGAGAGAGAGAGAGAGAGAGAGAGAGAATATTAATTTTATTTTATTTTATTTTTTTTTAGTTTTTGGCGGACACAACATGTTTGTTTGTATGTGGTGCTGATGATCAAACCCAGGCCACACACACTCCAGGCAAGCTCACTACCTCTTGAGCCACATCACCAGCCCTGTTTTCTTTACTTATATGTTATAAAAGAAATTTTCAGAGTTCTCTAAAGTAAAGTAGCCCTGAAAAAAAGCAAGCGCTCTATACAATGTAGACATGCAGTGGTCATAACTTTTGAGATCAGAACTACATGAACCTTGGTTTCGTATACCCCATAAATTCAAGTTTTGTAAACAAGGGATAAGACAATGTTTTGTACTATGAAGAAGACCTCATAGCAGGACAGGTAGACACTGCAGTCACTTATCCCCATGAAGTCCCAATATAAGATCCACTTATCACGTGCACCACATTTTCAAAAAACATCTCATTACATCAAAACTGGTATATGACATGTAACCTCACTAAAAGTCTCACCAAGCTCAAAAAAATTTGGACACCATACATCGGAGGGAGGAAGCCAGGATCCGATCAAACAGAAACTGCTTGCATTAAGACCTGTAGCCACCTTGGTGATGTAGCAAAACACAAAGAAAAATGAAAGCATGAGTTTTGGTGTTTAGAGATAAGTGTGCAAAAGGCATATTTGTTCTAAGACAAGGAAGCAATGTAAACCATAATTGTAACTATACACTTATAAACCACAATTTTAAACAAAAGGATAGAAAACAGGCAGAAGTATCAAATTAAAGAACAGGATAGAGTTTTTAAGTCATAACAGAAGACTTGACAATCCTTACCAAAGGGGTGAAGATGTCCAGAAATTTTCCTTTATGAAGGTAATTTGTGGAAGGAGTGAGTTTTTCGTTTCTGAAGAAAATTTTGGCAGAAAGTATAGAATAATAGAAGGAATAGCAAAAACACAAAAGTCACAGAAGGAAGCTAGAGTCTAGTAAGATGTTCAGTTATAGGGTTGGGGATATAACTCAGTTGGTAGAGTGCTGGCCTCACATACACAAGGCCCTGGGTTTAATCCCCATTACCACCAAAAAATAAGTTCAGTTACTAATTTTTATTGTGTTTATCATGATGTCATTTAGAACTATTATTAGTATTATTATTTAAATCAGGAATTGAACCCACAGGTGATTAACTACTGAGCCAAACATCAGCTCTTTCTTTTCTTTTTTCTTTCTTTCTTTCTTTTTTGTTTTTGAGACTTAATCTTGCAGAATTTCTGAGACTGGCTTTGAGCTTGCAATTCTCATGCCTTAGTCTCTAGAGCCAACCAAGATTACAGGCATTCGCCACCATGCCCAGCTTGGAATTTTTTTAAGTTATTTTATTTTTATATATCAGGACTTCATCTGACAATGATTGTATTTTCTTTTGCTAATGTTTTGAATAGAATCTGTGCCTTATACCACAAATAACCTAAAAACTCACTCTTTATGTAAATATGATATTATCTTGGCGTGAGTGGAATGACTCTACAGTTCTTTAAGTGACTCCCTAAGTATCATCAAGCATAATGTAAAATCTTTGATATTGTTCCATAAGAAATTTGGAAAAGAATGTGGCACATTAAATGTATATTCTAATAAAATTAAAAAGCCTTGAAAAATATGTCCCAGATACTTGTGCTTTAATCCATTATGAGTAATGTTTTAGACTGTATAGTTGAGAAAATAAATGTTGTTTAGAACCCCACATCTCAGTGATTTATTTAATCAATGTTTATTTCCCACTCTAAAAGGTCTAAAGTGAACAAAATCTAATGGTCAGGCAGGTATACTGTGTGGCTTACATCTGAGATAGTTTTCAGAACTCTGGGGTTCCTGCATTTCATGGGTTTTATCAATCATTTTTTCTCTACAATTTGTTAGTATCACAAGAGTACGTGTTTCCATCAAAAATATCCACCTTAGTCTCCCAGACTTTAGAAATCTTCACTTTGTGATGGTGTGCTGTGGGAGAGGCATTAGCTTTCAGAATCAGTTTCAGCCTTCAGCACAGTTCTTTGTGCTACTTGCCATCTTGAAGTATTTTTTTCCAGCAAAAAGTATGCTTAGAGAGTTATGTTGTGTATGGAGATAAACTTGAATTTTTATTTAACTTACCTCTTGGCTGACTCATGTCTCTTAACCAGTGATGAATTTCTATTAATAATTTTGCATGAATAATAAATGAAAAGGTATATTTAATAGAATAAAATTATAAGTAAAAATAGAATGAGCCATTACGCCTTCATTAGGATTGCCAAATGAAAAAGAAATTTAATGTAGTTAAAATATTTGTAATTTAAAATTATTGTACTTAAAAAATTATAGCAAATACGGTAACTTTAAAACTGTTTCTTTATCTTAAAATATATAATTGAAACTTTATAACTTAAAGATTGTTTTTTCAAACCTGAACTCAATGAATCACACCTCACCAGGTGCAAAACTCAAAAATGAAGGCAGAGAATTTGTATATTAAGAACAAGTTTAATTTTTTTTTTTAAATAGATGGCCATTATAAAACCTGAAAGATAATGTTGAAAAGATCCTTCAGAATGAAAACAGAAGATTAGACAAGGACATTAAATTTTCCTAACATGATTCTAAAATGAGAGAAATGAGATATAGAAAAGGAGAGCTAGAACATGAAAAAATAAAATTTGGTTTAAAACTAAACACACAAGCCAGTTAAGCTTTCTTTAAAATAGGAGCTAAACATAAAGACCATGGTGTCTACACAGAATTTATATCCTGTTATATTACTGTGTCTGTGTTTTAAACAATTTCATCTGTTGCTTTATGAATTTTTAAAAATGACTGAATTCTGTAATGGAGTCCTTTGTAAATTACCTGATAAATGTTGAATAAGTAAAAGTTATCTACCATATCTAGAAAGGCATTAAAATTAATTAATCTATAGAACTAGAAGTAAAAGTGTCCCAGAAATGAATGTAAATTTGCTAGTTTACATTTAACTTATGGATTCTTACCATGTATCCATTAAATTATAAGATTTGAAGAAAAATATTTTAAGACAGTTTGTACTAGTTATTTGTCTTGGCTAAGGGAAGTCAGACCTCTTAAGACCAACTCCATTCCTCTTTGATATACCCCTAAATGCTGTGTGGTCCTCCACTGGCTTTGGCCTTGTTTTTCAGTTCCTACTCTTCTGTAGCACTTTTTGTTCTGACATTATTTAAATAGTGCTCTCATTCTGGGTGGTTCTACACATTCTGTATTATCAGCAACAAGCACAGGGTAATCATTAATTATTGAAGAAATACGAAGGCAAATTACTTCTAAAAATAGATAAAGAGAGCTAATTATTTTCTTTAACTTTTTTAAGACCTAAATATAATTACTCAAAAACTTGTTCTTCATTTTTTTTTTGATGTCACACTGGAAAGACATGAGAGAGACACATGGACAGACACAGGGGATGTATAAAATTTTCTGAGGTTAAACCTTGTTGTGCAAACCCATTTCTCATGTATTTGCTTAAAATTCTGACTTCTTTTCTCTAATATATAAAATCATTAAGATTTGGTAAATTAGAATGCTTATTAGTTTTGACTTTACATCAAAATTGATTGATATTTTCTTGCCAAGAATTTATTTATTTCATGATCCTCAGATTTTTGAGGCTTACTTAATATTCTTATCATCTTTCTCTTATGCTTGCATTACTCAGAGACAGAATTGCTGTATTCTTTCATATGTATTTCTTAAGAGCAAAAACTTCAGAGTATTTGATTGGGTATCAAAGGTATTTTAAATTAATCTCATGGTAAAACAACTCTAAATACTCCTTTCTATGTTTTTACATTTTCAAATTGAGGTTTTCTTCAGAGCATATTTTACTGAATATTTGTGTTTCACAATAACAGACTCAGAAATTTCAGTCACTAAACGCCATTTATTTACTGATATATGTACAATTTGGATTTTTAATTTTGTGCAGCTACAATAATATTTGATAATAATATTTATGATGCTTTCATGAACAAAGGTATATTACAAAAATAGATGTATTTCACTATACCTTAATAAAAATGGACATGTATATGTATCATTATTTAAATGTTTATTTTCACCTCTGGGTATATTTTACCAATATTATTATAAAATAAATCATATAACATTTATTAATTTATGTTTATTTGTTTGTACCATATTTATTTATTATGTTATTGTTGTATACATATTGCTGGTTAAAACATTCTGTTTTTTTAAAGAGAGAGAGAGAGAATTTTAATATTTATTTTTCAGTTTTCGGCGGACACAACATCTTTGTTTGTATGTGGTGCTGAGGATCGAACCTGGGCTGCATGCATGCCAGGCAAGTGCGCTACTGCTTGAGCCACATCCCCAGCCCCAGGTTAATACATTCTTAAAAGGAAAATGCTATTTAATAACCATAGCAATGGTATACTAAAGAGCTTTTTAAACTACTCTTTTAATACATATTTTCTTTTATCTTTCTAAAACCTTCTAGAATGTGTAAATTTACAAATATACACATTGAGGAACAAGAGATCCTATGGCAATAAGTAATATATCAAAGTGTCAAAACCTGATAAATTCAGTGCTAGAATTAAAAGTTTTCCTGAATTGCAGGTCAACGATGTCTCTAATGCAGACAGTAAGCAAAACATTAAAATAACTAAATAACTGTAATTGAAATGATTCAGCAAACTATTTGGCATGGCCATATATGTCATCAATTTTAATCAAATATATATTAGATTTATTTATAATATATAGGTTAATTTATTCCTTTATGATCACTATCTCTTCTTTGAGAAATGACCTCTAGTAAGCAGCCTCATTTGGCCTCAGGATGTGTGTACAGTAAGAAAAAAGTCTCAAGAGTTCTATTATATTCATAATATATTTACATATTCCCAAGGCCTTTCACATACTGGTCAGTCACACACAGCAAGCAATTTGAAAGTTCATGAAGTTTTGCAATATAACATTGTTATCCTTCCAAGCCATTCCTAAGAATTCTGTGTGACTTATTGAAAACATCAAGGAAAATGAATATGTCTTTTTAAACCCAGAACTTGAAATGACACTGGACTCAAGAGATAGAGTTTATGAAGACAGGAGTTATGTGTTATGGCTTCTGTTTATCTGCAGAAGAGCTGTCAAGGTGAAAGGGGTTGTGTGAGAATGGCCTTAGGCCTGAACCTAAGCAACTCTTCTAATGCCAGATTCATGGGACCCCAATAGACCTCCAGGAGCTGAATCTGATGCAGTCACACAAGAGTGTTTATTGTAAGCTCAAGCCTGGACTCACAACCATTTCAGATACAGTGGTCCCAATGAGTGAGTCTTGACCCTTAATTCATTGAGGATTAATAGATTTTGGGGAATATTGTATGCATCACAACAACACATAGCCAATCATTTCACATCACAGAAAAGTCAAACAACAACTCTTAACATTGATTAGCACATTCATTGGCAGGAACAAGTTGTGTAAGGGTGATTGGTTAGTTCAAGTTGTGGATACTTTTGAACCGAGTGGTTTAGGCCATGAGAGGTTGCAAGAGTGTATATGATAAACTTGCCTAATCATGTTACCAATCAACAAAAGTACTGGGAAGGTCACCTAGTGTTTCAGGTATTTTCTGTGTCTCATGCTTTTTGTGGTAGCTAGGGGGTTGCTATGGGTCCTAACCTAGTGTAACTGAGTCAGGATCACTTGGCATGGAAGATCTCTCCAGTTATTTACAGACAAACAACTCAGCAGGGTTAGTATATGCCTAGGAGCACTCTTAGTTTTTCCATGGAAAAAGGTAACTCCCCCCTTTGGACAGGCTTTGCTCTGAGGTGGCTGGTTTCTCAAAAAGGGAGTCACATCAGTTTCTCACTCCATTTAAAAAACTCCATTTTGAAACCTGAGGTTATTATTAGAGGTCAATTTTCACCAGGCACACCCACAGAGCCCTCTAATATGGCCTCAGACACATTACTTGTCCTCACCCTGGTAAACTAAATAAAGTCGCTGGCAGGCTTTCCTCTCCTGATAAGAGTGAAAGGTGAGAATATCAGGATGGAGACCACCAGACCAGTTATTTCTGACCTCAGGGTAAATGAGAAATCTGGTGGCACCTGATAATTACAAGGTGTGGTAAAAAAATAAAAAAATAAAAACAAAATTAGTATAAAAATAGAGCTAATAAACAGTGATTTAGCCAGCCTAAAAAAGTATGTACTCCAGCAGGAGAGCCTGATGTGGACCTACACTGACATCCCATCACTTGCCAAAATTTTCCTATTCTCTGTGTGATCCTCACTGCTCTCAAACTCTATCGCCTTGTCTTGATCTTTCTGAGAGATGCAACTTGTCCCTGTGACCCTCTCCTCAACTGGTCATCCACTCCCCACCAGAAAAAGCCTGTTTTGGTTTGGGACCTGATTACTGCTGTCTGAGTGGGTGTGCATCTGCAGGACATAAAGCCAAAGGCTTGAGAGTTTTGAACTTAGCATTCAGAGGAAATGTCTGTCACTAGCCTGTCATGATTAAATCTGTTTTGCAATGTTCAGAATTAATCTAAAATTGTTTTCTGGGAATTAATTAATCTACAATTGCTTGGTGTTATTTGATTATCTCCACTGCAGAGCCTATCATTAAGGATTGTTGTTTTCTTCATTAGGAACCTATAGAGTAAAGTTGTATTAAGAATTTGAGTGAATAAAGAATTGAAAGGGGCAGAAATGCATGGATATTTTTTATTTCTCCCCTTGACTGCAATGTCACAAATTTGCTCCCTGGAAACATGTTGTTATTATTTTTAAAGTATTAAATTAAGGAATTCTTATCACTAAAGATTATTATTATCTTCAATTCTAAATGTTGAATTTACTTTTGGCATTATCTCTGTCCTTTCACTGTTACTGTTATGGCTATTTACTGGTAATGAGGCCTTGCTTTTCCAATGCTGAAGTATAACACCAGAGAAGCACATGAAGACAAGTTTAGAGTGGAAAGTTGAAGCTTTATTAAAGGACAGCAGAAAAGATTCTCCCTGGAGGAAGAGGGGGGCCCAATGTAGTGGTACCCGCTTTCTCCACAGAAAAGTCCACTTCACCATGGCTGATTTGGGAACTGTCAGCCAAAGAGTCTCTGCAAAATAGTTCAATGTAGGTAAACTTTCTATTTTTGTGCTGCCCTGTTTACTTGGCCACTGGCCAAGGTGCTGGACACCCCCTTACTATTTTCACAAATATATCCAGTATAGTACTTTGAAGAAATTGCAAACAAGGCCTCTGGCCTTGAGCTAGGCTTCACAGAGATGTCTACATTTTTAAGATAAGTTACAAATTGGCTCCATGGTAACAGCTGGCAGAGGGAGGAAGAAAGGGTAGAAGAAGTTCTCCTCTTCTCAAGTGTTGTCCTTGAAGGGTTAACTTGCCCAGACAGTGAAAGAAAAAAGCTGCTTTTATGTGAACTTCTGCACACTGTAAACTTCTGAGCCCCTCTACTTACATGCTGGGTATAAAACTCTGAAATTCCCTGAACTTGGAGGGATTGATTGATAACAGCAAAAGCTGTGCTTTCTGAACCTGGATGCAGCCAAATGAAACTGTTTCTTTCTATCTTCAGTGCCTTGCTTCATTTGTCCCTACAACAAACTAGGACACAGCACTGGAGGGAGTACTGTCACATGTGATGAGTCAGGTTTTGCAAGAGAAAACACCAACTGGGCTGCTATCCCATACATCTTTCCTACTTAGAGTAGCAATCTGACTCTGATTATCACCCCCAAACCTCTCCCCAAAACAAGAGGCCTTTACATATAAGGGTCTGCTGACTGTCCCATGTCAGTCACATGTTATTTGGAAGCCAATGACAGATCCACATGGCTCCACCACAGATGTTTTATCAGACACCTGCACTCCACTGCTCCAAGACCAGTTCCCAGCAGGCTCCAACTCAATTGCATCTCTGTTCTACACCATTTTTATGAATTCCAGTCAATAAAGGAACTATCTGGTTCAGTAATGATTAGCAACAGGAGATCGGATGGATCTCCATTTCAGAAATTCCTGGTCATGAGAATTTCAAATATTCACTGTATTTGTCTAGACATCGTTCAAGGATGAAGTAGGTGGCACTGTGGGTCTTGATTCTTTCAGGAATTATTAAGGGGTGAGAAAACTCCATTCAAAAATAATATATATGAGAGAGAGAGAGAGAGAGAGAGAGAGAGAGAGAGAGAGAAATTATATATATATATATATATATATATATATATATATATATATATATATATATATATATAAATACATGTAAAAGTAGCAATAGATATGCAAGTCCAAATTCTAAATGGAACATATATCATTCAAAGATCACAAAAATATTCATTTGACTCATACAAAATAGGGATAGGAATGTGGCTCAGTGTTAGAGTGCCCCTGACCTCAATCCCTGGTCTCTCTCCCCCCAAAAAAATGGGACTGAGTAAATAGCTCAGCATGTAGAGTGCTTGCCTTCTAAGTATGAGGCCCTTGGGTCAAAACTCAGTACAGAGATTGAGAGAGAGAGAGAGAGAGAGAGAGAGAGAGAGAGAGAGAGAGAGAGAGAGGTAGAGAGGGAGAGAGAGATTGAACTTCCATGTAATTTAAATTCAAGTTAGTCCCCCTTCTATTTTTTCCTGCCACACCAGAATAAAAGAGTTTCCTGAAATGTTTGGAATGTTTCTGTGGTTATTTATTTATTTATTAATTTATTTATCATTTACTTATTTTTATTTGGTGCTGAGCTTCGAACCCAAGACCTTGCATGTGATATGTGAGTGCTCTATCACTGAGCCACAACCCCAGGCCCTTCTGTGGGTTATTTTAATGAAATGGTCTGACCATAAATAAGTAAATAAACAAATTAATTAATAAATAAATACACCCTCAATTGATGACCCATTACAGTTTTTAAAAAACATTTTAAATGGGACACATAGACCTCATTTAGGAGAGATTCATTATTTTTAATGTCACCTAATATTATTCTGCTTTTTTCTCATGTGAAAAATCTCAGAATTATAAATTAAAATAATTTAAAAATGCCCTCCAGTTCTTCAAGAAAAACATTAAAAATGATGCATGCATTTGAAATAAAACATGGGGAAATAAGGATTAATAATGCTGAAAGTGAAGTTTTTAGATGAACCAAAATTTCTCAGTTTTCCATGAATCTGGGTGCTTGTTTCATAAATTTTGAAGAAAAAAATTATTTAAGCAAGAAGAAATAGAATGGCCACCATGTTGTATGAAGATTGATATCAGAAAAAAAAATCATTTTTTTGTGCCATCTTAGAAGTTTACTGATGGTTTTGGGCAGAACATGCAGCATAATGCATTTAAAATAGGCTTTGGAAAAGGCATCCTGACTACCATATGGGTTCACTTTTATTCTTTCTGTGACCCATCCTTTTTCCTTCAAATTCAATAAGGAATCACTCCTGGGACAAAGGACTTTGTAGAAGGTGTTCCCAAAGTGGGATTCAAGGTCTTTTACTTTTGAAATAGGCCTTAATGGTGTTCATTAACATCTTTCAGTTAGCCACCAGGTGTCTTTGAGTGAGGCCCATTATCTGCATTACATGGTCATTATTAAACTTATTCTCTGTGAACAGAGAACCCTAGTTTTGGATATGTGAACAGAGAGTTAGAAAACTACGGGTTTATTCTGAGACCTATGGAGAGATAAGCTGAAGTTCTGGATTTCAGGTTTTTGTTCTGGATTTGAGATACTGCTTCTGCTACATTTAAAAATCTCAGGACTCATGAAGAGAATGAGTTAAAAGCCAGCATCATCAAATGTGTGAGGCCCTAAGAACTTCAAAGTGACCCTGTTTCTAAATAAAAATATTAAAAAAGGATGGGAATGTGAATCAGTGGATGAACACCTCTGGGTTGAATTTCTGGTTCCAAAAAGAAAACAACAAACAAACACGCACACGCACACACACAAAAAAAATAATAAACAAACAAACAAACAAACCCTCATGAGTAACAAGCCCTAAAATCAGCAGCCTCTCTCATGCTTGAATACAACAAATGGAGTTGTGGTTCTCTCCTGGTAATTTTCTCAGTCTTCATTATGCATTCTGGAGACATGCTGGAATCATGGGACATGGAAGCCCACAAAGGGCTTTAGAAAAAAGCTGGAAACACCTTACAATTATGGAACAAAATGCCCAGGTTTTCAACTGCTGATCTAAGCCTCACTAGACTAGTCAGAGCGAGGTGAACGCTAAGTTACCACAGAGAGACCCTCTGGCCACAAGACTCTGGAGAGGACCATGAGGACTCCCTAACCATGACTACAAGTTTTCACCATTGCCACTTCTGTCAGTTTTAAGCCACCTTCCTACCCAGTCTCAAGATTAACAAGGCACACTTACCATTTCCTGACTCTCAGGGTTCTCAGTGTTCTCCCTGTGATTTGTTTTCAGTTTCTGTATAGCACAGACACCTGGGCTTGGATCCAGGACAGAAGCCAACAAAAAGATTGAAAAAATGGTGGGCTCCAGACACCAAGGGAACAGAAGATTGTGGACGCCATCCCCCTCATCACTGGCTGCATGAGGGTTGGACAGTTCTCACCTAAGAGACTGATTGGTCAAGGTTTCATGCCCTGCCTCCAACCTGAGCCAAGTGGGTGCAGAATCAAAGACTGAATGACAGGCTGCTCCATTGTCACTGTTAAAAGACAATAGATCAGGGCTGAGGATATAGCTTAGTCAGTAGAGTGCTTGTTTTGCTGATTAAGGCCATGGATTCAATCCCTTGCACTACGCACACACACTCTCCTCCCCCCCAAAAAATAAGTAAAGGACTTTGGGGACTAGGGTTATGGATAAGAGGTAAAGCACTTCTCTAGCATGAATGAGGTACTGGGTTGAACACCCAGCACTGCATTAAAAAGCCACCCAAGAGAGGCTGTGGCTCAAATGGTACAGCACTCCCTGGCATGTGGGGGGCCCAGTTTTGATCCTCAGCACCCCATGTTGTGTCCGCCAAAAACTAAAAGTAAATATTAAAAAAAAGCCAATAAACAAACTACTAATGACATTTGCCAGAAATGAATGAGAACCAAATCTATATGAATACTCTGACCTCCGTCTCTACATTCATGTGTCAATAAGCAAGAAGGTAAACTTCTCTGTGTCTAATCACTAAAATAAGGGGATAGTGATTGTTTTCTTCAGTGGGAAGTGATTAAAAATCATTATTATTATTATGGTACCAAAATACATAAATAAATAAATAAATAAATAAATAAATAAATAAGGAATGCAATCATGTAGGCATGCATAATGAATAAGTACATGGATTCAAGTTTAAACAAAAATAAACATGGTAAAATTTTACTAAACTCCAATAGTTGGTAAAAAAAAAATTAAAGAAACTAAGTGTTAAAATACTTACATATTTACTGGAATACCATGAACTATTATCAATTATGTTGTAAACATTGACAACATGAACATTTAATAAACTATAATGTTATCAGAAAAAAATATTTTTTAAACACTACACTTAACATTATCACTTGCTATATAATAACAGGGAGGCATCATTTAATCTTAATGCCTTCACATTTTAGGGTCTAAGTTTTAGATAGAAGAAGACCATCACTAGTCTTTGGCTATGTGGGCCTACAGATACCTAATGTTAAAAAATCTACAGAATTTACAGTTATTGAATGAATTAATTTGGGAGTATTATGACTATGGGTAATTAATTTTTTCTTTGATTTACCTTTTTTTATAGACTTCACAGGATGTTCTACTTTTGTAATAAGAATATTCCCTTCCAAAAAAAAATTTTAATACAATTAAACGTAAATTAAGACTTGGAATGGATTTACTTTTTAGAAATCAAAAAAAAAAAAAAAAAAAAAAAAACTTCGGGGCTCAGAAGGGAGTATAGTACATGGGTTGAAAGTTTGCATTTTAGAGTTATGCTTTTCTGAGTCTGAATTCTATCTCTGCCTCTCCCACTTAACATGGAACACAGCTCTCTAGACAATGGTGTTGTAAACCTCAAATACAATAGTGCTTGCAAGGTACTTGGCACTCATAGTTAGTTTCAAAGGATAGTTGCTTTTATTATTACCTTAAAATCTAATTTTAATAAAATGAACAACCTACAAACTATTAGATATTTCACACTTTGTACTCTTTTTGACAATAAAATATTTCTAAACCTTTAACTCATACTTGGACCTGGGAAAATACTCACTCAATTTATATTGTATTTTCCACTTAACATATTATTCTAGGGTAGTGAAAAAGGCAACCAGTTCTCATGGCAATGACAAACATGTCTACCTGGAAGTCATCTTTGATACTGGAAACTTGAAACTACTCATTCCTTTAAATAAGAAACACAACCCTTCATTTGAAATACAAGTTATACTATACTCACAAACATATGGACAAAAGTGTTAGGGAATAATTGGTTGTGGTTGTTTTTCCTTTTCTGTGAAGGTGAGGATTAAACCCAAGGCCTTACAATTGCTATGCAAGTGCTCTACCACTGAGGTATACTCCCAGTCCCAAATATATGTATTGCATACAATCTCTTTAAAAAATCTGTTATGTACGTCATTAGTAACAAAATATGCTTATTACAAGATGAATTTTTTTTTCAGAGTAGAAATTAGAAATTTATAAAAGGACAGCAGAAAAGACTTCTCCCGGAGGAAGAAGGGGACCCAAAAGGTGGGAATCCGTGGAAGGGCTGTTCTTTCTCCTTTTTATAGTTTTGGTGATGGAATATAGGTTGAAGGGGTTAGGACACAGGTGGGCCCAATTATCACCTTTTGGGATGGGCTTATCATTTCTCTAGGATGGGCTATCTCCAAATCTGTTGGGGGCTGTTTCCTGAGCTCCATTAACATTTCTTTGAGGTGGACTTTGGCCCAGGGCCTTTTCAGGACTTCATTAACATTCCATGAATTCTCCTGCTTTTTCCCTGAGTCATTCCCAGCATGGCCTCCATTTTAGATTTCACTCGATATTAGACCCAATTTACCTAACTACACTGACTACCTAACTTTAAATCTGGCTTCATTCCCCCCTCTAATTTGGGACCTCCTTACTGCTGTAAGCAAGGGGGGCGAAGAAAATCTTTCTGGCTTCTTCAGGCTGACAAGGGACGGTGTGGGGCAAGCAGTTTGGAATCTCCCTTTAAAAATAGGGTCTATCGAGTGGGTCCATGATAGAAGTCTGATTGAGAAGTAATAGACTGGAAGGCCATTTGAGTGATGGGTGGTCTACAAGAGAAACAAGAATTCATTAGTACTGGAACCAGATTGATGCAGCAATAAATCCCATAGCACAGGAATATGCCAATGAGTATGATGGCAAAGACAAAGACTAACAATGTTTTCCACCAGGAAGTACCAAGAACCAGGAGCTAAGATATTGTTTCCATGACAAAGTTGCTGAGGACATGGCTTCTATCTGAGCATGTAAATCGTTAAGGATATTCGTCACATTGCCAGAATTGTCAGGTGTGTAAACACAACATTTAACTTTTAGGGTTACAGATGTCCTTTTCCTTAAGATACAGTTTAATAACTTAATGTCATCTGAGCTTGCAAAATCCTTTTACTAGTATGACCTCTGTGTCTAATAGAGAAATATTTAATTCTATTACTTAGGGCTGGATAACCATACTAGCAAACACTAAGGCTACCTGTGTAGGTTAGAAATAAAGGCCTTGAACTAAAAACTACTCTGGCAGTTTCTTTTGATAGTAATCAGGCATTCCTGTCTGAGAATCTCTTTTGAAGCCTCCTGTTTACTTATTTATGGAAGTTACATTTAACTATTATTTTATTTAAAATGCCCAGGAATAGCTGTGTTTTGGCTTTGACTGTCTTTGCTAAGTGTTTAAGATGAAGCAAGTCAAACTGACTTTTGTTTCTATCTATTGTTAACAGTCAGCTGAGTTTCCTTGGGAGTCCTCAGGAACTTGGAGCAGCTTGTCACATCTGCTAGTGCCATTTGTGCTAGGATGGGTCCAGGCCTTGCTTGACCATGTGGCTTCCCTCGGAAGCATCAGGGATGTCTCCATTTTCTGATGACCCTCCTCTTCACAGCAAATGCACTGATTGGCTTTCTGTCCTCCAGTGTCTCATTAATCTCCCTGATCAGGAGGTTATGTGGCCTAGAGTTGCAAAGCTCTTTGGAAAAGTCCCCTATCCCCTGACTCAGACTGACTCAGAGGGCAAGAGCCAAATTTTTAATTTTAAAACTTAATCTTTTCTTAGTTCAATATTTATTTCCAGATAATCATATGATTAAATAAATCATGTATGCTAATTTTACGATATGCAATGTAAATAAATTGAATCATCTTCCAGAATAATTAAGATAAAATCCCTTTGCATAATAGCAATTTTTACCATCCAAATATCTAAAATAATAGCTTTCTTCATTTTCATACCTCTTAGTTAATAAGTAAGCTCATGTGTTTTAAAATAATACTTAACCTTACTGATTGAATATAAGTCAAGGAAAAGTAGGATCTTTTAATTTGGCAATAGGAAGGAAACATTTAAAATTTAAAGGAAATTAAGTTTTTTAAAGTATTTCTTCAAAATTTCCCCAAATCAATATTACATAAGGTAAAATTTTTATCTTTCTGTTCTCCAAAAAAATACTAGTTCATTCTTAGTTGCATTATACCCTAAAACAAAATCCTGATTCAATGAAATATGTATTTTTATCTTTAAGGGTTCTAAAATGGTAAGATATTTCTTACTGTTCATGTAACTGGAAATATAATAATTATGCTTAAACATTTTCACTTTAGATTCTAGATTATAATATCTTGTATTTTCAAAAACTCTCCTAGTAATTGAATTTCTACATTTATCTCAGTTTTTAAATACACATATTAATTAGTAATTCATACTTTAATATGTAGCATGTTATAATGAATTAAATGCTTAAAAATTACAAGACAATGATAGCGAGGGTATTTTAAATGTTATAAGATTAGTATCTCCCATTTATATTGCTTTGCTACATAATTTAACAAATGGAATTGCAGACTCAATATAGCAGAGTGAATCTGTGGTACCTCATCATGCACAGATTTTTCTAGCTTCATAAATGACATTATGATCTTGGATTTGGATTTCATCTTTCTGTGTGCTAAAGAACTACATCTTGGGTTAACTGAATCTATTTCACAAGACTGTTGGAAAAAAAAATTTCAAAGTGGCTTTATAGAAATATACTAGACAAATTTAAGATATAATCTATTAGAACTTAATTTTCTTTATTTCACAATGTTACATTACTGGAACTCATGTGCCAAAATGCCCCTAGACAATTGATACAAATCCACTGAGAATATGACATTCAGAGAACTGTAATTACTGGTTAGTAATTCAATTTTCCTACGAGGAAAATACTGAATCACTTGCTCTCCCAGAAAAAGAGAAAGGAAAAAAAAGTTTTAAATGAAACTTGAATATGTAACTTGGATATTTTACAAAGTAGTTCATATTTTTTGGTTGTAATTTCTTCATGGATATGAACTTGATCTTCAGAGATAATATCCCTTATAAGCTCATCACATTTGTTTCTTTCCTAAAACATACAAAAACAGAATCAATTAAGTATTTAAATTCTTAAATTTTTTTTACTATTAGAAATATGTCACTACAAAGAAACACATATTAAGCTGCATACTCTTAAGTACATATTATATCATTATGAAAAAGCATTTATTTTTCTCTTGCAAATTTATTATGTAAAGCCTAAAACAAAACAGCATTAAACTATTTTTTTACAATAACTCAGGACCTTTTCTTAAGTGTATTATTAAGTTCTTAAAAATTTCTTAAATCATTATTAATCTTTAAAGTTTTGTGAATATATTTAGCTATAATTAGAGAAGAATTTAATTTTGCTTTATAAAGTTTATGGAAATAATATCATCTCATGGGAAGGCTGGAATATTTTAATCTCTGTCTGACTTTTGTTGTGTGTTTTGTGCATCTGCAAAGGAAAATGTAACTCAATAGTTTTTGTTTTATAAGCTAGCAATGAATTTGTAAAATCGGAGAGACCATTAAGTGTATTTCATACAAAAAAATAGTTTTAGATCCCTACATATTCTGGACCCTTTATCATGTAGTTTTTGTACTTTGGACGTTTCAGATATTTTTTATTCCACATGATGGTTCAGTCAAATGTGAAACTTCTTTGAAATTCAAGGTATTACATGATTTCTTCTATATAAAATATTTTCTTTAGAAAATTTTACATACCCTTATCAAGTCTGAAACCAAGGTTGTAATTTTAAAATGGGAATGAATACTTTATGTTGAATTTATTATCCCACAAAAATAATAATGCATAAATATCATGTTTCAACAATCATGGGTAAACCTTCTGTAAAAGCAAATCTTAATGTGTCTACTCATTGGGAGCACACTCTCTCTCTTACAAGAAATAATAGAGCAAATGCAGAGATTTTCCTATACAAATCGAGACATGCCTGATTGAACTGTGAGAAAGTCTCAGGAGATGTCTTCCTAAAATATCATCTGTCAAGAAACTTTATCTTTAAAGACTGGAATTGAAAGATCTCAGGCCCACCCGTGAGGCACTCATGTTTACATAGATCTGTGCCTGACAGTTGGCTGGGTGTAAGAGCCAGAATTTAAGATAGGCCCAAAGAGGAGCAGATTCATATTTCTGAAATCTCCTCTCTCCTTGACAGAAAAATATTTAACTGTAACTTGATATTGTCTATAATGTCATTTCCATATACCTTTTGAAAAAGATACCACCAGGAAACAACTAAACATTCTATAATACATTTCTCTGTTTTTTTGCAAGAAGGTAAATTCACCTTCCCATGGCTTTCTCAAGATCATAAATAAAAAGCACTGCATGAGAATACACAAAGAAAGCAAAGTAAACTAAGGACAAGATGAATTTCCTGTCTATTTTCTTCATGGTGGTAATTTCTTAAAATATAATAATGGAATTGTTTAGTTTCATCTTTAAGTATTGAAATTGATGAAAAGAATTTGACAACACATAAAAATATGTAAGCTAGTATGTGACTAGAGATTTCCATGTAAACTAAATGAAATGATTAAATGTAAAAATGAAAATGTAACAGGACTTATATAGTCTTTGTGTTTTAACAAATTACAATTTTCATTTTGGGTATATGTGGATATTATTGTACGTGTACCTTAAAAACACATTAATTTTCTGAGGGAAGACCATTAATTGGGTCCAATTCACTCTTAACATGAATTGTAAACTCTCTATTATTCAATCTTTCCTCAGTCTGATAGCTGTGAACTCCCAGGTTATCATGAGTATGGCTAAGATGCACTGTGCAGTGCTCATTCAACAATTTGCTGCTGTGGTGCTTGAGTTCCTGTGGTTCTTGATGCCTGAGGTAGTTTTTATTCTTTTGCCCAGATTGCATTCCATACTTTCATCAAAGTTATAGAGATGTATCTCAATGCCATCTAGAAAATATCTGTTTTCTTAGTAATGGACCCCAACAACACATTGCAGTAATACGTTAAATTTATAAATCCTTCAAAGCCTATAGTAAGTCTAAGAAGGACTGGAGATTTGTAAACTCACAGAAATGCAATAATGTATTATTGATTTTTGTTAATGATATGCTCATACTGAATACAAATTTCATAGTGTTATAATTGATTATGACATGTAGTAACAATACAGTTACATTGAAAATGACAAGTAAATCAGTACTATGTATAACTATTTCAAATTTACATGGCAAGTTTGAGGCTAAATTTATTTAAATTTCCATTTGTCTAGCCAATAGATAACCAAATTATTTTTTCAAGCTTTGTGTGTATGTGTGATGTGTGTATGTGTGTGTGAGTGTGTATATATATATATAAAATTCAAAATATTTCTATATACTTTCACACTCTAAATAATATTACATAATATTATTGTGGTAATATTTGCTTACAAATGAATAATTAACAACACATATGATTTATATCAGAATATATTCTTGAAAATGTTCTGTAAAATATTTTAGCTGAATAATTTAAGTGTATTAGCAAAGCTGAAATTGAAAATTTAAATTCCAGGTAAGATTATGATACAGTAATTAAAAAAATACTATGTTAACAAAAAATATAAAATGGCCCAGGAATTTTTAATGATTTGTGTGCAGACCTTTGTAGTTAACCTCAGAAACACAAATCTGAACTAGATGTTTTTAAATAGCAGATGATTATTAACCAACTTAAAAGTCTAATGGAAATTTGTTCATAATTGTCTATTATTTAAAAGCAGTGCTCTTTATAGTTTGAATCTGGTGCTACCAGAATCATTACACTAGGAAAAATACTAACAAGCATAAGCTTCTTCTAACCTATAGATATTTTCTGACATGTTGCTCACCATCTCTAGCAGTCAGAGAAATGCAAAGAAAAACCACCATAAGATACCATCCCACTCCAGTAAGATTGGCAGCCATTAGGAAGTCAAACAAGAACAGGTGCTGGCGAGGATGTGGGGAAAAGGGTACTCTTGTACTTTGCTGGTGGGAATGAAAATTGGTGCGGCCAGTTTGGAAAGCAGTATGGAGATTCCTGGGAAAGCTGGGAATGGAATCACCATTTGACCCAGCTATTGCCCTTCTTGGACTATTCCCTGAAGACCTTAAAAGAGTATACTACAGGGATACTGCCACATCGATGTTCATAGCAGCACAATTCATAATAGCTGGACTGTGGAACCAACCCAGCTGCCCTTCAATAGATGAATGGATAAAAAAATGGGCATTTATACACAATGGAGTATTATGCAGCACTAAAAAATGACAAAATCATGGAATTTGCAGGGAAATGGATGGCATTAGAGCAGATTATGCTAAGTGAAGCTAGCCAATCCCTAAAAAACAAGTGCAAAATGTCTTCTTTGATATAATGAGAACAACTAAGAACAGAGCAGGGAGGAAGAGCAGGAGGAAAAGATTAACATTAAACAGAGACATGAGGTCGGAGGGAAAGGGAGAGAAAAGGGAAATTGCATGCAAATGCAAGGAGACCCGCATTGTTATACAAAATTACATATAAGAGGTTGTGAGGGAAATGGGAAAAAAAGCTTATTCTAACCTATAGATATTTTATGACATGTTGCTAGTATAAACATGGTGATTAGTTATTGCATGAGGATCAGAAAAAATTTGCAAGCACTTTACATTAACTGTTATTATTATTTGCAAAAAGTTAAATACAAATGTCAATACACACACATATATTCTGTGATAATATTTCTTTGATCTTACATTTATTTTTATTTTTTATAATGACATTTATTTTAACATCTTCTATAAATCAGGCAACTGTAAGAACCACTTACCCCCTCGCACGTATGAAAACACTTGCCTGTTAACTGATAAAAACCTGGCACTTAGAATGTACCTCATTCATATAATGAGCTCAAAAATAACCTTTGCAAGAAATAACTGGTGGGGCTGTGGTATTCAGTGATAGGTTTTTAATCCTCAGCACCACATTAAAAGAAATAAATAAAAGAAGGGTATTGTGCACATGTGTAACTAAAATTATTTTTAGAAAATAACTGATGATCACATTATAACACTACTTTTCAATTTTATTCTGTTCAACAACCTGAGTTAGCATGCCCTTATCAACCTTCCTGCCTATATCAATATAGTGTTTCACAGATAAACTTTCTTTCTCACATGAAGTTCCCTTTCAGAAGGAAAATGCATCCTATTCCCTGGTTCCTACACTCATTGACTTTTTTTTCTTCACTAAATCAAAAATTGCTGCCAATATAAGTTTTAGAAAGCCTCATGAACCCTGAGAACTGAAATTGTAGCAGTCTTGAACTCAGACAGTTAGCATGAAAACCAAAGAAGGAACTGACCTCCTGGTGGACTCCCCAGAAGCACCCAGTTAGGAAAAATGAGCTCTGCTTGACATCACTGCCCATCCAGTGTTCCTAGCTAAGTTCTTGAAACCTTCTATTCAATGCCTTTTCCTTCAGTTCTAAAGCAAACATTCAAAACTTGAATAAACTAAAATTTACCTCAGCAAAATGATTCAATAACTTCCATGATATAAAATGTTTTCTTCTTTAACTAAAGTGATCAATATTAGAAAATGGGAGTGAGAGTATAGTGTGCATAACAGAATGAAGACAAATAGAACGAATGTGTCCTCTCTATATTATCTTTGATTTTTTAAAAAAATGGTTTTATCAATACTCAGATCTGTCCTGAAGGTTTGCAAGCTCACTTTGCCACTGAGATAGCCCTAGTACACAGAGAAGAAAAACTGTCTAATAATTTAAGGTGAATGTCAGAGATGCAGTATAAATCATACCATCATTTTCATTTTAATTCAGGACAAAAGTAATATTTATTTTCTCTGTGTCCCATAGATGCAATACTCTTGCAATTATTAAGTTCCTTGGATGATTATATAATTCCTCAGAGTCTTATTCCTACATGGGAAAACTAATTATTGCATAAATGTCAATTATTTGACAATTAATTTATAAGAGTTGTGCAAGATTGGAGAATATAACAATTGAGATTTTTTAGGTTTTATTTTATTTCTGATTGATATAATAGGATGTTTAAACACTTGTATACATTGTATAATCATAGATTCACGGTAAACAACAAATCCTTCTTAAATATTTATCATTTCTTAAAGTAAGAACCTTCATAATCTCCCTTCAATTCTTTATACATTATTGCTAAGTCACTCTACTTTACAATAAAACTCCAGAAATTATTCCTTTTAACTATAAAACTATTCCCATTGACAACTTCCCTACCCCTTCTAAATCTTGCCTAACCACTGTTCTACTCTCAACTTTTAGGAGATCAACAGGTTTAGAGTTTATTGTTTTTCACTGAGTCTTTTTACTGAAAGTAATGCTTTTACATTTTATTTGAAATAGAGCTAATAGATAATAAATCTTGAGAGCTTCTGAATTACATCATTTAAATAAACAACTCATTTTAAAAACCAAAAAAATGGGTAACAAACAAATAATCTTAGAGAAGATGTTACTTTAGATGTGGATACAAATGTGCATGTCCAAGTGTGTACACATGTTCATGTACACAGTAAAAAAAGAATTGCAGGAGCTGGGGTTGTGGCCAGTGGTAGTATGCTTGCCTAGCACATATGGGGCACTGGGTTCAGACCTCAGCACCACATAAAAATACAAAAAACAAAGGCATTTTGTCCAACTACAACTAAAAAATATTTAAAATAAATACATGAATAAATACATAAATAAATAAAGAGAATTGCAATTCAATACAAAGAAGAGAATTTTTTCAATGAACAAATTTGCTTCATTTGAAAATCAAATTAGATCTTGATAACATACTATTATTAATCCCAGATGGATTCAACATTTTTTGGGGGTCACCCAACCAGCTGTGATTACAGGTGTGTGTCATTGCATCCGGAAGACTCAACACTTAGATGACAAAATTAGAAACAAAGAAGTGAAATCAAAGAAAAAGGTGTGGATAACTAACATTGGAATAACTAATTTTGCAATTGAGAAGAAGGTTGTAAGACTAGGAATAGAGGAGAAATTCACAAGTTTATTATATTTTGCAGTATAAATAATAAAACATTAGAATCACTGAACATACTCATTTGGAATAAAAGAAATAAAAAATATAGATAATGTCATATATATATATATATATATATATATATATATATATATATATATGACATTATCTATAACTTTTCCATATATACAACCTATAAATAAATAAATATTTTACATAAATTTATATATGTATGTGTATGTATATATATATATATATATATATATATATCTTACTAATTTAAATTTATATATGTGTGTGTATATATATATATATATATATATATATATATATATATATATATATACATATATATCTTACTAATTTGCTTAGGCCCTTACTAAGTCTCTAAGCCTGGCTTTGAACTTGTGATTATTCTGCTTCACCCTCCTGAGCCACTGAGTAAAACAAGATTTTGATGCCATTTTAAGCTATCAACTTTCAGTTCTTTATATATGCAGATAAATATATGTGTATATGCATATATATTTAACCATCATTAAAGAACATGAAAATAAAGTTAAACTGATATAAGAATTTTCACTTCCTAAACTTTCTGAAGAAAAATTTGCCAAAATTTTGGAGTATGTGTGTACTTTTATTAAACTGTATACTTTTGATCTAGTAATTCCAATTTCAATCATTCTTGATATTCAGGTTAAATATTTATATAAAAATGTGTTCTATAATTTTATTTGTATGAATTATAAATAATAATCTATTGGTTAATATCTTACACGTTATTACTATGATAGTATATGGTAAAATAGTTTCAAAATATTTTTGAAGATTATTTGTCTGCAGAGACATTAGATTACAAATGCTCAAGTTAAAAAAGTATAAAATATGTTCATTGGGAGTTTGCTCATATATAGACATATAAGCATATAAGTTTATATTCACACTATTTTTGTATTTAAACAGAAATCTTCATAAACACACCTTACATACAGATGTATGATAAAACACTAAAATACAAGCCATGTTAAACCTAAAATACAGGTGAATTTATTATCATATTAATGGTTTTTGTTTTTCAAAATGCTAATTGAAGGATATTTAAAAACTTCTTCACTTTTTAATAAAAGTATTGTTGGAAGACTATATGATAGAGGTTGTCTAAGTAATTCTTCCATGATGAATTGAATATACGTTGTAGGCTATGTATGAAAATGGGTTGTCTCTCTGAACTCATGAAGGAATTTAATTACAAAAATCTTATGTCAATGATATTAAAGAAGGTAGAAACTAATTGGACTATGGTGTTTAGTGGTAGGGCCTTTGAAAAATGATTAGGTTTGATTCCTTCATTAGGATGGAGCCCCTTTGATGGAGTTCTGGTGATTTTATAAGGAGAAAGAGATAAGATATAGATTTGAGAGATACACAACATGGCGCCTGCCATGTTGTGATGCATCCAAGAGGGACTCCTCTCAGAGCCTTCAACCTGTAAAAATCTGAAATATCTGAAAGATGGGATAAATGGCCATGACCAGAATGCTGATAGAAATACAGACAGTAAGGACCATGCTGATGAGAACTCAGATGCAAATGAAGACTATTCTACTGGAAACTGGAATCAACAATTGTCACACCTCTGCTGTGAATGTGGCTGAACTGTGTCCATGCTCTAAAGCTTATGGAGGGCCAAATCTAGAAGTGATGGACTATAATATCTAATGAAGAAAATATGTAGTCAAAACAGCATTCAGGCTCCTTCCTGGTTACTTTCAATTGTATTCTATACAACTTGGAACCAATGGGATAATCTAAAGCTGAAATGTATAATTTAAAAGAGAAATATGGAAAATTCACAGCCTGTTTAGGGAAGGAGTGAGGCAAAGCACATTTATGACAGAAGGGTAGAGTGGAAAAACCACTTTCTAAATGGCATGTGCTCATTAGTAAGACAATTGGGAAAAAGCCTAATTTCTTGACCACTGAGCCACATTGCAGCCCTATTTTGTATTTTATTTAAAGACAAGATCTCACTGAGTTTCTTAGCACCTTTTTTTAAAAAAAATATATATATATATTCTTTAGTTCTAGGTGGACATAATATCTTTAATTTTTTATAGTGATGAGGATGGAATCCTGTTCCTCACATGTGCTAGGGGAGTGCTCTGTTACTTGAGCCACAACCCCAACCCTTAGCGCCTCACTTTTGCAGAGGCCAATTTTGAACTCACAATACTCCTGCCTCAGCCTCCCAAGCAGCTGGGATTTCAGGTGGGCATCACCATGCCTGGCTTTATCTTATGTTTGAGGCGAGATCTTGCTTATGTTGACCAGGTTGGCTTCCAACTCCTGGGCTCCAGTGATTCTCATTGTCACAGCATCCTGTACAGCGGGGACAGCGGGGACTACAAAGTCATGCCACCATTACTGGCTTCTTATTTTTTAAACAAGGCTGTCCAGAGCTGGGTCTGGGGCTCAGTGATAGAGCTGCTTGCTTAGATTGCATGAGGCACTGGGTTCGATCCTCAGCACCACCTAAAAATAAGTAAAATATACATTAAAAAAATACAACAACATGATTTAAAAAAACAAACAAGCAAGATTGTTCTGATGTCCCAATTTAACAGATGAAGCTGTGGAGGCTGGGGCTGGGTAACTTGCTGTAGCAGACGCTGTGGGTGCTCCACCCATGACCCCCACCTATCCCGCTCAAGGCTCTGACGGTGCAGGAAGGATAGAGAGCCGAGTCATGTTATTGGTAGAGGCTGGGACACATACACTGGCAGAGGCTAAGCCACTTTCCTAAGTTTCCCCACTTGTCCTGGGGAGTCTGTGTCTTGCAGCATGACAGATGAGCCATGTCTTGCAGGCATGGTGGACTGTGTGTGGACAGTCAAGGGGGTGGGACTGGAATGAGGGTGAGCAGGAGAAAATAAGGTCCCTGTGGCCTCCAGTTTTCCCACTGTCATTACTGGGTTTGAGAAGCCTAAGCCATCCTGTGTTACAGAATCAGAGCCCCAAGCCTAGCACCCCAATTGCCATCCCAAGCAATCCTCCCTGGGAAATCTCCAGTGGGGTGTGCCGGCTGGGTTTTTTTGTTTTGTTTTGTTTTGGTTTGGGGTTTGGTTTGGTTTTTCAAACCAAAAGCAACTAAAACAAACACATAGCAATTAAAACCTCCAAGTGAGGGCAGCCACTGTCCTCGGGCAGAGGGTGGAGCACAGTCGGCCCCTGGGAAGCTTGACCTGTTGTTCCTCATTGGAAAACGCTGGTGGACAGTGGACTTGTCTGTGTTTCGAGTATCAACAAAAACAAGTTGACTTACAAAGTACTAAATTCCCAGATGTGGTGTCACACACCCGCAATCCCAGTGACTTGGAAGGCTGAAAATGGGGGATTGCAAGTTCCAGGCTGGCCTGGACAACTCAGTGAGGCCCTGTCTCAAAAACAGTAGGGGCCACACACGTGTGGGAGACTGAGATGGGAGGATTCCAAGTTCAAAACCAGCCTCAGCCTCCGAGAGGTGCTAAGCAGTCAGTGAGTCTCTGTCTCTAAATAAAATACAAAATAGGGCTGGGGAGGTGGCTCAGTGGTGGAGTGCCCCTGAGTTCAATCCCCTCAAAAAATAACAGAAGGGGCTGAGGGTGTGGCTATGTGGTCAAGTGCTTCTCAAGCATGTGTGGCCCTGGGTTCACATCCAGTACCAAAAAAGAAAGAGGGAAGAGAGAGAGAGAAAGGAAGGAAGGAGGCAGAGAGGAAGGGAGGGAAAGAGAAAGTCCTGAAGTGGTGCTGAATGAACGGGTTTGGAATTGTTACCAACACAGACCACAGCGTGGTGCAGTGACAGGAGGAAGATGTCTGTGTCTGTCACACATGTGGTCGAACACGCAATTGCCTATTACCAGGCATCAGAGACTAGAATGGCGGTGGCCTCTGGGAAATGCAGGAGGGTGGCTGAGGGTTGTTTTTAATTTTGTCCCATAAGCATTCATGAGCAGTCAGTGTTTTTAAAAGTGTGTGTGTGTCCTCATTACAACCCTCTGCCCCATCCCCAGGGTGCCCATATTCCCTTGAGGACAGGGTATTGTGGTGCTCCATCTCGACCCCCTCTCTCCAACCTGTCCCTCCTGGGTGGTGGGGCCCTGGAGAAATTCTTGGCCTTTCTGGACTCCCATTTCCCTGTGGTACAAGATGAGACTGGACCAGGTTTCCCCCAAGACCCCTCCCATCCCAATGTCCCATGTGCTGTGACTTGGTAAACCCAATCCAGGGCCCAAAGCTTGTCTGATGTGCAAAAAACCTCTCCACCCAGCCACCCCATGACCCCGACCTAGGCTGATGAAGCCTCCCAAGATGTTGGGACAGCACACCCAAACAGCAGCAGTGCAGGTGTCCCCGCCTCCAGGCAGCCTCTGCCCCGCCTCTGCTGCCAGCACCCTGACTGTGCCCTAAGACCCAACTATTCCCTGTGCGGACCTTGAGGGACTCTCCCTTTTAACCCAGGATAGTGCATATGCTTCCCCAAGCCCTTGTTCTGCAGCCCAGGGACACAGCGACACCAGGACAAGGGCCTCTCCCCACGATGGGGTTCCCTGGAGGGTGGTCCATTCCTTGGTCCCCTAGGGTCTGGAGCCAACCAAGCCCTAGTCCTCCTCCCATTCATCCCAGCAGCTCTCCCCGGCCAGGAAATCCCTCTTGGGCCTATGTTGTCACCTCTGTCATGTGCACCCTGAACCCTGATGGACAGGATAGCGCCCTGTTACTAAGACAGCCGCTAAGACCAAGCACATCTCCACACACATCCCACCCACGAGCCACCTGGGAAGGGTGATCTCAGCAGGCCCGAGAGCCTGCAGCCCTCCACTCCGCCCTGGAGAGTCAGGCCCAGGCCCCACCTGGAGGAAGAAAGCAATCTCTTTCTTCCTGGAGGGCTGTTGGGCTCACTGAGAACCCACTTTTTTTCCCTGGAGCCCAGAGCACTCAGGAAGCAGCCAGTGCAGGAAGGGCAGCCTGCGCCCAAGGACTGGCTAGAGGCTGCCAGGTGTTCCTGGCTGGTTCCAGGCTCCCCCAGCCATTGGGAACCCAGGCCTGGGATGGATGAGGCCTTGGAAACAGTCACAAGCCCAGCCCTCAGCAGCTGAGGACATTGGCCAGAGCCTATAACATTAGCCTTTACAGATATCTCCTGTAAATGGGAGGATTCAGCCCCTTTCCTGAGAGGAGCTGCAGAAGGGATGAGCTGCAGGGGGAGCCTGGCAGAGGAGGTTTCACTTGCCCTTTCCATCAAAGGGACACAGGCTAGGAGTGGCAATGGACAGGGGTTATCCTTTCTCAGATGGGAGAACCAAGACTCAGACAGGACACGCTGGGTCCTGAGAACTACAAGAACCACCATTTTTCAGGTTCCTCGTAACAACCACAGCAGTTGTCTGGGCTGAAGAATGTGGCTTGTGGAGCTCAGTGAGCAATTATTACACCTGCAAAGAACCACAAGGGTTTTTTGACTCGATGGGCCTCGCGTGCAACTCCCTACCCCATCTGAAGGCAGCGCACAGGACCACTGACCCTTGCTGTGCAAGAACTCAGTCCAGGGCTGCCAGACCTCCTGATCACCTGGAGCCCAGAGCCCAACCCGGGTCAGCCCTGAGGGAGGGAAGCCTGGTCCTGAGCACACAGCCAGAGGGTGACTTCCCTGTGTGTGCCGATGGCCTGCAAGAAGGGCTAGTGCAAGAGGTGGCAGGGTCTCCTGGGGCACTGGCCTCCCCTTTGCTGCAGGGCACCTCTCTACACCCACCTCCTCCCAAGCCACCTAAGGGACAGAAAAAGTAGTTAGGGCCTCACTGTCTGCAATGACACAAACATGGGCTCTTGGCCACTTGTAGCTCTGTGACCTCTGGCTAGTTACTCAGCCTCTCAAAACCTCACTTTCTTCATCTGTAAAACAGGGGAGGAGAGCCTCTCTTTGTAGGAGAATAATGCTGCTCATCAAATTCCATCATTCCTATCTATAAACACATTATGGTTCCAGAAGCCTTGGCGCATGCCTGTAATCCCAGCAGCTCAGGAAACTGAGGCAGGAAGATCACCAGTTTGAGGCCAGCCTCAGCAACTTAGAAGACCTTGTCTCAAAAATAAAGGAGGTGGAGGCTGTGGATAGAATTCAGCAGTAAAGCACCCTGGGTTCAATCCCCACTACCACAAAAAAAATAAAAATGAAAAAGGTATTGTCTCTTTTCTCTTGTAATACACCTCAAGGCCCTGGCTATGGGGTTAACACAAGTAGTTACCCAGGAATTTTTGAACCCTGGATAAACAGGGAGTCACCTAAGCAAAATCTGATGCCCAGGCCTAATTCAGAAAGGAGAGAAGGGAGACAAGGCAGCCCACCTCTCAGCCTTGCCTTGGCTTAAATTGGGAAACCACTGATCTAGTCTATTGGCCTCCAGACAGATAGGAAAACTGAAGCACAGAGAGGTGGTGTGACTGGAGCAAAGTCACACAGCAAGCAGGAAGCAGGGCTGGACCAGAAGTTCCATGCTGATTCCTGCCTGCTGCCCCAGCTCATCTAACGCTTAGTGTGTTAGCAACACTCAAGGACTCCAGGGCCAGACACAAAAGGGGCAAAGAGGACTCGGCTGCACTCCTGAGTCATGGAAACTGACAGGACAGTGCTAGCAATCCTTGCTGTGTAAGAACTCAGTCTGGGGCTGCCAGATCTCCTGGTGACTTTGAAGGACAGTTAGAAACCTGAGTTTTTGTGCAAACTTTCCTGAATCTTAAGAATTAAGTTCTAGGGCTGGGGTCGTGGCTGAGTGGTAGAGGGCTCACCTAGTATGTGTGAGGCACTGGGTTCGATCCCCAGCACCACATAAATATAAAATAAAGATGTTGTGTCCACCTAAAACTAAAAAATAAATACAAAAAAAGAATTGCGTTAAAATTCCAAGCAAATTTTTTAAATATTTATTTTTTAGTGGTAGTTGGACACAATACCTTTATCTTATTTATTTATTTATTTATTTATTTATTTATTTATTTATTTATTTTTAATGTGGTGCTGAAGATCAATCCCAGGGCCTTGTACGTGCTAGGCGATCGCTCTACCGTGGAGCCACAGCCTCAGACCCCAAGCAAATTTTAAATTGGAACAACCAACCAACAAAAACCTGGAGCTAGGTGCGCTTCTCTGGTTACCAGTTTGGGACCTCAGTTCAGGATTTCAGGGTAGGACCTGGGGATAATTTTTTGGCACCGAGTCAGGATAACATGAGAGGTTCTTGAAAAGTATCTTTCTCTATAAATCAGTGTCTGGTCCTGGTGGCTCATATTCTGCCGTTACCTATTTGCTCCTGTGAGCCAAACAGTGCTCTCCCCGGATATTCTTGCCAAAAGGTTTTGAAGAGTTTATTACAAATATCGTTGTCTAGAGAACAGATTTAGGTACTGTCCTGGACCTGGAAGAACAGAAAAAATTAATGGAAAGTGCACTGCATCCCATGAGAGGGAGGAACAAAAAAGGCTGTGCTGTGGCATCTTCAGCCTCCCTCCATTGCTTCAGTGTGTAAGAGGGTAAACTGAGGCCCCTTTTGGAGCAAACCCTGAGGTCACATATCTATCTCAGAGCCCTAAGACCCTTCTTCCCCACTGGGTCAACAGTGACTTCTGACAGAATTACTGGATGCCTCTCCTGACTCCCTTTGCTTCCTGTGGATGCACCCACCATGCCCTCTGCTCCTTCATCACTGCATCTCCTGGTTCCTAGGCTGTGCTCACCTAAGGGGTCCCGGGTGGGATGCTGCTTCCAACGTGCTTCCTCTGTCTTCTCCCCATCCACTGTTCTTATGGTTGGGATCCACTCACTCAGCCTGACTCTGCCTCACCAACTCTGCCAAACAACTAAGCCCCACTATGTCCTCTCCACTTTTTTTCATAGGCTCCACCCAGCATCTTGCCTCTTACCTGCACTGTTCTGCAGAGCCATGCCCACTCCACCCATTTGATCTTCTACATTGTGTCCATGTGGCTCATCTTCCACAGACATATTTAACAGTCTGCGATTGCAGGATTTTCTCTCTAGCTCTGGAAACTTTGTAGTATGGCTTGTTTGATATAAGAATACCTCAATATTGTGATTAACAATGTTTCTCAAAAGTTAAAAAATAACATTAAAAAATCTGAGGATGAGGCTCAGTAGTTATGTTCCCCTAGTTTGAAACCCTTGTACAAAAAAAAAAGAAAGAAAGAAAGAAAAAGAAAAAAAACGAAAGAAAAAGAAAAAGAAAAAAAGAATAAAGAAAGAAAAATAGGCAAGTAAGAAAAAAATGTGGTTCCTTTTTCTTATGTTATGTGTTACAAATTTAGCATTCATGTTCACCTGTTGTGGAGGCTGTGAAAAGTCAGTCTTTCATACATACTTCCATGCCCACACCTGACATTTTGCTGTAAGGCTATTGTTTTATGTTAAGGTCTATAATTTACCTGCCACCTCACTTAAATTGGAATTTTTTTCAAATCCTAGGTTTCTCTGGTGGCAGGGTTCTTCTTCAGTCCTTGGAACCTGACTTCTTCCTTCAGTGCTCATTAAGTTTCAAGTTTTTTTTTGGAGAAGACACACTTGAAAATTGGGGACAGTAAAGCTTGCTTAAACTCACTTTCCCAATGGCCCATCAGTGCAGGATTGGAGATTGGGACCAGTGTCAGCCTGTTGTGGAATAGTTCTCAGGAGAACCATGGGAGCCCTGAGATTTTGGACTTGAGTGTTGGCGTCAAGATGAAAGATACTCTCTGTGAACATTCTGCAGCAGATGAGGGACCCTGGAGATGACTCAGGCCTAACTCTGTCCCAATGGCTCAGATTAGGTACTATAGAGGTTCTGTGTTGTACTTTCCTTTCATCCCCAGAGATCTGAAAAACAATTGGTGACAAAGATGGCTGGTTTTCTTTACCTACATTGTTCCTGAACCTGAAGACAATGAACAGTAAGCAGAACAAGGAGAAAAATCAATGCATCAGTCTTTCCAATACTAGAAAAGTAAACCCATCAAATACTGGAAAATATTTCCTTTTACTTGAAAATCAAAAAGCCCAGTGATTGGTAGTCTGGGCTGCTATGGCTATCCAGCTATTCCATCATGCCCCAGGGCCCTTCCTGTTTTTCATTGTGCGATCCATTTAATACAGCAATTCGGGGGGAAAAGAAAAAGGAAAAAAACAAAGAGCTAGAGTCCCAGTTGCTTCCAATGTTATCTCATTGGCCAGCACAAAATCACAGAGACCACTACCTGCAAAGGATATTGGGGAATACAGTTGTTTTTCACTTTTACTTTGGGTTTTTTTTTTTTTTGTATTTGGTTGTGGGGACTGAATCTATGATTCCTTAATCACTGAATAACCATCCCCAATCCTTTTTAAATTTTAGAGACAGATTTTTAGGGCTTTACTAGATTTCTGAAACTGTCCTTAGACTTCTGAGCCTCCTGCATCAGCCTCTATAGTCACTGGAATTATAGGCATGTGCCATTAGGCCTGTCTGTGTTTTTTAGGTGCTGGAGTTGGAACACAGAGCCAGGCACATGTGAAATTTGTTTACTACTGAGCTGTAATTTCAGCCATAAACTTGTCATTTTGAATTATTAGCAACCCATTTTAAAAAAAAATATAAGGTCCCAGTGGGATGAATGAGGGATACCTGCCACCTGGACCTTAGCAACCAGTTGTGCTGGTGTGGCTTAGTTCAGGCCCAATGCATACTCACAGGGTGGCATGAAAAGATGAGCATCAAGTGAGGAATGGGTTCGGATGGGCTGTGAAAGGAGAACTGCTGGATAGGTGGCAGGCTGAGATACTGTTCTTTCATGTGTTGTGATGGGCATCTCAGGTGGAGAAGGGGTAGAGGGTGAGTGCATTTGGGTGGTTAAACACTGAGATATATCCCCATTTTTTAAAATATTTTTTTCTTAAAATATTTTTTCCACTGGGATGTCAGGCCTGCACCACTGAGCCAACTCTTATACAATTTTTAAAGTTATTTATTCCATTGTAATATGGATCTGTTGAAACTTACAATATAAAAACATAATATATTCCGTTATTATAAATAAAGTTATAAGAATTAGAATATGTCATTTTTATAAAAATAGATGTCACAACACTTGTTCCCAGTGACCAAATATGACCCATAAAATGTTAAACACATATGGACATTTGATTTATATATTTTATTCTTTTTTCCATATTTATTATTGTAGACAAGTTCTAAACACTGAATGAGTGAATGCAGATGTTTATGCCAATTCCCACAATTATTAATTGAGAGTAATATTTTAGTTTTTCCTAGTAGTGGCATTTATTTTCCCACAAATACTGCATGTGGCATTTATGTGTTGAAGCTGAAAAGTTAATCACACAGAAACTGAGAACAGAAACACTTCCCGGATTTATGATAAGAGTGAAAAACTGACTGATTGTGTGTAGGGAGTGCAAAAAACAATTAAATCCAGAAAGTAACTCTTAGGTTTTAGAGCACAATAAGGTGATTACATTGTATAATAACTACTTAAATAAATCAAAATAGCCAGAACTTAGAAAGTTTCAAACACAGAATAATAATTTTAATGAGATGAAAATTACCCTGATCTAATAATTACACAATATGAACACATGCCGAGTTATAACAATGGGTCTCATTTCCAAGTACAAAGAGTAGATTCCAGGTAAAAATAAAAATAAATAGAAGTAAATTCTTTGATGTTTTAGCCAAATATCTACATTACCTCAGATTTTTAAATAGTATCCTATGTTCATGAATGTTTCACTGTTTTGGTTTCCCTTACTGTCATGTCTTTTAGATCTGCAAGGTCTAAAGAGTCATGGAATGATTTAGACTTATTTACATGGATTTCTGATGACTGTTATTAATTTTCAAAACTTGTTTACACTTTATTTTATTATTTTATTTTTATGTGGTGTTGAGGATTGAACACAGTTCATCACATGTGCTAGGCAAGCATTCTACCACTGAACCACAATCTTAGCCCTGATGACTGGTATTTTTTTAATATGTGGCTGGAAAAAAAGCTAAAATACATACCTACTATTTCAGGTACTTGACTTAAAATCCAACATGCCTTGTATAAAAAAAAATATTCCATCAGATTAACATCAAATTTTTTGTATCAATTTTATGCATGATTTCTTTACTGGAGAAATGCATTGCTTACTTCAAGCAGATGAATATTGGGACTCTTATGGAAGTTTGTCTTTTAGGCTTGGGTCAAATTCTTGTCCTTTAATTTAGAAACCTTACAATGGAATGACTTTGAGTCTATCTGAACTGTGACTTTAATTACACCTTTATTCCAGATGACTAAGGAGAAAACAATAATAATATATTTCTACTGGTATTCAATAGCTGGATTTGGTCACTTAAGATAGTTTTTCTGCTCATGATAATAGCATATATGCAAGGTGGATAGCTACATTGGGGATTCAAAGACAGGCCTTAAATAGTGTCAAAGAGCTTTCTACACATATTGCTAGAAAATTTTAATATCATGAAAATAATTTGAATCCACAACATATGTAGCCATTATGAAAAGAAAAGTTTTAAATCTATTAAATCACATAGATGATGAAGTACATAATTAAAAGATAATGGCCAGCATTTCTACTGAGTACTTTTTATTTCAGAAACACATCCATATTTTATCCTTGTTCTTCTTTCATACACAATAGCTCTAAAATATATGTAATAAGACTCCATATATGTAATACAGAATGATCAGATTTAGCACCAACATAACACTTGAACTCAATAAAAGACTACAAATACAAATTAAAAAATTATCTTAGAGGATATGCTTCTCAGTGCCATCTTAGATGATATATTAAAGGCATTAAGTCTGATAATAAATGGTCAAAAGATAGATCTAAAAAATACATCTATGTGCACACCTACTAGATTGAGATTCATTTTTTGAGAAGGTAGCAATTCTTTACTTTTGTACAATCATTCCATTTCAATTCATTGAAAATTGTAGAGTTTTCAATATATTCCTACTGCTTAATCAAGAAGAGAAAGATGAAATCAACTTAACACTCTACCTCAGAAAATCTCAAAAGAAGATAATATCAAGAAATATTTTGAGAATATATGGTAATTCTGAATCTATAAGAAAGGCTATGTACAGTGGGAGCACAGCTACTATTACACAATCCAGACATGATTTGGTAATAATATTCGAATGGCACCTGTTGAATAGTAGAGAGAGTTGATAAGTGAAGTGGGAAAAATATGTGTTGGGTGAATCCACATATATCCCTAGTAATAGGATAGGCTGAGATTGATAAAGATGACACTATTTGAAATAAGGGCTTCTGCTTCATTTTCTCTTAAGATATATACTATTAATATGAAATTTGAAAATAAAGATCAACAAAATATATTATTTTATTAGTATAAGAAAGATTTCCTCTGAAGTTCATCTTGAGATCTCAGCTAACACCGTAATTTTCTTCTGCAACTTCACGTGCCTTTTCTAGCACAAGATCTAACCCAAGAACTTTACCATTGGTATCTTGGCCGTAACATATCTAGGGATGCTGATAATTATGGGGTTTATAGTTACAGATGTTTTTGTCTCAGAATTTTGGAGATGACATCAAATATAAATTAATAATCTACTTTCACAGGTTTGGAGAGGGGGCTTCTCCATTTTTACCATCTGCCTGCTGAGTGTTCTCTATGACATACACCTCAGCCCCAGAAGCTCTTGCTTGTCAACGTTCAACCATATATTCTCACATCAGAGCCTGTGGTTCCTTGTTTTCTGTGGGTATTCTGCATGTATGTGACCTGAGATGATCTTATATTTATTACTGTATGCTGAATAATTATTCAGATGCATTACTTTCTAAGGCATTTATTTTAAATATTTGGGATGTTCCAGGAATTCTTTTTATAGGGTTCATGTTCTCAGGTGTTTCTAAAATTCAATAAATAGAAAAACCTCTAACTAAAAAATAAATGATGTTATCACTATTAAAATGTGAACATTAATATAAATAAATAATATTAAAATCTCTCAGCCCATAGGTATAAGGACTTAGATTACAAAGATCAATTTTTCGGGAGACACAAAATACCAAAATGCATTGTATCCTTGGTGATCATTGTACTGGGAAGAAATTATTGGTTTCAGCATTGGACTCTCACCAAGCCATGGATTTATTAAGGGTAGGACACTGATGTTTTCTTCTGTAACCATGACATGGTATCAATCATATGTAAAAAGAAAAATAAATTACAGAAAGAGAAAATGGTTCCCTCAGAAAAAGAAGGCATTACCAGCATTCTGTAATAGTGCAAAGAATATCCAAAATGTGGCCTCTGTCTACTGGGACATCTACAGAAAGCATGAACTTGTATACTTTCTGGCAGAAAGAAAAAATGTTCTAACCTTTCAAAGAATTGGGCTTTATTACTTGAAATTATAAAAAGTAGCCATTGATAAAGCAATATTTCTTGCAGGACTGAACATTCAATGTACATTTGCAAGAATATAAAATAGATTCCCAGAGCTATTCAATACAGAAATATTGTTAATACATAAAGCTCAGGAATAGCCCAAATGTCCATCATTTGTTTAGTTCCAACTTTGGTCTATCTACACCATGGAAAGGTAAGATTTTTGCATATGTGGGTTGTTTTCCAGGTTGTTTCATTGAGTAATAAATAAGGGGCAGACAGGATATACAGGAGCACTCCCTTTTGGGTAAGAAAGAAATTTACCTAATAACTTATTATTGTTATTGACTCCTATCAGAACAAGAAACAGTAAGAATATATACTAAAAACAATTAAAACAGATGTTCATGAAGGGCAATGGGAAAAGATTAATGGGGATGGAATAGAGTTGAGTCTTTAACATGGGTTTATATTTGAACCACATAAACAACAACCATGTTGAAAACACAGAATTAAATCAATAAAAAAAATCAAGCCCAACAGGTAAGAGTCTGACAACTCAATCATGAACCACATTATTCGGTGACTTATATCTTTTTGTTTTTCTTTTTTTTAAAAGAGAGAGAGAGAGAGAGAGAGAGAGAGAGAGAGAGAGAGAACTTTTAAAAAAAATATATATATAATATATTTTTTTTTTTCAGGGGACACAACATCTTTATTTTATTTTTATGTGGTTCTGAGGATAGAACCCAGTGTCCCACGCTTGCCAGATGAGCATGATACCACTTGAGCCAGATACCCAGCCCCTAATTAGTTTCCTAAGCTTGCATGATTTCCAGGATCTTTTTCTCCAATGTGAACAATATTTTACCTAAATTTTTTACCACATGCTTGTTGCAATGTAATATTTACTGATCAGTAATTAGCCATAATGGATCCCAGGATTCATATGCAATGTTTAGTGTCAGTGCAGCAAGGGACAACATGGGTTTTATGCTTTCTCCATTAGACTGGAGTTTACAATGGAAGAGGCCACTTCTTATCCTGAGTGAGCAGCCTGGTGAATACACAGATACAACTATTAATATGCACTGAAGAATTCTTTGAAAGTTTATTGCCAGGAACACATAGAGGACTTGACAGTTACTTCAAGGTCCAGATTTCAGAAGCTTGGTTATACATACTTGGGGAAAAATGACCAGTCCTAGACCCTGTGTGAATATGTATTGTAATATTGTGGTAGTTTATCACAAGCCTAGGCAGAAAAAGGTTGGGTCTTGAAGGTTACTCAGTCATGTGGGTAGAGCTATGGAATGGGATTATTGTCCTTTATTAAAAGAGAGCTGCAAAGAAACTTCTCAATTTATCCTGTGAGGACACACATGGTGCACTTCCTTACTCTCATCAAGCTGCTATAATAATTTATGGTAGACTGGGTGGTTTATAAGCCACAGACACTCATTTTTCACATTGTATAAGATCAAGGCACAAGGCTATTAAATGCTTGTTTAATAATAATAATAATAATAATAATAATAATAATTATTATTATTATTATTATTATTATTATTATTTGGTACTAGGGATTTAACCCAGGACCACTTAACCCCTGAGCCCTGTCCACAGCTACTATTATATTTTATTTAGAGACAGGGCCTCACTAAGTTCCTGAGGCTGGCCTCCAGCTTGTGATCCTCCTGCCTCGCCCTCCTGAGTTGCTGGGATGACAGGCTTGAGCTTCTGCACTCAGCTATAATTTTAAACATTTGCACACTGAAAATTCAGAAGAAATGATTCTGAAACAGTTATTTTCCCCCAGAGGAATACTCTGCATACATGAAAACTTCCAGCAGATATACCCAACCGGAGGCAGGGCCCTTACCTTGGTCGGTGTTGATGGTGGTGTGGTTGAAGGCCTTCCCCAGGATGTTGCTTGAGATGGAGAGGGAAAAGCCAGAGCCCAGGCCATGCCCTTTATAATGAAGCTCATGCAAAAGGAAGACGATCAAGCCTGCCACAAAGAACTGCAGAATTAAAATAAATTAATTAATAAAAGTGAACTCTGTGTTACTGGCCCCAGTGCCCTGGTTCCTTCCATCTTCAATGACAGGGCTCTCTGCTATGAGGGCCAAATAAGAGACCCTTCCTCAATCTGCCTCATGAAAATTCAGAAGCCAAAGCCAGGGTCTTTCAATTCTCTATTTTTTTTTAAATCTATTTTTTAGTTGGAGGTGGACACAATGTCTTTTTTTTATTTTTATGGGGTGCTGAGGATCGAGCCCAAGGCCTTGTACATGCCAGGTGAACCTCTGCCACTGAGACCCAGGCCCAATATTTTTTTTGTTTCTTAATTGTTTTGGGGTTTGCAGGTGGACAGCATGCCTTTATTGATTTCAGTATTTCTCGTTGTAGATGGGCGCAGTGTCTTTATTTGATTGATTTCTTTTTGGGCGGTGACCAGCCTCCAACCCGGGGCCTTACCCTGCTCAGGCCAGTGTTTAGCCTTGAGCCCAGCCCTGAGCCTGGCCTGGCCCCAGCTCTGGCTGAGTACTGCTGAGGAGGAAGAGGGACAACAGGGTCACTCAGGAAGCGGGGTGAGAGTGGGGGTTCACCTGAGTGGTGATCAGAAGGCAGATCCCAGAACCCATCTTTGAGGGGGTCCCTGTCCATGCCTGTCATCACATTCTTAATGGACTGGCCGATGGTGACAATCATGCCAAACACTAGGGTCCTAAGAAAATCTTGAGCAGAGACTGGAAGTAATTCAGATGACAAATACTGACACTGCCCACGGAAACCTTGGTGAGGAGTGTCCAACTGTCACACGTCAAAGCACATGAGAACTCAGAGGCTTTCTAGTGAAAGCACCTTTCATCTTTTTTGTGGCTTTTGGGATTGAACCTAGGGCCTTTCGGACGGTAGGCATGTGCTATACTAAACTTCAGACCAGTCATCTTAAATCTTTTTTCAAAAAAAAAAATGATCTTGAATTCTTAATATGGAAAAAGATTTTTAAAAAATTGTCAAGGGTAAGGAGAAAACTTCTGGGGCTGTAGCTCAGTGGTAGAGGCACTGAGTTCCATTTTCAGGTCTGCAAAAAAAAAATATTAAAAACAAAGAGAGAAAGAGAAAAAAAAAAACACCCAATTTGGGCTTTAGAAAAATAATGCAAAATTTTTGTTTGTTTGTTTTGATTTTTGTACTGGGGATTGTACTCAGGGTCACTCAACCACAGAACCTCATCCCCAGCCCTATTTTGGTTTTATTTAGAGACAGAGTCTCATTGAGCTGCTTAGGGCCTCGCTGTTGCTGAGGTTGGCTTTGACTCAAAATCCTCCAGGATCAACCTCCCGAACTGCTGGAATTAGAGGTGCGCACCACTGCACTAAGCCAAGTATATTATAAAATGTCAAAAATAAAAATTAAAAAAAGAAAACCACTTATTAATGCTTTAGAAGGATAATGCATTAATTTAAGGCATTGAATAATAAATGCATTACTTAATATTTAATAATGCATTACTTAATTCATTAATGATTAATGCATTAATACATAAATATATTCTACAATCTTGATTTGTGTCTGAAACTCACAATTTAAGTTAGATGGATTTCTCACTGAATTATTTAACCTGGATGAAGAGTTCTTTAAGCCACTGTGCATTTTCTAGCTTTCATGGTAATTGCTCTCTAATTTAGAAACTGTGAGGAACAAGAATTTCTAGACAATTCTATAATTAGAAAGAGGCATATAATTTCAAACTACTCATATAAGCATATATTACATTAATACATCTGAATAAATGAAGCATGTGAGATCACAAAACAAAAACATGGGCCTAAAACTGCCCACACAGTTATGAAAAGTGCTGTAATGACAAAGCAAAATAATTGTCTTTTGGGTCCAAAGCATGAGGTTTCAAAGTCCTGTAGCTAATAAATGTCTATACCTTCTTTATTTCAAATTTATTGCTGTGCATGCATTATCATAATTTGTTTGAAGGATCATGTGTTGATCTAGTGTTTCATTTCAAACAACTCTCTTAAAAGTACTAAAAATTTTTCTTCTAATATCCATCACTAATAGTATTAGTACCATAGTTATATGGTGATTTTTGAGCCTAAAGGAGAAGTTTACTTAAAATTTCAAAATTATGTGTCACTGAAAAGGTAGAAGATATAATATATTAAAGCTTGCTTTATTGTCTAGGAAATAGAAATATCAAAGGAATTATTTCCAGGTATTTGGTCATTTGTGATGTACTGATCTGTGTATAATAAATATAATTTAATTATATTTGAAGATTTATGGAACTATGCTTCAAATTAAATGTTTCTTGAGAAAGAATATTAGTGTTTTTAGCTTCTATATCTATATCTGAAAAATTTACACAATATCATTATAATTATATATTTTCTGTAGAAATGCTATTCACTGTATTGTATTTGGAGGAGATTAATGGATTTGGTATTTTTGCTTCAAATATGTTTTGTCAAAAAAAAAAGAACATGGTTATAATGCTTTTTTTATATTATATTATCAATTTATAGTGACGTTTTTATTCTCTTTCAAGCACAACTATATATAAAAAATAGTGATTCTTTTTTTTTTTGGTGTCATGTTATCTTCCAAAATTCTTATCCTTTGTGAAACAAAATGATAATTTTGTAGTGCAGAATTACATCCTTATAAAGCCTATTTTATTTCCTCCAATTATAATCATGGATCTAAATTCATATTAAAATGTATTGAACATTATTGACTGTGTATTATAAACCCATAAACTAAGCTAACTATTTTACTTAGAGACCTGGATCTTCAAATATACAATTCTATTTTACGCACAATGAATTAAAGTAACAGTAAAATAGAAGCATAAAATGAGATAAACATTCACAATGAAAAAAGGAGGTGATATCCAGTGACAAAAGACTTCAAAGAACTTCTGGAAAACAGAAAGTATGGAGTCAGATGAAGGATGCATTTGAGTTCTAATTAGGGCTCCCAAAGAGGGAGATTAAGACCATGACTAGGCATCTTGGAAGTCTCTAAGGTAGGGTGCTTCAGATCAGCACAATGGAAATAAACGGAAGGGAGCTTGTTTGGGTGCACAGAATCTGGGTTTGCAGTCTTATCTCAAAGGAGGCTTCTGCTTACTCCAAGTAAAATTTTGGAGTTGTCTTGCACTCTCATATTGGGTCCTACTTGAGACATAGAGTGTGATTTACATGAGTCTCAAACAGTCTTGAGTGTTGGAAGCCTTGAATGGTCATAGCCAGAAAAACTCTCTTCTACTGATGAAAATATTTTGAAAAGACCACTTTCAGCAATTGTCTGGGAAATGAATCTTTCTGTCCTTATGGTGCCATAAAGCACAGGGTTAGGGTTAGGGTTAGGGTTTGGGTTAGGGTTAGGGTTAGGGTTAGGGTTAGGGTAAAATTCGCTTTTCAGTCAAAGTTCTGTACTTAGTTTATGGTACTGGTGAGAGTCTGTTCCTGAAAGAAAAAAAAAACTTATAAAAAGGAAAACAGGGCAATTAATTACAGTTTTGACAGCTGTGTAGACTGAATGTCAAATTAATGTCATCTTGTGTTTTTTCTGCTCTTCTTTTTAGATCCCCTAAATGGACTTCTTTTGGTCTCTACAACTTAGCTGATTGAGTGAAACTCATACATATGCCCAAATCAATTGAGCCTCCTCACAATGATTTTCTCAAGACACAACTACTTCACTGGTCTTTTTACAATTCCTGTATGGAAAGTGAGTACTAAAAAGAAGAGAATTAGATCATCTGTTTTCAAATTGAATCATCTGAGTTCTTATCTCCATTGCAACATGGAATCAATGTCCTTCTGATAAGGAGAGTGAATTGACCTAGCTAGGATTGTACTTTCCCCTCTTGCTTTCTGTTTTTTTTTTTTTCTTTAGTACATAGAATTTTGAGTCCTCAGGTACAGTTTAAATTTTAGTTCCAATCTTGTTAGACATCCCGGTGGAATAGTGTCCTCTTAAATAATTAGGATTTCTAAAACTAGAGGATGCGGAAGCATGGTGTAAGATAATGTAATTGCCAAGTGGGTTAATGGGAGTGATAGAGAATGAAGAATCTTCAACTGTGACAGTCTAGCTCCTGGATCTATGTAGTCTATCTCTTGGTAGCACAAACTGATATAATGTTATGTAATTTAAGAAGTATAAGCAACATCATCACCTGTTCCAGAATTCTACCAGGCCAGTACCTTTTTATTTATTTATTTTTTGTAGGTGAAAATACAGTGAATAACATGGTCATTGACCCATATAATATCTTTGTTTTTGTTAACTGTGGTCTCATTCACTTTTATGCATGATCCCTTGGCACTTTATTAATGGTGCGTGCTTATGATTTATTGTCCCTAAAAGCAAAATGTAAAAAAAAAAAAAAAAAAAAAAAAGTTTGGGTTTTTCTTGTTAAAATTATTTCTTCATTAAAAGAGGTCCACTTTTTAATTTATGATAAGAGAATGATGAAAAGAATGATGCTGTCACAAGAACCTAGGAATAGACCTCTCTTCCTAACTGGCTGGATATTTGTAAGAAGTATTTGATAGATAAAATGCAGTGACTGGAAACCACTATGGTACTCAGTCCTCATTCATCCTGTGCATCATCAGAGGCTGGATAAATACAACTAGCGAAGTCAAGTTGTCAACTTGGTTGTCTTGTACAATGTCCATGATATATTTGCTTTGGTATTTGATAGCATGAAATCTCATGATATTTACACTGCATTATCTCTTTCAGAGATCAATCCCGATTACTGTACCCCCCAAATTTTATAGTCTTCAAAAGTTCCTTCTAGACTCTTGAAAAGTCTTAATTTCTTCCTGTAAGTTTATGTACCTTCTTAGCTGAGGTAACATTTTTTACAGTGTAATTAAGGGTGAAGTGTGCTGCCAAGTATTCTTCTCTTTAGAAAGAGCTTTTACCACTTTTCATTTTTCAAGGCTAACGCTGAAAGATACTGTAAAATGATGCTATTTTATTTCCATTTACTTCTAAATGAAGCTAACTCATATTTATTTCCAGTAACATTTTGTTAAAAGATTGCCAATTTCTCCTTCTATATGATTTATAAAGGGACCTTTTCCCAAAGAAGGGAATGAATAGGTGTTGTATCAATTCTTTGCTCTGAAATTTATTGGGGTTTTCTGAGAAAAGTGTAACTTCGTGATTATCTTCTTGATTAGTTATTTGCTTAGTTATTGGTCACACTCTACAAGTGTGACCCTAGGCGAAATGCAAAGGATGATAAAGAGTAAAATAAGTAGAAGCTATACATTTATTATGCTTTTGTAACTGAAGAAAGGTTTGTGAAGTACTTTATGACTTGCATAACTCTCTACCTTCCATTTAAAGTCATAAGATAAAATTCATCTTTATTTTTTGTGTTTCACAAATAAACTTCTAAAAATAAATTTTACACCTATTTTTTCTAATCCTGTTCATGATTTTTCCATTTTCTTGATTAAATGAAATTTTCATAACTCATACTAACTTGATAATCTGTGTCATTTCCTGGCTTACAAACAATTATTGATTTTTGTCTCTTTTTATTTATAGTTGGCCTCCAGTGACTAAGAGGAAGACTCCTTTCTGTCTGCTCCTCCCAGCCCTGCTCCAGGCTCTCAGCTTCCCAGACCCTCATGCAATTGGTTGTAAATTCTCCCAGAAGCTTTTTTACTGTCTAATTTTCAGAACTAAAAATAGAAAATAAAATAAAAACTTAAAAAAAAACGTTAAAATGCATAATGTGGAGGGAGAAAGCAGTATATATATTTGTAATTAGGCTTTTTTAAAATTTTGAAAATATTTCTCTTTTTTTAATGTGGGTCAGCCACTGATATTTCATCAAAATATAACAGTTTCTTTGTTGAGTTAAGGTAACCAAGGAATAGCCACACCCTCAGAACAAAATAAAACACACACATACAAAAAAAAAAGAAAAAAAAACAGAATCATCTTTAACCTAACGTTTTATAAAATGTCTCAGATCCTCGTAACTTGCACACAAGCTTCTGTGTTCAGTTGAATTGTAACTGCTTTTTGTATTTGGAGAGAGTGTGACCACTGAACTTGAAACCTTTTATTCTGAGGGTCTTGGTGGTTTTTGGTGAGATTAAGTAGGTGACAGGGTGAAGAGAATGTGGGATGTTCTTCCCTATTATAACATGAATTTTTCTCCACAGTCTACTCTCAGCTGCCAGACCTCAAGTTTTTCTTACACTGGTATAATTTAACTATTCTTACTTCCCCTTTACCAATAATTTTTAACAGCAGATTATCAAACTACACTTATTAAGAACAATTTTAAAAATAAAGTTATAGTTCACCTAACCAGTCTACACTTATTTCTTATGGTTTCACTCACCTGCTATGCCTGTTTTTAGTGTCTGAAAAACATGGATATTATTTTCCATATTTTATCCAGTTTCTTTCATGTATATCCTGGAAAGAAAATCTGGTCTGGAAATATTCCATTTTGATTGAATGCTATATTCAAGAAAATAATATTTAAACATGCTAAACATATCTACAGAATTTCTCAAGAAGTTATGCTTTAACCAAATAGAATATCCTTAAAAGAAAAAAACTATGGTCAGCTTCAATAAAGCAAGAATAGAACCCAAGTATTTATCATTAATGATAGATTATAGATGATACATACAGAATAACCACAAGATTTAAAGAAAAAATTGTAAGCAGACTGTCAATTAATGATAAATAATAATAGATTTTTCATTAATGATAAAATTCTAAAAAAGCAATTTTCTGTGCCTCATTTCAAAGAGAGTTACTCAATATAGAAAAAAAAATAAAACAAAAAGAGCACAGTTTGTGGACAGAAATTGTGGTTCTAACTACAGAGCTCAAGAAAGTTATGCTGATTCTGCAGTAGACCTTGAAAATAGTTTTGTTAGCTTACCTCAGTCCTACCTTTAAAATGATGCTTTAATAGAAATATTAGCTAGTAAGTAATCAAATGATTGAATACAGAAAAAGTTAGAAAATTCTAGTGATCTATTTTTCATACCTCTCACACAAAAAAATGAGTATTGGAAAATACAGGAAAAACAAAGTGATAAAAAAGAAAGCAAAAACCCACTAAACAAATAATGGAAAGTCAAGTTCTGCATATGAAACACAGTAAAATGTGCACTTTTGTAATATTTGATGGGATAGAAGAAAGTAGTATTGATTGTTCTTGATGGTAAGAACATCCCTCCATGAGCAGCATTCATGTCCTGATATTGGATGTTAGAAAGGCTAATAAATTAGAGAAAGAAAGCATTCTTACTTCTTGTGTGTGTTTTGTGATGAAATCTATTTTAAAGTCAAATTTGTGAAAATTATTACTGGTTTTTAACCTTCATAAATTTTCTGTAAACAAAGAATGCAACACATAATTATTTTTAAAAGGGAATAACTAACTGATGAAGCATGAACACAGGTACTTGTAACTATTGAAAAATAGAGTGGGGTGTTGTGGTGTGTACAGATGCTGATAGTCAGAAAAAATAAAGTTTCCAATGTAGATTAAGCAAAAAATCACAGAATGCATATCATTCTGATTTCATAAATGATAATCAATTAAACACTAAAGCCTTTTAATATTTGATTCATTAGTCCTGAAAAGAGAGAAGTAGCCCCATAAACTAAATTGGTTTTTCTCCCTCTCTCATTGCTATTGGAAAAAAATAATGGGAACACCTAATACATTGTGTATATGTATATATTTCAAGATTATGTATATATTTCAAGTACATATTTCAAGTTTCTATGTATATATTTCAAGATTATGGTCAATATCAGTCAACTAGTAGTATGTATGGCTAAATTTATTTCCTTTTAGAACTTTAAATAGTTGCAGATAGAGTGGAGGATGCTGATTTGGGTCTAAAGTATGAAAACTACTGTTTTATATGGTACTGGGGATTGAAACCAGGGGTGCTTTATCATTCATATGTATTCACAATTCTTCAATATTTTATTTTGAGAACTGGTCTCTCTTAGTAACCAAGGGTGGTCTTAAAGATGTGATCCTTCAAGGCCTCAGCCTCTATGATTTTTCAGATTACAGGTATGTACCACCACATCAGGCCTGGACACTACATATTAATTTTTATATGCATCTAATAATCAAAACTATTTTAAATATTCCTGCCTTTTCTTTTATTTAAAATATTGAATACTAACTTTCTGACATTGCTGGAGAGCATCTGCCTTTTCCCTCACTCCCACTTAGCTTGAGGAACACACAGAAAGAAACCAGAAAAACTGGTTTCAAAATATAACAGAATCCACTCTACAGCCATTCATATGTAAACAGAACAAAAAACAAACAAACAATTATACTGAAGCCAGAGACAGTGGCACAGGCCTGTCATCACCAACAGCTCTGGAAGTTGAGGCAGGAGGACTGCAAATTGGAGGCCAGCCTCAGAAACTCAGTGAGAGTCTGTCTCTAAATAAAATTTAAAAAAAGGCTGGGGATGGGGCTCAGGAGTTCAATGTCCCTGGGTTCCATTCCTGGTACCAAAAAATAAAAAAAAAAATGCAGACTTTTTGTGCTTCTGCTGGACATACCTGGAAATGGATGATTACAGCAATGACAAAGATGGAGGCAATGAGATTCCTGAGGTAGAGGTGATTCTGGTGGGAGAAAACCTCTCTAAGGGCTGGGACTTTGTCTGTGTTCGTGGCCCAGGGATGGAACAGTGCAAGATGGCGACCTCCAATTCCATGCCTGTTGGCAGAGTAGGATACAAACATGAAGGGAAGAACAAAGGGCTGGACTCCGCTGGGTCTTGGGCCTCCTCCTGGCCAAAGCAGAGGCAGGAGAACAGAATAAGCCAGGAGACTCAGCCAGGAGACTCATGCACCAACAGTCACAGGGTGATGATCTGGATTTTTTTTGCACCAAGGTTGGAACCCAGGGGCCCTCAGCCACTGAGCCCCACTCCCAGCCTATTTGTATTTCATTCACTGACAGCATCTCACTGAGTTGCTGAGGCCTTGCTGTTGCTGAGGCTGGCCTCCAAGTTGATATCCTCCTACCTTAGCCTCAGCAACAGGCAGAAAGGGGCCTGGCCTGAGGAAAAGGCAACAGACCAGCCAGGGACACTGCAGCACAGGGCACCAAGGTCTGAGCACTTCAGAAATGGCATGAGACTCACTTTAGAACAAGAACACAGTGGGAAATGCTGTCACCATGGCCCCTGCAGCCCAGGTCGGTGCTTTACTAAACGTGGCATCTGTGGGCAGAGTGGCTAATAGCTGGGGACTCAGATGTCCCAGTCTCTCCCTGGGACTGCATTTTCCTGTTACCCAAGAGTTGGAACAGCAGGACTCGTGTCACCTTCTGGATGGCCACTCAGATGGGCCATTAGTCCTGTAGACCACATGGACAGGATATCTGTGACAGAAACGCTGTACTAGCTTTCCCTGGCCCCCTGGCATACCCGTGGTGGTCTTCTTACAGCCCCTCTCCCTGCCACCTGTGGCTGTGTAGGACAACCGCTGATGTTTCTATGGTAAAGAATCTGGAGACATGAAACCTTGAGCATTTTGTAAAGGAGGAAGTTCAGCAATCTCAGTAGGAGAGAGTAGGGACTTGTCCTGGATCCTCTTGCCACCAATGACCTCTCTGAATCCCTGCACTTGCTCCGCTGAGCCATAAGTGGACCCTCAAACAGACCAACTCATCTCTGCCCCAGGGCCTTTGCACCCGCCAGGTTCTCTAGATGGACCTGTATCACTCTTCCCCAGTCACCCCATCTTCCTTCTGTGCTCTATTCTGACCCCGGGGCCCTGGGATGACGCTGACGCTCACACACCTTACGTTCTATCCCTTTGTATTATTAGCACCCACAGAAGCGCCTAGTGCTTAACAGCACCTTACTGACAAATGTCTGAAATGAAAGGTGGGTGACATCAATGGCAGGGTGTGGGCCTTAGAAGCTTTCTGAATGTTTAACATGGTCACTTCTTGCAAATCACTACCCTCTGATCTCTAGGAAATGGGTTGTTTCATGCACTAGTGTTATGGGGGCAAGAGCCATGTGACATCTGTACTGTCCACCTCCCTCCCAGCCTGGACTGTCCCAAACCTCAGGGAAGAAGGACCAACTGCACTCTCCACTCTAGGGTCCCTTCCACACCCCACTTTACAGGTCACAAGCTGAGCCGTGGTGGCACTCCTGCTAACAGGAAAGCCTTTCAGCTGAAAGCTACCTGAGCCTGCTCCACCATCCTCTTGCCCGTCCTGGGGCTGTCCCCGTGGCTCCACCATTTTGGCTCCTTACAGCACCACTCAAAGCCCCCCAGGTAAGATCTCTGCCCCAACGAGGTACCAGAGGTGGCCAAGGCAGCCACCTCCATGTCTCAGTTGTCTGTGGCCTTTATCTCTCCCTAAGTCCTAAGGCCCTCACTCTGATGTCACACTGGCTGACTCAGGCTTAATGACTTTGCCACCTTGCCAGACATTTTCTCAGCCTGTCTCCAAGGGACAGCAAATCATTCCTTCAAAACTGTCCCCTCACTCACCATCCTGCTCCAGAGCAAAGTGATCCTCTGGCTGGCTGCCATGGCCCAAGCCTTCACTGACTGGTCCCCTGTGGTCACCACTGCTCCCACTCTTTTTGAAGGCAGCCCCCCGCCAAAGCCAGGAGGTCTTGGCAGACTCCTAAACTCCTACCCAGATTTCACCGCCACATCCACAGCTGGGGCCCAGCTGCTTTGCCCCCAGATCCTCAATTCACCTTAGATTTTCTGAAATTCTAGGAAGAGTCTCGTGTCACCTTTGCCTATTCTTCTGTAAGTGTCAACGACACTCCTACCTGGGGTCCAGTCTTTCCCATGGGATCTCTCAGGCACCCTGCAGGGACGCATCTGCAGTTTCCTCAATTTGATGTCATGGCACTGAAAGCCAAGGACCAGCTCCACAGTCAATTCCAAAAAAACACAAAAAATGCACACAAATATTTTCCATGAGAGACTTCCCAGCAAAAAACAGATTCAGGGATCAGAGGCCAAAAGAAAAAGAAAAGAAAAAAAAGTCAATTTCCCTCTTCTAAGAAGTTTCACATGTTTTTCAATTTTTATTTTATTAAGATTTGTAAGCCAGGTGTCATGGTGCATGCCTGCAATCCCAGTGGCTCTGGAGGTTAAGGCAGGAGGATTGCAAATTGGAGGCTAATGTCAGCCAAATTGGGGCTCTAAGCAACTCAGCGAGACCCTGTCTCTGAATAAAATACAAAAGAGGGTTGGGGACGGGGCTCAGGGGTTAACTGTCCATGAGTTCAATCCCCAGTGCCTTCCTCCCCAAAATGGCAATACTGTGGGTTGAACCCAGGAACAGTCATTCTACTCATGACTGTTTTGAGACAGGGTCTCACTTATTTGCTAAGGCTGTCCTTGAACTTGTAATCATTGAACTAACTGCTCCTTGCCTGAACAAGTGGTTTGGTGTAGAAATTTTATGTTTAGAATCTTATTCGCTAAGAACAACTGCTAAAATATGTGCAGATGATTGCCCAAGGATATTCATTTCGATGCTAACTGTGACTGAGAAAGAACTGAAATGTCCACCAGAAGACAATAGACTAAAATCAACACTTCTTTATCTTTTCAGTGCAGGTTCCTGCTAAGAAATTTGAGGCAGGATTACTCTGTGGCATGCTAACTGTCCTTGAAATATTCTTAGAGGACATGAAAGTTTAGATATCATTTTGATTGTAAGTGTTGTTGTTGTTATTGTTATAATAATAATAATAATAATAATAATTATAGTTATTATTATTATTATTATTATTATTTGGTACTAGGGATTTAACCGAGGACCACTTAACCCCTGAGCCCTGTCCCCAGTTACTTTTATATTTTATTTAGAGAAGGGCCTCAATAAGTTGCTGAGGCTGGCCTCCAGCTTGTGATCCTCCTGCCTCGGCCTCCTGAGCTGTTGGGATGATAGGCTTGAGCTTCTGCACTCAGCTATAATTTTAAACATTTGCACACTGAAAATTCAGAAGAAATGATTCTGAAACAGTTATTTTCCCCCAGAAGAATACTCTGCATACATGAAAACTTCCAGCAGATGTGCCCAATGGGAGGGAGGGCCCTTACCTTGGTCGGTGTTGATGGTGGTGGGGTTGAAGGCCTTCTCCAGGATGGTTTCACAAATGTTGCTTGAGATGGAGAGGGAAAAGCCAGAGCCCAGGCCGTGCCCTTTATAATGAAGCTCATGCAAAAGGAAGACGATGAAGCCTGCCACAAAGAACTGCGGAATTAAAATAAATTAATTAATAGAAGTGAACTCTGTGTTACTGGCCCCAGTGCCCTGGTTCCTTCCATCTTCAATGACAGGGCTCTCTGCTATGAGGGCCAAATAAGAGACCCTTCCTCAATCTGCCTCATGAAAATTCAGAAGCAAAAGCCAGGGTCTTTCAATTCTCTATTTTTTTTTTAAATCTATTTTTTAGTTGGAGGTGGACACAACATCTTTTTTTTATTTTTATGGGGTGCTGAGGATCGAGCCCAAGGCCTTGTACATGCCAGGTGAACCTCTGCCACTTAGCCACAGCCCCAATATTTTTTTTTGTTTCTTAATTGTTTTGGGGTTTGCAGGTGGACAGCATGCCTTTATTGATTTCAGTATTTCTCATTGTAGATGGGCGCAGTGTCTTTATTTGATTGATTTCTTTTTGGGCGGTGACCAGCCTCTAACCCGGGGCCTTACCCTGCTCAGGCCAGTGTTTAGCCTTGAGCCTAGCCCTGAGCCTGGAATGGCCCCAGGTCTGGCTGAGTACTGCTGAGGAGGAAGAGGGACAACAGGGTCACTCAGAAAGCGGGGTGAGAGTGGGGGTTCACCTGAGTGGTGATCAGAAGGCAGATCCCAGAACCCATCTTTGAGGGGGTCCCTGTCCATTCCTATCATCACATCCATAATGGACTGGCCGATGGTGACAATCATGCCAAACACTAGGGTCCTAAGAAAATCTTGAGCAGAGTGTGGCAGGAATATAGATGATAAATACTGACACTGCCCATAGGCAAGTGCTTTACTAAACTTCAGACCAGTCATCCTAAATTCTTTTTTTAAAAAATGATCTTGAATTCTTAATATGGGAAAACATTTTTAAAAAATTGTCAACGGTAAGGAGAAAACTTCTGAGGCTGTAGCTCAGTGGTAGAGGCACTGAGTTCCATTTTCAGGTCTGCATAAAAAAATATTAAAAACAAAGAGAGAAAGAGAAAAAACACCCAATTTGGGCTGTAGAAAAATAATGCAAATTTTTTGTTTGTTTGTTTTGATTTTGGTACTAGGGATTGTACTCAGCGTCACTCAACCACAGAACCTCATCCCCAGCACTATTTTGGTTTTATTTAGAGACAGCGTCTCACTGAGCTGCTTAGGGCCTCGCTGTTGCTGAGGTTGGCTTTGACTCACAATGCTCCAGGATCAACCTCCCGAACTGCTGGAATTAGAGGTGCGCACCACTGCACTAAGCCAAGTATATTATAAAATGTCAAAAATAAAAATTTAAAAAAGAAAACCACTTATTAGTGCCTTAGAAGGATAATGCATTAATTTAAGGCATTGAATAATAAATGCATTACTTAATATTTAATAATGCATTACTTAATTCATTAATGATTAATGCATTAATACATAAAAATATTCTACAATCTTGATTTGTGTCTGAAACTCACAATTTAAGTTAGATGGATTTCTCACTGAATTATTTAACCTACTAACTTAAGATCTCAAAGACATGCTGTATGGAAGATGGCAGAGTAGAAAATTGTAAATATTGTTTTCTAAATAGCACATTCCATTTAACAGAGGGTAGGCTTGGCTGACTCTGAGGCTGGCCCCCATTATTGGGGCTGATACAGCCAATACTCTTAACCTAGTTTAACAGCATGTAGAAACTGAGACTCCAGAAATATTATCTAAATTTCTTCCACATCAAAATATCTAATCAACAGCAGAGCTGGACTGAGAGGATCACCTTTTTGCTCATTAAATCCTTTTAAATACAGAAGAAAAATAGCTCTTGCTAAATAACTACCATGTGTTAGGCACTGTGAGAGTGATTATTTAATTTAATCCTCTTTTTTTTTTATACTGAGGACTGAGCAGACGTGCTTCACTTCTGAGTCTCATCCCCAGCCATTTTTTATTTTATTTAGAAACAGTGTCTCACTGAGGTGCTTAGGGCCTCACTAAGTTGCTGAGGTTGACCTCCAAATAGTGATCCTTCTGCCTCAGCCTCCAAAGCTGCTGTAATTAGAGGCATACTCCACAGGATCTGGCTTTGATTGAATTCTTATGACAGCTCTGAAGTAGATGTCACCTCCTTCGTGAGGTATGGAAATCATGGCTGGTGAAGGGGTGACCTCCATGCACTGATCCTTCAAGTCCATCCTCTGGGGCATTCCGGCCCTCCCCTGCCCTGCCTGGCCTTCCCCCATACCCAGCACCACCCAGAAGTGCTCTCTCACTAACAGGCCATGGAGCACCTACAGGGTCGGCAGGCAAAGCACACAGGCCAAACTGGGCGGTTTTAATGCCCCAATTTTAGAGCCAATTCAAATTCTCAACTGGACACCAGAAATTTACCCATGATCTTTCTTAAAGTTCTGGGCTCACGTTGAAGAGGGCTTGGTCTTTTGGGGTGTCACCCACTTCAATCATCTTGGTGCAAGCCAAGAGCTGCATGATGAGGCCCAAGTTGACCATTGCAGAGATACCGAGCTCCATGAGTGTGCCTAAGGAAACGGGCAGCCACAAAGCCTCTGTGAGCTCAAGAAAGCAAGACATTATTTAATAAAATGAACCTACACAATTGAATGAGACCCCTTTTCCACATTGGATGGGCTTCAGGTTGCTGGCAGCAATTATAGCATAACCCCCCAAAACCAAAGATAAGAACACAACTCAGTTTCTCTGTCGAGCCCACCAGACCCCATGTCATTCTGTTTGGAAAGTCACGTACCCCTCAAGAGCCTACTGCATTCCCATCCCCATGGACAGATCCATTCTGGCTGGACAGAGAGGCCCGTCCTTCATCAGTTCATAAAACTGGAGAACATTCCAATCATTTCCTGAGTCTGCAGATGGGGCTGGCACATTTGAGTCTAGTTGGGAATCAACCTTCTCTTTCCATCATGTTCAGATGAGCTCTGATTCTGAGTGACTGGAACCTCTTTGGAACCCCATTTTTAAACCGTGTTCATCAAATGCACCATCAACATACACAAGAAAATCATTTCTAGACACACAGGTGACTGAATAGATTTGACCCTCCACTGTCACTCATGGTTTTGATCCATATGTTTCACCTGTAGATATGAAAAAGATGCAGCTGAGAAACCAATAGAGAGTTCTGGAGAGTATTCAATATGGACTCACCATCTCATTTCAGGGATTTCAAACACTCTAGTTTTTTTAAGTTTTCAGAAATTCTCAAGCAGAGACTTCTCTTGCTCTTCCAGGTTTTGTATTGCATTCAAACCCAACTCTTAAGAAGATGGTGTTTCCCAGGCTGAATGCACCGTTGATCATGTTATTTGACGTGGCACATGCAGACTTTCCAGGCCACAGAGCTGCCCATTCTCTGAGCTCCACAGAAAGGCTGTAGTTTAACTAAATGGTGCTGGTCCAGCAGAAAAGAGGCACAGTGAGTCGAAGCCTCCCGCTGTTGGAGGCCAGAATCCCTCACATCCAGTAGAAACGGTCCACAGAATCTGAGGCCATAATACCAAACAAAGGATCTGGAAACAAGTAGAAACCAAAGGAGTGGCACATGGTTCCCCCCCTCCCCCTTTCCCCAACAAAAGCACAGGAGACCGGATTGACCTGACAGCAGACTAAGAAGATGAAAAGGGGGATGGCTCGCCACAGCACCTTTGCCTTCAACTGGACCTGAAGAAGAGGTAGAATCAGAGGACATGAAGTTTCCCAGTAAGTCATTAAAAATAGAGTCCAACAGACACTTTCTCTGATCACCAAGAAAGGCCAAGGTGGGCTGGTGGCACAGCTCCATGGGGAAGCACTTGCTGAGCATGCATGATGTTCTGAGTTTAGTCTCCAACAGAAAACCTCCACCAAAAAAGCGAAGAAGCCAAAACATGCACCAAGCAGAGTCCTGAAAGGTGAGTCTCATGCTTTCTGTGGACAAACCCAATGCGAAGATGTCCGTACGTATCACGTCTGGGAATGCTCATATTATACAGCATCATGATCTTTCCACTGCTTAAGTGAGTTCAATGGCAAAGCTGTACTCTTAACCATTGACATGAACAGTTTAGATCCTCAAGGAGGGGCAAGAGGAAGGCAAGTTCAAAGACAGCCTCAAAAAAAGTAAGGCAGTGAGCCACTCTATGGGACCCTGTCTCTCAATAAAAAACAAACTAGGTGTGGAGACATCTCTCAGTTAGTGGTTGCTTCTGAGTTCAATCCTAGGGATAAGTAAGTAAGTAAGTAAGTAAGTAAATTCTTTCTGTTGTTGATATTTTTAAAATAATATTTAATCTTTATTTTATTTACCTCTTCTCTGATGTTTAGTATTTTTTATTCTACTAGCTTTGGGTCAGGCATGTTCTTGATTTTCTACCTCCTTGAAGAGGAATTCTTGGTTGTTTTCTTTTTTGATATAGGTATGTACTGATCTAATCTTAAAATTGCCTCTGCTCTATGATATAGGGATTCTATTTTGTGTTTCTATCATTTTTCTCAAGAATCTTTAAAAATTTCCATTCTGTTTGTCATTGACCCTGCTATTTGAGAGCTTTTTGTTATAATCGCAGATATGCAGGATGTTTCTGAAGTTCCACCTGTTGTAGGTTTCCAGTTTTATTACATTGTGTTCAGAAAAAAAGTTATTTCAAATGATTTTTAGCTTTTAAAATTTGTTAAGGTTTGTTTTATGACTTAATCTGTTGTCTATTCTGGAGAATGTTGTTGGTACTGTTGTGAAGAATTTGTCGTCTTTTGGTTTTTGTTGGAAAGTTCAGTTAAGCCTATCTGCTCTGCAGTGTATTTTAAATTCTGTGTAAAGCAAGAAGAGACAGAAGCAAGGTGTTGTGTATATTGTATTTCTCATGAGAGGATTAAGTCTGTGAGATTTTCCAGCGTACTTATGGTTTTGTTTATGTGACTTCTGATAACAAATAGGGTTTATTTTGTGTGTGTGTGTGTGTGTGTGTGTGTGTGTGTGTGTGTGTAGGGGGGTTGTATGTTGTATTTCTGTGTGAATGCATACTCAGTGTTTGGTTATATCATGTGCATGCCTTCAGGAAGTGTAGAGTATATAGGAATGTATAAGCCTGCATTTGGAAAGTATACATTATAATTGCATGACCGTCAATACCTGGGTGATAACAGGCAGGTGTATTTGTGGGTATGTATATATTTTCTTAGAAAGGAAGTGGTGGTGTGTGTATTCGGGGAAAGCAGGGATAAAGGTGATTTATGCATCTGTGTTTTTGTTGGGATGGCAGTGAGTTGTGGGTCATGCACCTGTTTCTAAATGTGAGGTGTTTTAATGATATCTGTGGTGAAAAGGGTTTTAATGAGTGTGCATCTTTCCATGTATGTGCCTCAGCAAGAGATGTTCACAGGTCTCTGTGGCTGGATGGCATGTGTGCATAAAAATCTCTTTGAACTTCCCCAAGATTGAGTGGAACTAGAAATACCCTGATTACAAAAATGTAACATTCTTAACCCTAAATGACACAGGTACAACCACTCACATACACACATAACCATTTAAGCTAATTAGAGTCATAAAGCTATAAGAATTGGGCATTATAATCCACTGGTATATTAACCTATTTAAGATGGTTGGGCTTTTTATACAAAAAATGCTGAAGTAGTCCTGAAGAATGTTTGTATTGAAACAGATGAGAAATATTGGTTGAGGCCCACTGCTATTTTGTGTTTCACTGATATTAATGGAGAGACCATTAGGAGCAGCGCACAAGCTGAGCTGAATAAAGATAGCCAATTTCAAAGAAAATCATATTTTATATAATACAGGACCTTTTAGATCACATCAGGTTAACTCTTTTGGAAAGCAAATGTGTAAGCCATGCAGTTCACAAGACATGACGTGGATCATCCACATTCCGCATGGCTTGTGAGGCCTCTGTTTGGCAGCAGAAGACCCTCAACACTGGTTCCCAAAAAAGAGATTCCTGCAGTCCAATATTGGGATTAGAAAATTGTAGTAAACTATGGTGAAAGCAATTTTGAAGACAGATGCCTTCTGTTTGTTTCCAGAAAAATGGGTAAGGAAAATATAAGTTAAAAAGTCCTTTTCCATGAAATCCTATTTGTTTTGCTTTGTGAGCATACCCTATAGAAGAAAATAGAATTCTGACTGTGAGGGGAAATCTGGACCTCCAGTGATTGTTATAGAAGAATAGGAAATGTTGACACCAAGGGTATGCTATTAAATACTTAGCATAGGACTGCCTACTTCTTTGAGAGAAGGCTCTGTGGTAAATAGAAAATGCTGGTAAAATCTTTTCTTTTGATTTCATGAAGCCTAGAATTTTATTTGATGTTTGAGATCCACTGTGCTTTGAAATACAATCTTCTTAGCATCCCTGCCACAAGTTTTTATGCAAGGTGATTTAGCGTACTGTGATGGGCTAACATCCATTTCTTCTTTTTATGGGAAACATTTTTTACTAAAAAAAATAAAAATGGTCAATACTCTTTAATAGGGAATTTTATTCATCATTGAGTGGAGGCTTTCTTAAAATGCTTTTATTCAAACACATCTTTTTTTTAGAGAGAGAGACAGAGAGAGGGAGAGAGAGAGAGAGAGAGAGAGAGAGAGAGAGAGAGAGAGAGAGAGATTTTTATATATTTTTTTTTTAGTTTTTGGTGGATACATCTTTATTTGTACATGGTGCTGAGGATCGAACTCAGGGCCGTGCACATGCCAGGTGAGCACACTACTGCTTGAGACGTATCCCCAGCCCCCTCAAACACACCTTTTATTTAAAATATAGAAATGACTGGCTTTACAAAGCCAGTTATGTAAAAAAAATTCAGACACTTTAAAATAAACATATCACTCACATTATATTTTCTACAAAAATATTTTATTTACCATTAAATTTAGAAAAATATAAAAGAATCAAATTATTTCACATACATATAAAAGTTAACCTTAGATAAAACATATATAAATTTATACATAGTGTTCTATAGTGCACATACACATACATATTCTAAAATATATATTAGATTTAATCGACTTGGAGAAAAATTTCAGGAAGTATCTAGAATTGATATTGTTTAATAAACTTTCATGAATAAGTAATTACAAAATCGTGTCTAAACTTGTGAGAAATAGTTTCATATGTTATCTTTATCCCAAGAAAGTAAGTTTTCAGAGATTTATCAGAGGATACATAATCTGTCATTCCTCACTGTCTTATCATGCATTCACTACTTTTCTTATTTTTAGTGTGGATTCTCTAGTGCATTAAGACTTCTTTCTTCATTTGTATATTTAGTTTTCCACTTCTACCTATTTTGTTTTACTTTCATAATCACTCTTTGTATTCTGTCTTTCTGTATCTCAAAGAATAGATTTAAATGAGACAATATATTATTTTTTAATAAATGAATATATTTTAGTTGCTTAAAAAGTATTTGGTTTTTTTTTTCATAATATGTTACAGTTATTCTTGAGTATTACAAACTCCACAATGGAATATATACAACATTTCAACATATATAAACATGCTTTTTTATTTTTGTATTTAAATATTTGATTTCCTCTGAATTTGCTCACAATCTTTTATTACATAATTTTTAGATTTTATTCTAATTTATTATAAAAGACAGTAGAATGCATTGTAATTCATATTACCCAAATAGAGTACAATTTTTCATATCTCTTGTACACAACAGAGTCACACCATTCATGTCTTCATACATGTACTTAGGATAATGACATCCATCTCATTCCATCACTTTCCTATCCCCATGCTCCCTTTCTTGCCCTTCCTCCACGCTGCCTTATCTATAGTTTTTTCTGTTCCTCCCATGCTTCTCCCTCCTTTCCATTACGTATCAGAAATTTTATGTCACAGAAAACATTCAGCATTTGGTTTCGGGGGATTGGATTACTTGACTTAGCATAATATTCTTCAGCTCCATCTATTTACTTGCATATGCCATGATTTCATTCTATTAAATGATGAGCATTATCCCATTTTGTATAAAAAGAACATTTTCTTCATGAATTCATATTCTGAAGGGCATCACAGCATACTAAAAGAATGCAGCTACAACAATGTTTATACTACCACAATTTAAAAAATGATTTTAACTATCAGATTATAAATGCTTTTTCTAAAAATCTGATATAAAGGTATAAAAACTCTACATGGTTTCTATTGAACATTGTGGATGTTGAAGGTGTTGAATATTTTCTTATATATTTATCATCAGAAATACTATTATTACTACTAATAGAATGTTTCTAAAATGAAAATATTAAATGGAGAAGCCAATAAAGTAATAGCCTTGCCTCATAATGTATTTGGTGTAAGACTTTGTAAATACTATAGTATTTTTTAGGTATAAAACCTTAACTAGATTTCATTTGAATCTTAGCTTTTCGCACTTAATAACTTTATAAACTATGATATATCAGTTTACTCGGGGATTCTCAGTTTACTTATCTGTCAATCATTAATAGTTGCTCTCAGATTTTTCTGGAAAATTTGAACATGCCCAACATTGTTTTCTTTTTCTTTTTTAAAAATATTTATTTATTTATTTATTTTTTAAACAGAGAGAGAGAATTTTAATTTTAATTTTTTTTTTTTTTTTTTTTTTTAGTTTTTGGTGGACACAACGTCTTTGTTTGTATGTGGTGCTGAGAATCAAACCCAGGCCACACACACTCCAGGCGAGCGCACTACCTCTCGAGCCACATCCCCAGCCCTGTTTTTTTTTACTTATATGTTATGAAAGAAATTTTTAGAGTTCTCTAAAGTAAAGTAGCCCTGAAAAGAAGCAAACGCTCTATACAATGTAGACATGCAGTGGTCATAACTTTTGAGATCAGAACTACATGAAGCTTGGTTTTGTATACTCCATCATTTCAAGTTTTGTAAACAAGGGATAAGACAATGTTTCTATACCATGAAGAAGACCTCATAGCAGGACAGGTACACACTGCAGTCACTTATCCCCATGAAGTCCCAATATCACATCCACTTATCACGTCCACCACATTTGCAAAAAACATCTCATTACATCAAAACTGGTATATGAGATGTAACCTCACTAAAAGTCTCACCAAGCACAAAAAAAATTTGGACACCATACATGGGAGGGAGGAAGCCAGGACCAGATCAAACAGAAACTGCTTGCATTAAGACCTGTAGCCACCTTGGTGATGTAGCTGAATACAAAGAAAAATCAAAGCATGAGTATTGGGGTTTATAGATAAGTGTGCAAAAAGCTTATTTGTTCTAAGGCAAGGAAGCAATGTAAACCATTATTGTAACTATACACTTATAAATCACAATTTTAAACAAAAGGACAGAAAAACAGGCAGAAGTATCAAATTAAAGAATAGGATAGAGTTTTTAAGTCATAACAGAAGACTTGACAATCCTTACCAAAGGGGTGAAGATGTACAGAAATTTTCCTTTATGAAGGTCATTTGTGGAAGGAGTGAGTTTTTCGTTTCTGAAGAAAATTTTGGCAGAAAGTATAGAATAAGAGAAGGAATAGCAAAAGCACAAAGGTCACAGAAGGAAGCTAGAGTCTAGTAAGATGTTCAGTTAAAGGGTTGGGGATATAACTCAGTTGGTAGAGTGCTGGCCTCACATTCACAAGGCCCTGGGTTTAAGCCCCAGTACCAAAAAGAAGTTCAGTTACAAATGTTTATTGTGTTTATCATGATGTCATTTAGAACTATTATTAGTATTATTATTTAAATCAGGAATTGAACCCACAGGTGCTAAACTACTGAGCCAAACCCCAGCTCTTTCTTTCTTTTTTCTTTCTTTCTTTTTTTTTTTTTTTGAGACTTAATCTTGCAGAATTTCTGAGACTGGCTTTCAGCTTGCAATTCTCATGCCTTAGTCTCTACAGCCAACCAAGATTACAGGCATTCACCACCATGCCCAGCTTGGAATTTTTTAAAGTTATTTTATTTTTATATGTCAGGACTTCATCTGACAATGATTGTATTTTCTTTTGCTAATGTTTTGAATAGAATCTGTACCTTATACCACAAATAACCAAAAAACTCACTCTTTATGTAAATATGATATTGTCTTAGCGTGAGTGGAATGACTCTACAGTTCTTTAAGTGACTCCCTAAGTATCATCAAGCAAAATGTCAAATCTTTGATATTGTTCCATAAGAAATTTGGAAAAGAATGTGGCACATTAAATGTATATTCTAATAAAATTAAAAAGCCTTGAAAAATATGTCCCAGATACTTGTGCTTTAATCTATTAGGACTAATGTTTTAGACTGTATAGTTGAGAAAATAAATGTTGTTTAGAACCCCACATCTCAGTGATTTATTTAATCAATGTTTATTTCCCACTCTAAAAGGTCTAAAGTGAACAAAATCTAATGGTCAGGCAGGTATACTGTGTGACTTACATCTGAGATAGTTTTCAGTACTCTGGGGTTCCTGCATTTCATGGGTTTTAAGAATCATTTTTCCTCTACAATTTGTTAGTATCACAAGAGTACGTGTTTCCATCAAAAATATCAACATTAGTCTCCCAGACTTTAGAAATCTTCACTTTGTGATGGTGTGCTTTGGGAGAGGCATTAGCTTTCAGAATCAGTTTCAGCCTTCAGCACACTTGTTCGTGCTACTTGCCATCTTGAAGTATTTTTTCCAGCAAAAAGTATGCTTAGAGAGTTATTTTGTGTATGGAGACAAACTTGAATTTAAATTTAACTTGCCTCTTGGCTGATTCATGTCTCTTAACCAGTGATGAATTTCAATTAATCATTTTACATGAATAATAAATGTAAAGGCATATTTAATAGAATAAAATTATAAGTAAAAAGACAATGAGCCATTTTGCCTTCATTAGGATTGCCAAATGAGAAAGAAATTTAATGTATTTTAAATATTTGTAATTTAAAATTATTGTACTTAAAATATTATAGCAATACCTTTAAAACTGTTTCTTTATCTTAAAATATATGATTGAAACTTTATAACTTAAAGATTATTTTTTTAAACCTGAACTCAATGAATCACATCTCACCAGGTGCAAAACTCAAAAATGAAGGCAGAGAACTTGTATATTAAGAACAAGATTATTTTTTTTTAAAAAAAAATAGATGGCTATTTTAAAATCTGAAAGATAATGTTGAAAAGATCCTTCAGAATGAAAACAGAAGATTAGACAAGGAGATTAAATTTTCCTAACATGATTCTAAAATGAGAGAAATGAGATATGGAAAAGGGGAGACAGAACATGAAAAAATAAAATTCCCTACTGCTGAGTGGGAATGTGAATCTTGAAAGAGTTTTAAGTCTTTCCACAAAGTAAAAAGTGATCATGAATAAAGGTGCCAAACCCACAGTTGTCCCTGTGTTACCACCAGTTTCTCTGTCTAAAGACACAGGAGAAGTTGTTTCATGTTTTTTCAGATAAGATTTAAAACTAAACATACAAGCCAGTCAACCTTTCTTTAAACTATGAGCTAAACATAAAGACCATGGTGTCAATACAGACTTTATATCCTGTGATATTACTGTGTCTGTGTTTTAAACAATTTCATCTGTTGCTTTATGAATTTTTAAAAATGACTGAATTCTGTAATGGAGTCCTTTGTAAATTACCTGATAAATTTTGAATAAGAAAAAGTTATCTACCATATCTAGGAAGGCATTAAAATTAATTAATCTATAGAACCAGAAGTAAAAGTGTCCCAGAAATGAATGTAAACTTGCTAGTTTACATTTAACTTATGGATTCTTACCATGTATCCATTAAATTATAAGATTTGAAGAAAAACATTTTAAGAGAGTTTGTACTAGTTATTTGTCTTGGCTAAGGGAAGTCAGACCTCTTAAGACCAACTCCATTCCTCTTTGATATACCCCTAAATGCTGTGTGGTCCTCCACTGGCTTTGACCTTGTTTTTCAGTTCCTACTCTTCTGTAGCACTTTTTGTTCTGACATTATTTAAATAGTGCTCTCATTCTGGGTGGTTCTACACATTCTGTATTATCAGTAACAAGCACAGGGTAATCATTAATTATTGAAGAAATACGAAGGAAAATTACTTCTAAAAAATAGATAAAGAGAGCTAATTATTTTCTTTAACTTTTTTAAGACCTAAATATAATTACTCAAAAACTTGTTCTTCATTTTTTTTTTTGATGTCACACTGGAAAGACATGAGAGAGACACATGGACAGACACAGGGGATGTATAAAATTTTCTGAGGTTAAACCTTGTTGTGCACACCCATTTCTCATGTATTTGCTTAAAATTCTGACTTCTTTTCTCTAATATATAAAATCATTAAGATTTGGTAAATTAGAATGCTTATTAGTTTTGACTTTACATCAAAATTGATTGATATTTTCTTGCCAAGAATTTATTTATTTCATGATCCTCAGATTTTTGAGGCTTGCTTAATATTCTTATCATCTTTCTCTTATGCTTGCATTACTCAGAGACAGAATTGCTGTATTCTTTCATATGTATTTCTTAAGAGCAAAAACTTCAGAGTATTTGTTTGGGTATCAAAGGTATTTTAAATTAATCTCATGGTAAAACAACTCTAAATACTCCTTTCTATGTTTTACATTTTCAAATTGAGGTTTTTTTCAGAGCATATTTTACTGAATATTTGTGTTTCACAATAACAGACTCAGAAATTTCAGTCACTAAAAGCCATTTATTTACTGATATACGTGCAATTTGGATTTTTAATTTTGTGCAGCTACAATCATATTTGATAATAATAGTTATGATGCTTTCATGAACAAAAGTATATTACAAAAATAGATGTATTTCACTATACCTTAATAAAAATGGACATGTATATGTATCATTATTTAAATGTTTATTTTCACCTCTGGGTATATTTTACCAATATTATTATAAAATAAATCATATAGCATTTATTAATTTATGTTTATTTGGTTGTACCACATTTATTTATTATGTTATTGTTGTATACATATTACTGGTTAACACATTCTTTTTTTTAAAGAGAAAGAGAGAGAATTTTAATATTTATTTTTTAGTTTTCAGCAGACACACATCTTTGTTTGTATGTGGTGCTGAGGTTTGAACCTGGGCTGCATGCATGCCAGGCAAGTGTGCTACAGCTTGAGCCACATCCCCATCCCCAGGTTAATACATTCGTAAAAAGAAAATGCTATTTGATAACCATAGTAATGGAATATTAAAGAGCTTATTAAACTACTCTTTTAATACATATTTTCTTTTATCTTTCTAAAACCTTCTAAAATGTGTAAATGTATAAATATACACATTAAGGAACAAGAGATCCTATGGCAATAAGTAATATATCAAAGAATCAAAACCTGATAAATTCAGTGCTAGAATTAACAGTTTTCCTGAATTGCAGGTCAACGATGTCTCTAATGCAGATAGTAAGCAAAACATTAAAATAACTAAATAACTGTAATTGAAATGATTCAGCAAACTATTTGGCATGACCATATATGGCCTCTATTTTAATCAAATATATATTAGATTTACTTATAATATTTAGGTTAATTTATTCCTTTATTTCCTCTATCTCTTCTTTGAGAAATGACCTCTAGTAAACAGCCTCATTTGGCCTCAGGATATGTGTACAGTAAGAAAAAAAGTCTCAAGAGTTCTATTATATTCATAATATATTCACATATTCCCAAGGCCTTTCACATTCTAGTCAGTCACACACAGCAAGCAATTTGAAAGTTCATGAAGTTTTGCAATATAACATTGTTATCCTTCCAAGCCCTTTCTAAGAATTCTGTGTGATTTATTGAAAACATCAAGGAAAATGAATATGTCTTTTTAAACCCAGAACTTGAAATGACACTGGACTCAAGAGATCAAGTTTATGAAGACAGGAGTTATGTGTTATGGCTTCTGTTTATCTGCAGAAGAGCTGTCAAGGTGAAAGGGGTTGTGTGAGAATGGCCTTAGGCCTGAACCTAAGCAACTCCTGTAATGCCAGATTCATGAGACCCCAATAGACCTCCAGGAGCTGAATCTGATGTAGTCAGACAAGAGTGTTTATTGTAAGCTCAAGCCTGGACTCACAACCATTTCAGATTTAGTGGTCCCAAAGAATGAGTCTTGACCCTAAATTCATTGAGGATTAATAGATTTTGTGGGATATTGTATGCATCACAACATCACACAGCCAATCATTTCACATCACAGAAAAGTCAAACAACAACTCTTAACATTGATTAGCACATTCATTGGCAGAAACAAGTTGTGTAAGGGTGATTGGTTAGTTCAAGTTGTGGATACTTTTGAACCGATTGGTTTAGGCCATGAGAGGTTGCAAGAGTGTATATGATAAACTTGCCTAATCATGATACCAATCAACAAAAGTACTGGGAAGGTCACCTGGTGTTTCAGGTATTTTCTGTGTCTCATGTTTTTTGTGGTAGCTAGGGGGTTGCTGTGGGTCCTAACCTAGTGTAACTGAGTCAGGATCACTTGGCATGGAAGATCACTCCAGTTATTTACAGACAAACAACTCAGCAGGGTTAGTATATGCCTAGGAGCACTCTGAGTTTTTCCATGGACAAGGGTAACTCCTCCTTTTGGACAGGCTTTGCTCTGAAGTGGCTGGTTTCTCAAAAATGGAGTCACATCAGTTTCTCACTCCATTTAAAAAAATCCATTTTGAAACCTGAGGTCATTAATAGAGGTCACTTTTCACCAGGCACACCCACATAGCCCTCTAATATGGCCTCAGACAAATTACTTGCCCTCACCCTGATAAGCTGAATAAAGCCTCTGGCAGGCTTTCCTCTCCTGATAAGAGTGAAAGGTGAGAATATCAGGATGGAGACCACCAGACCAGATATTTCTGACCTCAGGGTAAATGGGAATTCTGGTGGCACCTGGTAATTACAAGGTTTGGTAAAAAATAAAAAATAAAAACAAAATTTAGTATAAAAAATAGAGCTAAAAACAGGGATTTAGCCAGCCTAAACGAGTATGTACTCCAGCTGGAGAGTCTGATGAGGACCTACACTGACATCCCATCACTTGCCATCATTTTCCTATTCTCTGTGTGATCCTCACTGCTCTCAAACTCTACCGCCTTGTCTGGACCTTTGTGTGAGCTGCAACTTCTCCCTGTGACCCTCTCCTCAACTGGTCGTCTACTCCCCACCAGAAAAAGCCTGTTTTGCTTTAGGACCTGATCACTGCTGTTGAGTGAGTGTGAATCTGCAGGACATAAAGCCTAAGGCTTGAGAGTTTTGAACTTAGCATTCAGAGGAAATGTCTGTCACTAGCCTGTCATGATTAAATCTGTTTTGCAATGTTCAGAATTAATCTAATATTGTTTTCTGGGAATTAATTAATCTAGAATTGCTTGGTGTTATTTGATTATCTCCACTGCAGGGCCGATCATTAAGGATTGTTGTTTTCTTCATTAGGAACCTATAGAGTAAAGTTGTATTAAGAATTTGAGTGAATAAAGAATTGAAAGGGGCAGAAATGCATGGACATTCTTTATTTCTCCCCTTGACTGCAATGCCACAAGTTTGCTCCCTGGCAAAATGTTGTTATTATTTTTAAAGTATTAAATTAAGGAATTCTTATCACTAAAGATTATTATTATCTTCAATTCTAAATGTTGACTTTACTTTTGGCATTATCTCTGTCCTTTGACTGTTATTGTTATGGCTATTTACTGGTAATGAGGCCTTGCTTTCCCAATGCTGAAGTATAACACCAGAGAAGCACATCAAGGCAAGTTTAGAGTGGAAAGTTGAAGCTTTATTAAAGGACAGCAGAAAAGACTTCTCCCTGGAGGAAGAGGGGGACCCAATGAAGTGGTACCCCCTTTCTCCACAGAAAAGTCCACTTCACCATGGCTGATTTGGAGACTATCAGCCAAAGAGTCTCTGCAAAAGAGTTCAATGTAGATAAACTTTCTATTTTTGTGTTGCCCTGTTTACTTGGCCACTGGCCAAGGTGCTGGACACCCCCTTACTATTTTCACAAATATATCCAGTATAGTACTTTGAAGAAATTGCAAACAAGGCCTCTGGCCTTGAGCTGGGCTTCACAGAGATCTCTACATTTTTAAGATAAGTTACAAATTGGCTCCATGGTAACAGCTGGCAGAGGGAGGAAGAAAGGGAAGAAGAAGTTCTCCTCTTTTCAAGTGTTGTCATTGAAGTGTTAACTTGCCCAGAACAGTGTAAGAAAAAGCTGCTTTTATGTGAACTTCTGCAGACTGTAAACTTCTGAGCCCCTCTACTTACATGCTGGGTATAAAACTCTGAAACTCCCTGAACTTGGAGGGATTGATTGATAACAGCAAAAGCTGTGCTTTCTGAACCTGGATGCAGCCAAATGAAACTGTTTCTTTCTATCTTCAGTGCCTTGCTTCATTTGTCCCTACAACAAACTAGGACACAGCACTGGAAGGACTACTGTCACATGTGATGAGTCAGGTTTTGCAAGAGAAAACACCAACTGGGCTGCTATCCCATACATCTTTCCCACTTAGAGTAGCAATCTGACTCTGATTATCACCCCCAAACCTCTCCCCACAACAAGAGGCCTTTACATATAAGGGTCTGCTGACTGTCCCATGTCAGTCACATGTTATTTGGAAGCCAATGACAGATCCACATGGCTTCACCACAGATGTTTTATCAGACATCTGCACTCCACTGCTCCAAGGCCAGTTCCCAGGAGGCTCCAACTCAATGGCATCTCTGTTCTACACCATTTTCATGAATTCCAGTCAATAAAGAAACTATCTGGTTCAGTCATGATGAGCAACAGGAGATCGGATGGATCTCCAGTTCAGAAATTCCTGGTCATGAGAATTTCAAATATTTCACTGTATTGGTCTAGACATCATTCAAGGATGAAGTAGGTGGCACTGTGGGTCTCAATTCTTTCAGGAACCATTAGGTGTGAGAAAACTCCATTCAAAGAATAATATATATGAGAGAGAGAGAGAGAGAGAGAGAGAGAGAGAGAGAGAGAGAGAGAGAGAGAAATATATATTAAAGACATGTAAAAGGAGAAATAGATATGCAAATTCAAATTCTTAATGGAATATATATCATTCAAAGATCACGAAAATATTTATTTGACTTTACATAGGGTTATGTATAAACTTGTTCAAATATGGAGCTCACCATTGGTTGAACTTTCAGTTCCCCTGGGGTTTGGTGGAAGTGATCTGTTCATGGAATTTGTAGTTGCCAAAGTCAGAATACTCACATGAATGTACCTGTGATAGCAGGAAGGGCAATCTATATGTATATAACAATACATGTTCTTACCCAACCTACAGAGAAAGGGAATCCATAAGTTATATATTTGTTAAATTTGACGATACATGGAGAAGCATTAGAATGAAAATGTGACTTGTGATATAACACATACCCTTCATAAAGCAAAAGGAAAATCAAAATACACAATTCCTCCTATGAACTTTCTGCATTTCTCTATTTTAGGTTTGCTTTTATGCATATGTTAGGATTAGTACTCAGAGTCTAGTAGGGTATGGGTTAGGGTCAGAGATTCAATACTTCAAAGGGAAAATATTAAAATCAATCCAATGTGTATATGAACATGTGCTACACAAGATCACCTCCCACTGTCATCCAGAAAAATGCCTTGACATTACCATCACCCCAAGTTATACACAATTAGAGGGAGAAGAAGAAGAATATCTGTGAATACATACTGGAATGGAAAATGCTCAGCAGTTCACAACCTTGTAGGTGGCAGAGGAGATTACAGTGACTGAGCCTTTAATATCTCCTACTCTTGGTTGTGCCCTTCCAAAACCTGATCTCAGGTAGTATTTTACTGAGTCTCTGGAAACAAAGAATTGAGAAACAGAATGCATTAGTGGAAAGCTTTCCAGCACTCATCCTGGTGAATATATGAATAGACTGCTGCTTGCTTTGCAGATGGGCAAGACCTACAATGTTCCTAAGTTCCTGTATTTTTCCTGAATTTTGGCCACTCTCCAGAATGGGCTTGTGGTTTTGTGTCCAAGATATGTACCAGCTCCAAGCTCTCTGAAATGGCCATTTCCTGGATTGTTGAAAGGAATGTCAAGCATCTTAGAAAACTCAGAAATCAGTGTGACCGGTAAGGGTCTCAGTGGAGAAACCCTGCTTGGCTAGATAGCAAGTCAAGTAGCATCATCAGGAGCTGTCAGTGCCATAGTGTACATCTTGTGCAGAAGTCTGTCCCCCAGCTGTGTTCTTACCTATTGTTCAATTCCCCTGCAAGTAAGGAAGGTCTTTGCCTCAGGCCACACCTTTGTGAAGCCTCAAGAAAACAGTTTCAAAATGGAAATTAAGGGGCCTCACCTGTGGTTTTTTGGTAAAGTGCTTTGTGAAGGGATGTGTCTGAATCAACCTCTTGGCACTGGGTGAGGCTGTGGCTTAGATTCTCAGCACCCCATGAAACTAAATAAAGATCCTATATGTCCATCCAAAACTAAAATTACAGAAAAGAACAGTAATTTTGGATTAAGTCTTTCACCTCTTTCTGGTAAGGCTCCTGACCTCCATTTAGTTTGAAAAGGGATTTATTCATCAAATGAGGTGTTCCAAGCCCTGAAGTAGCTAGCATATAAGTGGTTGTGTTTTCTGCCTTGTACTTTGAATAGCTGGGATAACAGGTATACACCATATCATTACACATAAAGAATCTACCCCCAGCAGTCAGTAGGCTTCTAATTTGAGAAGTAGGGCAGTATTAAACAAATTCTTCTACTTAATCTCATCTAAAATTAGTCAAGTTCCCAATGAAGCTACAGAAACAAAATTTCTATCAATATTCTCTATTGATAGAAATTTTTATTTGCCAAACTCAGTTGTAGTCATATCCTATGGAGTGATAGTCATATTCTATCACTAACTTTAGCATCCCAGATCTGGTCTTTTTATTTGTCAAAGCCAGCTCCCCAGTTCCTTCTCTGCCTCAAGGCGTCCCATTGCCATGGGTGAGCCCACTGCCCCTTATTTAAGGCAGTGTACTCTCACTTCAGTAACTCCTCATGCTCTGTCTAGTGAGTGTCTCCTTCAATTATCTGTTCACAAAAAGAACCTTGAACTACAAACCTTGTCATTGCATCCATCTTGCAAGAAAATCTTTCATGATTAGAAGTTGAAAACAACTAGAAATAGAAGAAAGAAAAACAGCTGGATGATATAGTGTATACCTGTGATCCCAGCTATTCAAAGTCCAAGTCAGAAAACACATAAGTTCTAAACCACCCTGAACCCCTTGACCAGATTCTGTCTCAACATTTTTAAAAGGGTCAGGATTTAATTCTGTTGCTGGGAGTATGCATGTCTAGTATATGTGAGACCATGAATGCAATTCTTGATACTGAAAAAAATGAAAAATGCAAACAACAACAAAATAAAGATCACACATGAGAAATTACCTTCTAATACATTAACTAATCAAAAAAACAAAATATTTTCTTCCCAAAATGGAAAGAAGACAATTTTACATGCTTTCACTTGTTCTTTTTAACATATTAGAAATCCTGGTCAGATCAATCTGAAAGAAGTACAGGCAGAGGGCATGCCAAATGGAAATGTAGAAGTATAAAAACCTCTGTTTATCAGTGAGATAAAGTTATATCTGGAGAATCTCAAGATTCCAAGAAAATAATCACCACAATGAATAAATTCAGCAAAGGTGCCAATACAAAAACCCCACACACACAAACTGTGTTTCTATACACTAATAATAAATATTTATATATATGAAAAGAAAATCAAGAAAACAATTTCATCTGACAAGTAAAATAAAATGTAATACTACACCCAATGTATTACTACCCAATCAAGTAGATCAAACGTGAAGACTTTAAAACAAGCAATGAAACTTAGAATAACAACAAAAAGTGAAAGATATCAAATGATCATGGGCAGGAACACTTAAACTTGTTAACATATCAACACTATCCAAAGAAATCTACAGTTTCTGTTCCATCCCTAAAAATTTCCTAACTTCTTTTTTTCATGAATACCATTTTTATTTCATGTTTTTATTTACTCATATTCGTTTTACATGAGAGTAGAGAATATTTTGATTTATTCATAAAAACATGGAATGGATCTTATTCAAATTAAGATCCCAGTCTTGTTGTACGTGATGCAGAAATTATTCATTGCAAAAATTTAAAATTCCATCCTAAAATGATAGGGAATGTGAAAACAACCAACTTCAGGAACATTTTGAACAAGAACAAAATTGGTGGTCTAACCTGTCATAATTTCAAGACTCCATGCTATAAATTTACCAGTCATACAAATACAAAATATAGAAATGTTGATTAATAAAACAGGGTAAGAAATTCAGAAATGAAAGAAAATAAGTTCTCAAGTGATTTCTGTCAATAGCATTCCACGGAAATTGACAGTATTTTCCACAAGTACTGTTGAGAAGACTGAAATGATAGCAACACATGAAACAAGGAAGTTGGGCCCTTATCTGACACCATGGACTTAAATTAACTCAACATAAATAGGGGACCTAAATGTAAGATCTGAAATATAAAACTCATAACACACAATTGAAAAAGCCCATGACAAGGGATTTTGACAGAGACTTTTTGAACAGCACATCAAAAGCACAGGCACCAAAAGGAAGAAACAAACTGAACTACATCAACCCGAAAACTTTGATTCATCAATGGACACATTCATTAGTGAAAAGATGACTCACTAAATGCAAGAAAGCATTTGAAAATTATATTTGTGATTAGAATTTAAGATCTATGATATAAAGAGCCCTTATACCTCAATAAGAAGAAAACAGCAAATCAATATTAAAATGGGAAAAGGACTTGCACAGGTATTTCTCCAAAGAAGATATGCAAATGGCTGAGAAGCACATCAGAAGATGTTCAATATCAATACTAAGTGGAGAAATCAAAATCAAAATCAAAATCAAAATGAGATCCAGCTTCAAACACAAGATGAAACAGGAAGAAACAGAAAACAGAAAAATCCCTGATCGGCTCCCATTCTCCAGTCCAGGAACAAAGAGGCACATCCACCCACAACCACAACTAAAACAGAAAACACCAGTGCTGCTGAGAATGTGATGGAGCCAGAACCCTAGTGGGTTAGAATGCAAAGTAGTGCAGGCTCTATGGGAAACTGATTGTTGGTTCCCCAAATTATCAAAAGGATCATTCAAATGACCCTTCAATTCTTCTTCTTTTGAAGAGATATTTATATGCTTGTAATTACTACAGGGTTATTTATTATACTCAAGGGTACATTGAGGAAGAATCTTTTTATTTTTAGCTGTGCATTATAGTTATACAAAAGCATGGAATATAGTTTGTTCCAAGTCAGTCTCGAGAACTTGCCCTTTCCCTCCCTTCCTCCCTGACCCAGTTTCCTTTCTTCTTCTATACTGGTCTTCCATCCATGTATTTATAATTTTCTTAACTCGTGCTTTACAGATATACATAAAGATAAAACTCACTGTGGTCTCTTCATATATGTATATAGGATAGTATGGTCAATTTCATTCTACAATTTTGCCCTTTTCCTATCCCAAGGAAGAATTTTTTTTTTACATGTAGCACATGATGAAGTATTATTTGGTCTAAAAAACAAAGAAAATCCTGACCGATAGTAGAGTAGGGATGAACCTTGAGAATACATACTGTATGATCCTAATTATATGAAGTACAGTACACAGAATAATTAAAATAATACAGAAAGGAGAATGGTGACTTCTTGGAGCATGAGGGAAATTGATGATTACTGTCTAACAAATGAGCTTCAATTTTGCAAGATGAGAAAAGTTTTGTGGCTGCATGCTGGTTTCCAAAAATGGAAAAAATAAGTGTACTGAACACCACTGATGTGCCTTCCCAAATAGCTGACATGGCAAAACTTTGCTGTGAATATTTGAAAATGTATATAAAATTAAACTCATTCGGCTTATTTCCACACAAACAAAAACCAAGTAAATTCTCCACTAGTAGAAACTTATTAAAAGGAAGTTCTCTATGAGTAGAAATGTGAAAGGATCATTCAGGTTGAAAGGATGAATCACTCACTTGGTCATGCAAAGAAAAAAAGAATACAATGAGGGTAGCTCCACAGGAAAATTTAAAATAAGTATTATTGTACAATCAATTCTTAACTCCTCTCCTAATCTGACTGAGGTGCAGTGGTGTAATAATTATAGAGCTTGTGATGTTGCCAGAGATGCACACCATGAGGCCAGTCATGTGCACATATGGGCCTAGGACACCACCAAGCTGGGAGGGCCAGTGGAGACTTGGTCTTAGGGTCTCTGTCTTTGTCTTGGCAGAGGGAAAAATGCAAGGGAGGATGCAACATGTGGGCAAACAAACAACTCTCTCAACAATTGTCCTTGAATCTGTGAAACTCCTGGCAGCTTTCTTCCAGAGTCAGTCCCTTTGAATCACAATGGCCATACCTTACATCTTGGAGAAAAAGGTCCCCCCACCACTCCTGAGGGACCATCCCTGATCAGCTCCCATCCACCAGCCCAGGATCCAAGAGGCACATCCACTCACCACCACAAGTAATGTAGACAGATGTCAGATAAAAATGAGAACGCAGAAATCACTGTTGGAGCTCCAGATCAACAGGAACAAGCATTAGTGCTCTTGGGAAAGGCTTGCCATAACCAATGTGTTTCTGCCATCCCTTACGGCCACAGATGCACACATGCCACCCAGCCACAGAGACCTGTGAACACCTCTTGCTGAGGCACATACATGGAAAGATGCACACTCATTAAAACCCCTTCCACCACAGATATCATTAAAACACCTCACATTTAGAAACAGGTGCATGACCCACAACTCACTGCCATCCCAACAAAAACTCAGATGCATAAATCACCTTTATCCCTGCTTTCCCCGAATACACACACCACCACTTCCTTTCTAAAAAACTATACTCATACCCACAAATACACATGCCTGTTATCACCCAGGTACTGACGGACATGCAATTATAATGTATACTTTTCCAATGCAGGCTTATACATTCCTATATACTCTACACTTCCTGAAGGCATGCACATGATATAACCAAACACTGAGTATTCATGCACCCAGAAATACAACATACAACCCCCCTACACACACACACACACACACACACACACACACACACACACACACACACACAATAAACCCTATTTGTTACCAGAAGTCACATAAACAAAACCCTAAGTACTCTGGAAAATCTCACAGACTTGATCCTCTCATCAGAAATACAATATACATAAAAATCTCTTTGAACTTCCCCAAGATTGAGTGGAACCAGAAATACCCTGATTACAAAAATGTAACATTCTTAACCCTAAATGACACAGGTACAACCACCCACATACACACATAAACATGAGTCCATATTCCCAGAATCACTTGATACGCAAACACCAACTCTGAAAAACACATAAATTTTCCCAACCCTCTCCAAATGTACACAACAATGATGTCACCTACAATCTACTCATTGTCATTTCCCAAATACATACATAACACATGTGTGGCCTTAATACACATATTTTACCCTGCACTCTAATCTCACACCCTTCCCTAAATAAAAAATTAAATTAAATTAAAAAATCAATATTTTGTGAATATCAAAAAGTATTCACCAAAATACTCCATTCAAACACTCTTCTTAATAATTATTCACAAGTCCCACCATGACATAATAACCCATATACACTGTCAGTACCCAATCCTCCTAACTTGTATTTCCATATAAATATAACTTCTATATTATCTCAGTGGAAACACACACTACCCATCTACTGTTTGAGAATGAATACTCAGCCATCACACTTCCTAAATACATTCACAGTCCTAGATTATACAAGTCTGGGAACACACGTGTCCATCTGAATCTACAAATCCACAGTACTCCCAAAGACCCAAAGTACATGCAGTCAGTCTCTCACTATTAAAGGGCACAGAACTCACTATTAATATACAAAACTGCTCATTCTTTCTGATATACTCAGTTAACGGCACACAACACTGTGGAGCTCTGAAAATCCTCAATAGCATAAACTTCCTATCTTCCAGCTGCCTGAGTGTAAACAAAGAGTTCCTCATGCCCAAATTAAAACAAATGCACAGCAAAACCCAAACAATTCCAATCAAAAACCTTACTTACAAACTCTCACACATATTCCAGTCGCCTCCATGAAACACTTAAAATAGACATGAAGTAGGACTGAAGAGGCTGGATACCACAGGAATTTTCAGAAAGCAGGTTTATTGGCTGTTGCCAACCAGTCCAGAGTGTGGCTCATGCCTGAAACATTCTAGGGACAGATAATTTCAAAATATTTTGAATTTATGTCCCATGGGGGAAAAGGGCTTGAAGATTCACTTGACAAGTGTTTTTCATTCCATTCACTAGGCCAGACAGATGTTTCACACGTATTTACCAAAAAAAAAAAAAAAAAAAAAAAAAAATTGGCATTTACAAGAAATAGGAAGCTACCAACCACAGTAATCTTTGCACACTTGCTGCTGATCTGACAAGAGAAGAAGCTTAATTATGGCAAGGGTCTTTTGGTTGAGAGTATCTGGTGTGCTTCAGATACACATATCTTCAGACCACACATCAATCAGTATCACCCAAAAAGCAATCACACAAACACTCCCTAAGTAACTGAATGGAGCAAACAAATTACTTATTAACATGACAACAATTTGTATTCTCAAAAGAAAACATTTACAATCACCTCTATGTTGCAAACATGCACATACACAGAATGCCTCAGAATATGAAGTTCAACAACAAATCTCAGATGTACAGACACTGCTAACTCCTCCTACATACTCATAAAAGACACCCCTCCATTCCCAAGAATTACATGATCATCTCAAAGCCCTAAACAAGAAAATACACAGCAGTCCACTTGAGACATTATCAACAGAATCTATACACATCTATGTGCCACATATACATAATTCCAAACACCCCAACATACCCCATGATTCCATTCTCTCCAAATCTCTGAACACCAAAGATTATGTCCCTAAATTCTGACCTAGACATCATGAACATACACATACATTCTAAAATCTGAAAATGCACAGATCCAACACATAATAGTAAGACAACATCCTAACTCCTCTCAAATGCATTCACAATAGTCCACAATGCAAACAACACCTACAGATGCACCACTAAAACCCTAAACACATGTCCTGCCAGAAAGGTACTCAGCCAACAATAACCAAAGAAATCACTCAGAAAATATTTACACACGACAACCAAACAGTCCCACAGAGGAGAAATTATTGTGTCTTGTTTCATATGCTTTCCATACTTATACACATGAAACACATGAAAGAACAAAGTCCTGGTGCTAGAGGGACAAGTTCTTGTGTTCTCTCTCTCTCTGTCTGTCTGTCTCTCTCTCTCTCTCTCTCTCTCTCTCTGTCACACACACACACACACACACACACACACACACACACACACAAACAAATACGCACACACATATACAGAACATTACATACATAATCTGAACACTGAAACACCCAGTTCAAGGATTTATCTTGTGGGCCCTGCACACAGAGGTAGAGGGGTGAAGATGCAGATTTCAGGCACATACCTTGCTGTTGAAAATGTAAGAAAATATAAAAGTGCAATGGAGAGAGCACATTCTCTCCTATAAAACTGAAAGGTACTTGCCAGCCACACAATAACTCCTCAATATAGAGAAAACTCTTCAAATAATAAGAGAGTACTCTCAGATAATGCTTCTGGAGATGAAGGTACTCTGGGACATTTAAGGGGTTTCTAAAAGAGAGAATCACCCCAAATAGATTCTTATGAGTATCTACCATCAGCCCAGATGGATGTCTTCTAGCTAGAGAGCAAGACCATTGTGCAATGTGTGTTCCAATGCCAGGGCTAGGCTTGTTCACCTGGGCTCCCCCCTAAGCCACATCAGCTCCAATTTCTGAATGGGGTCTGCAGTGTTCTCACACAAGAGACCTTTGGCCTCATTACATGCCCAAATTCTAACCTGAAGATATTACTGGCATGTTTGTTGGTCAAAAAATTAGTGAGTAAATTGTCAGCTTTTCTGTGTTACCTTCAGACAGAAGAGGTGAATCTGGTTCGAGGAAAGTCTGGGGCGTCTTATATTTTGGACAGCAGCTCTCCTAATCACTTTCCAAACCAGTGATAATGTACCTGAGATCACCACATTCAAAGGTGCAGAGATTTATTTTGGCTCATGGTTTCAGAGATTAGAGTCGATGGTCACTTGGCCCTCTTACCTCTGGACCTGTAGCAAAGCAGAACATCTGGCCAAGAGTGTATGGCATAGGAAAACTGACCACCTCATGGCTGCTGGGAGGCAGAGAGAGACAGAGACAGAAGTGCATTAGGGTCCCAGTACCCCATCAGTGGCACATCCTCAATGAGGTAATTTTCATCAAATGGGCCCCAGTTTCCACAAGCTTCCAACACCTCCCAATAATGACTTCAGCTTGGAACCATATATTTAATAGTGAGCTTTTGAGGAACACCAAATGTTAATGCTAGAACATCTACCCCTTGTCCCCAAAAGCTCATGTCTGTCTCACAGCAATAAATAATTAGAAATAAATAAATAAACAAGCATTTGGACTCCAAGAGTCCACAAATATCAATAGTGCATTCTCAATAGTTTTTGCCCAAAGTCTCTTCTGAGACTCAAGGGAACACAGTGACGCTGAACCCTGAATTGAACGTTTTTTTTTTCTGCCATTCTCTTCTTTTTAATTCATGAGTATAGCTTTCTTTTCTCCCCACACCCTCAACCCTATCTTAATGACTAACCATAGAGTCAGTTAAAAGCACGAAAGTCAGTTAAAAGGGCCCTTGCACTGGGCACCTTACTATGTCACAGGAAATGTCCAAATTAAAAGGTATTGGCAGAAGTGTACAGAAGACACTGACTAGGAGGGAAACCAGACACACACACCTTCAGAATTGCAAGCATATAAAAAATCACATTATCTTAGATTCACAGGTCTGGGATGTGTCAGGGTCCACTGGACCCAGATATAACGCACAGAATCCCACCTTCTTCAAATAACAGTTTTTTAAGAGAGAGAGAGAGAGAGAGAGAGAGAGAGAGAGAATTTTCTAATATTTATTTATTAGTGTTGGGCAGACACAACATCTTTATTTTTATGTGGTGCTGAGGATTAAACCTAGCACTGCACACATGCCAGGCGAGTGCGCTAGCACTTGAGCCACATCCCCAGCTCTTTAGTGACATCTATTTTTAGTTGTCTATCAATATTTATTGATTTATATATGGTTCTAAGAATTGACCCCTGTGCCTCACACATGCCAGGCAAGCTCTCTACCACTGAGCCATGACTCCAGACCCCTCTGAAGGACAGTCTGTCAACACTAGTAACCTGTGCTTGTGTCCACCTGCCCAAGACTGCGAGAACAATTCCACATTACACACTGTATACACTTTCACTCAGCAGTACTAAGCAAGATGAAACCAGGAGCTAGCCATTCATCTCTGAAATGCTGAATTGTTGCCAATGAAGCCTTTTCCTCTCCCACCACTCTGCCTCTTCAGTTACTGACTTTCATGAGTGGAAGCAAAGCAGCAGAATCAAACCTTTTGTAGCTGCATTGGCTGCAATCCTCATTAATAATCAAAAAAAAGTTAACACATTTCAAAGATACATCTACGCAGGGGAAACACAACTAACCCCAAAGGGAAGAAGAGGACAGCAGTAAGGAGAAGACTGAAAAAGCACAGCAGGGCACACGTTAAGTCTAGTGCTCCATTAAGTCTAGTGCTCCAGGTGTGAAACTAGGGCACCTGATGGTGTAATATGGGTGCCCTAGAGCTTGAGCATCCTTACCCCTCCAGCTTGGTCTGATGTGGGACCACTCCCTAGAACTTCTTTGCTCACTGACTTTCACTTACCTGAGCAGGGGTTCATAGGCCTGCCACTGCTAACTTCCACCACAACACTGGCTCCACACTCATAGTTTGATAAATCACTGTTTTGGGGGTTACTGGGTTGCACTCTGAATGTGATATGCACATCCTGTTCACCAGCGTTTCCTCTGAAGTATGAATGCAAACCTTCACAACCCCTCAACTCTTCACTCTGTAAGCCTGATAACCAGCATCACATGGACAATAACAAGGTCAGCTGAGAATGAGGATAGTAGCCAGACCCACCTAGACCATGGCCTCTGTTAGCCCATATGATGTTACTTACACAGCAAAATGAATCTGGACATAGGATTCTGAGGCTGCCTTTTGCACGCAGGGCACCCTGATAATCTCTCCACAAGTCATTGAGCCTGCTAAGGGTGGTGTCCTTCCCATTCCTGAGACGCCGAAAGGTGGCTTCTGTGTAATGGAACTAATCTCTTTACCAACCACACCATCTTTGGCCCCAACATTACAAAGTTTTCATTTCTGGAAAACCTGCAAGTATTTTAAATCTTTCTACCCTGGCTTTTGCTCCTGATCCCCATGGTATATCAGGCTGAAAGCAGAAAAATATACCCAGGCCATATCTCAAATGCTGTACTGCCTTTAATATTCCCTCCTGGATAAATTAGTCTGTGTTTTAGTTGCCTTTTACATCACTGTGACCAAAAAAATCTAACAACAATTAGAGCAGGACAAGTTTATGTAGCTCATAGTTTCAGGTCTCACTCCACTGACCACCAACTGCATAGCTCTGGGGCCATGTTGAGGCAGAACATAGTGGGGGAAGTGTAGGGAGTGGGAAAGCAGCTCAGCATATGGCAATGAAGAAGCAGAGAGAGAACTCTGCTCACCAGGGACAAACTATGAACCCTGGATCCGTTTCCTCCACTTGATCCTCCTCTTTGTCCTCAGCCTGGACGGGCTTATCTATCTGCCTGTGGTTGACTGGGAAGGCGAGAACAGGCCCATGGTGTGGCTTAACCTTTGTATTAGACCGCCTTGGGCCAGCTTGGGTTGACTCTGTGCCTAAGGCTAATGAGCGGAGCTCAGAGTCAAGGCATCTTAATTCTTTTAAAAGTTGGATCTGTTCCCGTCTATGTTGGAGAGACTTACGCAAGGGAGCCAGGTTAGGCAAGGTAAGTGGAGAAAAAATATCTGATGGGGCAGTTGGCCCCTGAAGGGCCAGAGCACAAAAGGCAGGAGGGATATAGGAGGGAGGTGGATGGGTAAGTCCTATAGGCTGTGGCAGGGTCCTGAGGGTGGCGGGTCTTCTGAATGGTAGCGAGCTGCTTCCTTCTCCAAGGTAACCTCTTCCCCAGGTGTCAATGTGTCTCTGGGATTTTAAACTGGATAAAGGCGGTTGGTAGCTGTTGGAGCCTTATTCATTAGGGTGGGATTTTGAGTGAGTCCAGGAAGGTTCCCAGGGTCCTGGGGAAACTGAGAAGGATCTATGTCTATACTAACTGAAGGGCATGCCTAGGGGGGACGAGAGGGATGAGAGGTCTTTTGCATAGCCTCTTCCCCAATCCTGACAAGTTTTAAGGTACCATTGTCAAAGGGTGAATTTTTAAGAATTTCATTTTGTTCCAGTAAGAAAAGGTGGGAACAGGCACCTTTTCTTGGCCAAAGGATTCATAATAATCTTTTAAACAGTCTCCTACTCTAAGCCATCTTTTACCATCAATGGTCCCTTCAAGGGGAAACCACGGACACAATTCTCCTATGTATGAAAAGAATAATTTTATGTCCTTTTTCTTAACACGTGCCACTCGTGTCTTGAGGGCCTCCTTGAGGCCTGACAAAAACAAATCATGTGACGAAACTGCTTGTCCCATGGTGGGTCATTCACTGTGCGTCGTCCCCACTCTCCTCCTGGATCTGTTTCTCCGTCGTATCTTCCAAGGCGATCGCGAGCTCCGCTTGGCCAAGTCTCCCTGGAGGACGGCGTTCCTTCTCAGTCAAAGGCTCGAGCCCCAATTTTTGGGCGCCAAATGTTCTGACCCGCAGTACACATCAACGTGGGCGGTGAACCTAGGTGGGGAGGAATGAAGGGACAAGAGACATGAAGGATGACAGCAAGACAGGAGTTCTGATCAAGCTGCAAACTTTTATTTTTCACACAGGGGTATTTATATGCTGGGGATGGGGAAGCTCTCTAAACAGCAATTGCTGGATGTGGGTGGTAAAACTGCCAGCTGCAAGATTTCTGATGATCCTGATAACCAAAGGATGTTCCAGGGAGATAGGTAGCTGCAGGATGTCTCCCAGGCAGGATGTCTCCCAGGAGGCTGTTTCTTGTAAATGTCATTCTATTCTTTGAAGGAGAATTTCCTTCTAGCCCCTGACACCATACCTCCCACAAAAAAGAAAATGCATTAACAGAAAAGAGTTCACACTGATCCTTCCTGAATTCCCCACCCCACTCCACCCACAACATCCAAAAATGGCCTTAATAGTCATTGCAGCCACGTTGATGCAGCACCTCCTATGTGATAGGGACTGCTCTGCATAAATAAACCCCAGGAGACACACCAGTGTCTCCATTTAAGAAAGAAACTGAGGCAAAGAGAGATTTATTAACTTACCAATGTTCACACAGCTCAAAAGAGGCCCATAGGGGTTTTAAACCCGGGCCATTTGGTTTTACTCCAGACCCCTCAGACCAAAGATGCAGTAAGTGGGAGGAGAACATCAGACATATGATCCACCTATGGCAGGAGGAGACTTGGGTGAGTGGAGCCTTCTGTGACACAGACAGTGTCCCCTCTCGGGGGATGCAGGAAACAATAAACCAACATAAAAACTCAATTGAGAATACTACCAGCAGAGTAGAACACTTAGAAGATAGAACATCAGACAATGAAGACAAAGTATTTCAACTGGAGAAGAACATAGACAGCTCAGCAAAGCTGTTAAGAAACCATGAGCAGAACATTCAAGAAATATGGGATAACATAAAGAGACCAAACTTAAGAGTCATTGGGATACAGGAAGGTACTGAGGTCCAAACCAAAGGAATGAGCAATCTATTCAACGAAATAATACGAGAAAACTTCCCAGACTTGAAGAATGAGACAGAATCCCAAATCCTAGAAGCCTACAGGACGCCAAATGTGCAAAATCATAAGAGATCCACACCTAGACACATTATAATGTGCCTTATCAGTGGGCACAGGTAGAGAGGACAGGGGCTGCCACTCGGGGAGGCCTGTTCTAGAAGCATCCACCCATCCCTCCCCTTCCTCTCCACCCGCCCAGCCCCTCACATCCGCTGGTGGCCCCACCGCTCAGCCATTGTCCAGGCTGTTCCCCGCCCCCAACTCGCCCATTAGCAAGGACCCCTAACCTCCCTCTCCAGGAAGCCCTCTGGGTTCCCTTCCCTCTTGGCCTCGAGGCGCCTGCACCTCACCCCTCCCACACCAAGATGTCCATTTCTTGCTCCCTGTACATGACCATTGGATGGGGAAGCGTGGAGTTGTGGGGAAGGTGGACAGCTGGGTTCCCATCATCCTGGCACCCCCAGAAGTGGGGGGGAGCCCTGGCCAAGGGCAAGACCTCTGCAGGAGGAGGGTGGACGGGAGGGAGAGACCCAGGGAGTGCGGTGCCTCTATTCTCGGGCCTCCAGGAGTGAATCAGGTCCCTGGCCTTTATTCAAGAGTAAAGGATGCCACCACACACATGAGGAAGTTAGTAAATTCCCTCCCCTCCTCTCCCCACCCAGAAGGCTGCCAACTTCTAGATGGTAATGGTGTGTGGGATAGTGAAATCAGCATATCCATCAACACACTCCCTGCTCATCATGTACAGGGAAGGGCCAGTGGCTCCAGTTCCACATCATCATCCTCTGGAGGCTCCCGGGGCACCGGCTCCCAAATACCCAGAGGGAGGGACATCCCCCAGTCCCCTCCTAGCCGCCACCTGGCAGCCCCCAGGAGCTCTGAGGGACCATCATGAAGGGGACTCCTTACTACACAGACTGCCTTTGATTTGGGTCACAGTGAGTGGGACCTGTTGGTTGAACTTGGTGTGACAATGGTGGGCATCCTGGGTCCACCCCCATAGCCGGAGGCCTGCTTAGGAGCCTCCCCAGTGTTCCTCCCACTTGTCAAGTGAGCATGTCCAGACATGGGGAAGTAGGATGTGCTCCTAAAAGCATGTCTGAGGAGGTGAGGCTAAATTGCAGGGCCCTCTGCTCATAGGAAGGGACAGACAGCACATGGCTTAAGAACTGGGGATTAGACTCAGGGGCACTCAATCATTGAGCCACATTCCTAGCTCTTCTTATATTTTATTTAGAGATAGGGTCTGGCTAAGTTGCTTAGCATCTTGCTAAGTTGCTGAGGCTGGCTTTGAACTTGCAATCGTGCTGCCTTAGCCTCCAAAGCTGCTGGGATTATAGGCCTGAAGGACATAGCCTTTTTGTTGGGAAAACCTGGGTTCTATTCCCTGCCCTGCCACTTGCTACCTTGGAGATCCTGGACATGTGGCTTGGCTCTTCTGAGTCTCACTCTACCTATCTGCAAAATGGGGGTGATATCTGTAGCCCCTCTTTCAAGACTCTGTAAAGATTCACATGGATTTTATGTGGTGACTATATCCCACATAGCAAGCACTGGACTAATGCAGGCCTTTTCATAAAAGTATTTCTGATTCAAAAAAACACATTCCTGGTAATCCCAGTGAATCAGGAGGCTGAGGTAGGAGGATCAAAAGATTCAGGTGAGCTTGGGCAACTTAGTGAGATCCTCAAAATAAAAAATAAAAATAAAAATGTAAAAAGGGCCAGGGTTATAAGGCTCAGTGATAAAGACACCTGTGGGTTTGATCCCCAATTCCACAAAATAAAAAAAAATGATTTCATGAAATGCCAGGCATATTGTAGAGATGCAGTAAATATTCTTTAGATTGATGCTTGGCTTTCAGCAAGAGTCAAGTTGCAGCTGCCTTTAGTCTGAGTATTTTGTAGGTGCTCCATGGTAGACTAAGGTTTACCTTGTTTCCTGGGCCCTGGCAGCCTGGACACCCTTTGCCTCTTCACTGGAGGGCCAACAGGGGTTTTTGAAATGACCCTGTGGATGGGGTAAAGGGAGCAGGTTCTGTCCAGGGTGAGGTCCCTGGGAAGCTTTTAGCACGGTGTGTTAATGCAGGCTGGAAGGTCAGGAGCCCCGTGTCAGCCAATGAGACCTGAAAGCTTAGTCCCAGCCTGGAAGAAGGTTAAGGGCAATGTGCCAACATGTGGCTGACCTGAGCTTAGTTCAGATGTTGCCATTTACTGGCTGCGTGGCTACAGGCTTCTCTCTGGTCTGTGAAATCAGGCTCATGTTGTCTTCTGTGCTCATCAACCAGGTTGGGGTTGAGGATGCAATGATATAGAAAGAATGCATAGATACAATGGAGTGTGGGACACAAGTGTCCTGGGAAATCAAATGAGAACTTTGAACATCTTTTACAGAAGTCAGCAGAGTAAAGAGGAAACCTTGAACAGGGGCCCAAATCTTGGTTCTGTAAATTTGGGGCTGTGTGACCTTAGGTAAGTTACAGAACATCTCTGAATCTGGTTCCTCATGTGAATGCGTACTCTATTATCATGAAGGCATAATACTCTTTCCCACGATATTGCCCACCTGGCACTCGCTGTGCTCCAGGAGAAAACATCTCTGGCCAGAGCCTGCCACCACAGAACATGGTCTGTCCTTCTCTGACCCCAATCCACAATGCCACTTGAAGCAGATGGAATGAGAGGGGCAAGCTAGGGAAGAGCTGTGGAAGCTTGGTTGGATGCCAGGGAGCAGTGACAGTAAAGTGAGGTCCTGCCTGTCCTCCTGGTGGTCGTGCTCCGGCAGAGGGGTGCATGTTGGAACATACGCTACAAAGAGCAATAAGGCACGGGAGGGGATAGGTGTGGCAGGAGGCTGTTCTGGTTTGGATGTGAGGGGTCCCCAAAAAACTTAGCTGTGAGACAATGCAAGAGGGTTCGAAGGACAAGTGATGAGATTGTAAGAGTCTTAACCCCTCAGTGAATTAATCCCCTGATAGTGATTGACTGAGTGGTGACTGAAGTGGTGGGGTGTGGCTGGAGAGGAGGGTCATGGGCCAATTATTTGGGATATATATTTGTATTTGGCAAGTGGAGCCTCCCTCTGCTTTCTGATCATCATGTGAGCCCCTTCCCTCTACCACACTCTTCCGCCATGAGGTTCAGCTCACCTCAAACGTTGAGGAATGGAGCCTGCTGTCTGTGCATTGAGACCTCTAAAACCCTGAGCCCCCAAGGCAACTTTTCCCTCTCTACAATTGTTCTGGTTGGGTCCTTCCATAGTGCAGCAAAAAAGCTGACTAAAACAGAGACTATTTTCAATCAGGTGGCAAGGAAATCTTCCCATTTGGTGGCACAGGATACAGAGGAACAGACTGACCCAAGGTCAGCCAGCAAGGTTCTGAAATATTCCAGAGGTCTGGCCCTCCTCTCTGCACCACGCTGTGTCCAGGGTCCACTCACACTTTCTGCATGGCCTTGTCCTACTCGTGCCCACACCTCTGCAGGGACAGCCCAGCTGGCTAGCCCTTTCTTCTCTCAGGCACCCGAAGCTGCTGGGAGGATCTGAACTCCAGCCAGCCACGGCGCTCTCGGGTCCGTCCCTGCCCAGTCGTGGGGAGAAGGCTCAGGACCCTCTCCTCAGGGGGGGGCATGTTGGGGGCTAGGAACTTACAAAGGCAAATAATGTCTGGGTAAACATTGGCTGCTGATAGCTCCAGCTGTGGGGGCCAATGATGTCCCCTTGGTCCAGATGTTGGCCTCACCCACCTCCCTCCTGTGGCAGTACATTTGAGGAGAACATTGTAGGCCAGCGGAGAGCAACACAGAATGCGGGGTGGGGAGGGGGCTGGCAGGGCCACCCAGCACAATCCATGCACAGCTAGCCAGCATAGTCCTCCGCCTCCAGGGTTGTCCGGACAGCAGGGGTCACTCCTGGGCTGAGAGTGTACCAGGGAAGATGGGGCCACAGCCTCCCCTGTCCAATGTCCCAGATTTCCTGGCTGGGAATGAAAACTGAATCCAGAGGTGGAACCAATGCCAGGACCCTATGCTCTCCCAGGATAGAGTGAGCTCCTTGTCCCTGGAGGTATGTCAGCAGGGTCTGCACCTTCAGAGCTGGCGAGAAGCAGGCTACTCAGGGCATTGGAGAGGGTTGGGACAAGAGCCTTCTCTTGGATTCTTGCCAATTGCCCCACCCCTGATCCTGAAGCCCACAGGGTGCCCAGTCCACCCTCCCCTCCAGCACCAGGAGAGTCTAGAACTTGCTTCTTCAAATCTCCCTTCCCTGAGTGGGTCAATGTCTTGATGGGACCCTCCCCTGCCCCAGGTGCACACCGACACTTCTCCTAATGCATCCTGACTGGCCCACTGGGAGCCACAGACGACATGTCACATGAGGGGACATAAGGGGGCTCTCACATTTCCCACGCCTGGGCTCCTGGGCCCCCAGCATTCATGATGGCTGATTTCAACATGAAAGGGCCCCTTGAGAAGGAGAGTCCCCCTCCATTTCCCCCTCGCCTCTGCTAAGCCCCACTCTGCAGCTAAACACTGTCTGAGCCTCCTTCCCTCTGGAGCACCCTCTCACTCACCTGCCAAGCCTTCCCCAGACTGCTGCAGCCTCACCTCGCAGCCTCTGCCAGCCAGGATGAGAATCCCAAGGTGGGGTGGGGGGCTCAGGGCTCCATACTGCAGAGGAGAAAGGGGGGTCAGTCTGTCCTAAAGGTATAAGCCATTTGGCCAACCATAGGCCAGAATGACTGAATAAATCTTCGTGGGTGCTTTAATGCTCTGAGGACAGGAGGTCTCCCAATCTCAAATCCAAAGACAGCCAGAGCAGTGAAATTTACTATGAGGCCTTCCAGGCATCTGCCCTAAATTTTCGAAGTGGCATTTTTTTAAACCTTTTATTTTGGCCTAATTTTAGATTTACAGAAAAGTTGCCAAAAATAGAACAGATAGTTTCAGTACACCCCTCACCTAGCCTTCTCTAATATTCACATCTTACATAACCCTAGTAAATGATCAAGCCTGAGAACTTATCCTTAGTTCAGTACAATCACCTGAACTTCACATCTTATTGGATGCTGGGTACAGTGGTGCATGTCTGTAATCCCAGCAGCTCAGAAGGCTGAGACAGGAGGATAGGGAATTCGAGGCCTGCCTCAGCAAATTAACAAGGCCCTAAGCAATTTAATGAGACCCAGTCTCAAAATTTAAAAAAAATGAAAATAAAAAAGGGCTGGGGATGTAGCTCAATGGTAAAGCAGTCCTGAGTTAGATCCCCAGTACCTAAAACAAAACAAAACAGCTCTTATTTGAATTTCCCATTTTTCTACTAAGATCTTTTCCTGCTTCCATCACCCCATTCTGGACACCACACTGCATTTAGTTGTTATTTTTCTTTTGTGTCCCTGATCAATTGGTTGCCGCAGTCCGGCTGCAGCAAAATAACCAGGGGGTGACAAACAACTTGTGTAGATTGATACAGCAGGAGTCGGAGCCATTTATTGTAGGACAGGAGGGGTATATATACATTCCACACAGCTTATCTTAATTAACATAAACTAGATACAGCAGTCAACGAATCACAGTTAATGGCTTGCTGGCACCACCTCACAAACCACTCCCTCTGGCAAAATGCCAGGCGCCATCCTGACTTGTTTACAGACCTTAACATTGGTGACATTCCCTCAGTCTATACTCATCTTTCATGATCTTGACAGCACTGAGGAACAAGTGTTTTGTAGAACTGTGGGTTACCTTGTGTTTTCTCAAGATCAGAGGGAGGCTCTGCAGTTTTGGATATACCACAGAAATGGTGCTGGCTCCTTCTCAGCTCACCATATCAAGAGGCTCATGTCTCCAACATGTTTGATTACTGGTGGTGATGACCTTGATCACTTAGTTAAGTTGATGTCTAAAGGGTCTATCCACTATAAAGTATCTATATTTTTCTTTTGAATTAATACATATCTTGGGGAAAATACTTTGATATATATGTGCAACTATTCATAACTTTGTATTTAATTTACACATATATCTTTTTTAATTTCTTTGTTTAGTTGTAGATAATTGTTATATCTTTATTTATTTTATGTGGTGCTGAGGATTGCACACAGTGCCTTACACATGCAAGGAAAGTGCTTATCACTGAGTCACCACTCCAGTCTGACACAAGTATATCTTTATCATACAATATAGTAATTTGACACATATATTGATAATAATGGTGTAATTATTATTTTGTTTTTTTTCTATTTAAAAGCTCTTTCTTTTGCATATCAGAACATTTAAAAAAGAAAAATGAATATTTTACAAAAGCAGTTTCCTATATATTTGCATAAGAAGAGAGTGTCCCAAACAGATTTCAGTTATTTTCTTTGGAAAGTTGTGTTCTTTCTTGCACAGAAACTTCAGAGAGGCTGTCTCACCCTAGTTCTGACGTTTTCACTGTTTGTAGGAAGCCACAAAAGTGAAGTCATTAGCTTGTTGCACAGAGCTCCTGGGGGTCCTTTTGTCTATTTTGGGTCCCGCATCTGTTCAGCACATGAGGAGTGATTGAACTTCACTTTTGAAATTTAGTTTCATTGCATTTCTTGGTAGAACCACCCACTTGGGTCTGGCAAATTGCATATTACTGAATTTCTCACCATCATGTTTTCCCTACAACACATCTGGAATAAACAGATTTAAAAATATAAATGTGAATTATATTTCTGTATTTGAGAAAAGAAAAAAAAAACTTAGTATATGACTATCACTTTTCATTCCAAATTGCTCAAAAGCTCAAAATACTTCTCAAATATGGCTGCACATATTTGAAAACAATATGGTAAGCAAATGATAGTGGCCATATTCCAAAAAATTTTATTTATAAAATCAGTTGGTGGGCTACATTTGGCTCCAGGCAATAGTTAGTTTCCTGATTTGTATATTTGAGGTGATCATGTTTGTATCTTTTTGAGTTTGGGGAAAAGAACTTCAATTCTTAAATACTGTTGACCATAATTCCTTATAATCCAAATTTCAAACCAAAGCTAAAGGTTTTATTAATTCTCAAGGCTCAGCAGAATATTTAAGTCAGTGGAATGGGTAAACCAATGTGGAGGAAGAAAAAAGTGGACATTTGAAAACATTATTTTAGAAGTTCTTTTTGATTGACCATCTTACAAATCTTAGATCTAATTATCTATAGAAATAAGCTAGTATGGTATACAACTTTCTTCTGATGGGCATTACATGTCAGAATCTCTTTGGTCAGTTCTTATTTCCTTGCATCTTGGGAATTTTAAAGAGACGTTCTTGATGACCTTACATGCTTTGTGAGGCATCTGGTACACTGTGCATAGAACTCCTTCCCCTCCCATAGCCGGACAGTCCTTGTGGTACCTGTGGCTGGGTTTCTGGATTTTTGACAGCTGCTCATCCATGTGAGGCGCTAGGTTGGAAGAGAACCTTCCCATCTAACTAAGTGTGTTGGTAGTTGGGGGACTGAGAACTGGTGCAACCGAAGAGCTTGCCCTTTACTGGGGAGTCATTAAGCCCTTAAAAGTCAGAGAGGGTCAAGACTTTAATTACCTTTTTTCCTCTGAAACATTTCTCTACGATAATCTTTGACTGTTAGTTGTGCCAGCCCAAGTTATTTTAATCTATATAGCTCTTTATTTGTATCTTTCTTATTATCTTAGGTTAATTTATTCTATCATTTGCAGTAGCTTAAAGGTAGAAAATAGGGGTTCCCCCCCCCTTATTTCTATTCTCATTTCTTTTTTTTTAATTAATTTTTATTGTAGGTTGTTCAAAACATTACATAGTTCTTGATATATCATATTTCACACTTTGATTCAAGTGGGATATGCGCTCCCATTTTTACCCCATATACAGATTGCAGAATCACATCAGTTGCACAACAATTGATTTACATATTGCCATTCTGGTGTCTTTTGTATTCTGCTGCCTTTCCTATCCTCTACTATCCCCCCTCCCCCCTCCCCTTCCCTCTTCTCTCTCTAGCCCCTCTACTGTAATTCATTTCTCCCCCTTATATTTTTCCTCCTTTCCCCTCACTTCCTCTTGTATGTAATTTTGTATACCCCTGAGGGTCTCCTTCCATTTACATGCAATTTCCCTTCTCTCTCCCTTTCCCTCCCACCTCTCATCCCTGTTTAATGTTAATCTTCTTCTCATGCTCTTTGTCCCTACTCTGTTCTTAGCTACTCTCCTTATATCAAAGAAGACATTTGGCATTTGTTTTTAAGGGATTGGCTGGCTTCACTTAGCATAATCTGCTCTAATGCCATCCATTTCCCTCCAAATTCTATGATTTTGTCATTTCTTAATGCAGAGTAATACTCCATTGTGTATAAATGCCACATTTTTTTTTTATCCATTCGTCTATTGAAGGGCATCTAGGTTGGTTCCACAGTCTTGCTATTGTGAATTGTGCTGCTATGAACATGGATGTAGCAGTGTCCCTATACTGTGCTCTTTTTAGGTCTTTAGGGAATAGACCGAGTAGGGGAATAGCTGGATCAAATGGTGGTTCCATTCCAAGCTTTCCAAGAAATCTCCATACTGCTTTCCAAATTGGCCGCACCAATTTGCAGTCCCACCAGCAATGTACAAGAGTACCCTTTTCCCCACATCCTCGCCAGCACTTGTTGCTGTTTGACTTCCTAATGGCTGCCAATCTTACTGGAGTGAGATGGTATCTTAGGGTGGTTTTGATTTGCATTTCTCTGACTGCTAGAGATGGTGAGCATTTTTTCATATACTTGTTGATTGATTGTATGTCCTCTTCTGAGAAATTTCTGTTCAGGTCCTTGGCCCATTTGTTGATTGGGTTATTCGTTATCTCATTGTCTAATTTTTTTAGTTCTTTGTATATTCTGGATATTAGGGCTCTGTCTGAAGTGTGAGGAGTAAAGATTTGTTCCCAGGACGTTGGCTCCCTATTTAACTCTCTTATTGTTTCTTTTGCTGAGAAAAAACTTTTTAGTTTGAGTAAGTCCCATTTGTTGATTCTAGTTATTAACTGTTGTGCTATGGGTGTCCTATTGAGGAATTTGGAGCCCGACCCCACAGTATGTAGATCATAGCCAACTTTTTCTTCTATCAGACGCCATGTCTCTGATTTGATATCAAGTTCCTTGATCCACTTTGAGTTAACTTTTGTGCATGGCGAGAGAAAGGGATTCAGTTTCATTTTGTTGCAAATGGATTTCCAGTTTTCCCAACACCATTTGTTGAAGATGCTATCCTTCTTCCATTGCATGCTTTTAGCCCCTTTATCGAATATAAGATAGTTGTAGTTTTGTGGATTGGTTTCTGTGTCCTCTATTCTGTACCATTGGTCCACCCGCCTGTTTTGGTACCAGTACCATGCTGTTTTTGTTACTATTGCTCTGTAGTATAGTTTGAAGTCTGGTATAGCTATACCGCCTGATTCACATTTCCTGCTTAGCATTGTTTTTGCTATTCTGGGTCTTTTATTTTTCCATATGAATTTCATGATTGCTTTCTCTATTTCTACAAGAAATGCCTTTGGGATTTTGATTGGCATTGCATTAAACCTATAGAGAACTTTTGGTAATATCGCCATTTTGATGATGTTACTTCTACCTATCCATGAACAGGGTATATTTTTCCATCTTCTAAGATCTTCTTCTATTTCTCTCTTTAGGGTTCTGTAGTTTTCATTGTATAAGTCTTTCACCTCTTTTGTTAGGTTGATTCCCAAGTATTTTATTTTTTTTGAGGATATTGTGAATGGGGTGGTTGTCCTCATTTCCATTTCAGAGGATTTGTCGCTGATATACAGGAATGCCTTTGATTTATGTGTGTTGATTTTATAGCCTGCCACTTTGCTGAATTCATTTATTAGCTCTAATAGTTTCTTTGTAGACCCTTTTGGGTCTGCTAGGTATAGAATCATGTCATCTGCAAATAGTGATAATTTGAGTTCTTCTTTTCCTATTTTTATGCCTTTAATTTCTTTCGTCTGTCTAATTGCTCTGGCCAGTGATTCGAGAACTATGTTGAACAGAAGTGGTGAGAGAGGGCATCCCTGTCTTGTTCCAGACTTTAGAGGAAATGCCTTCAGTTTTTCTCCATTCAGAATGATGCTAGCCTGAGGCTTGGCATAGATTGCTTTTACAATATTGAGGTATGTTCCTGTTATCCCTATTTTTTCTAGAGTTTTGAACGTAAAGGGATGCTGTACTTTGTCGAATGCTTTTTCCGCATCTATTGAGATGATCATATGGTTCTTATTTTTAAGCCTATTGATGTGGTGAATAACATTTATTGATTTCCATATATTGAACCAGCCTTGCATCCCAGGGATAAATCCTACCTGATCATGGTGCACAATTTTTTTGATATGTTTTTGTATCCGGTTCGCCAGAAGTTTATTGAGGATTTTTGCATCTAGGTTCATTAGAGATATTGGTCTGTAGTTTTCTTTCTTTGAAGTGTCTTTGTCTGGTTTAGGAATCAGGGTGATGTTGGCCTCATAGAATGAATTTGGAAGTTCTCCCTCTTTTTCTATTTCCTGAAATAGCTTGAAAAGTATTGGTATTAGTTCCTCTTTAAAGGTTTTGTAAAACTCTGCTGTATACCCATCCGGTCCTGGGCTTTTCTTAGTTGGTAGTCTTTTGATGGTATCTTCTATTTCCTCAATTGATATTGGTCTGTTTAGGTTGTCAATATCCTCCTGACTCAATCTGGGCAAATCATATGACTTAAGAAATTTATCGATGCCTTCACTATCTTCTATTTTATTGGAGTATAAGGATTCAAAATAGTTTCTGATAATCTTCTGTATTTCTGAAGTGTCTGTTGTGATATTGCCTTTTTCATCCCGTATGCTGGTAATTTGAGTTCTCTCTCTTCTTCTCTTCGTTAGCGTGGCTAAGGGTCTGTCGATTTTATTTATTTTTTCAAAGAACCAACTTTTAGTTTTGTCAATTTTTTCAAGTGTTTCTTTCGTTTCGATTTCATTAATTTCAGCTCTGATTTTAATTATTTCTTGTCTTCTACTTCTTTTGCTGTTGTTTTGCTCTTCTTTTTCTAGGATTTTGAGTTGAAGTATTAGATCATTTATTTGTTGGTTTTTTCTTTTTCTAAGGAATGAACTCCAAGCAATAAATTTTCCCCTTAGAACTGCTTTCAATGTGTCCCATAGATTCCGATATGTTGTGTCTGTGTTTTCATTTATCTCTAAGAATTTTTTTAATTTCCTCCTTGATGTCTTCTATAACCCATTGATCATTCAGTAACCTATTGTTCATTCTCCAAGTGATGCATGATTTTTCCTTACTTCTTTTATCGTTAATTTTCAATTTCATTCCATTATGGTCAGATAAGATGCATGGTATTATCTCTACTCCTTTATATTGTCTAAGAGTTGCCCTGTGACATAATATATGATCTATTTTTGAGAAGGATCCATGTGCTGCTGAGAAAAAAGTGTAACTGCTTGATGTTGGGTGGTATATTCTATATATGTCAATTAAGTCTAGGTTATTAATTGTGTTATTGAGCTCTATAGTTTCCTTATTCAACTTTTGTTTGGAAGATCTGTCCAGTGGTGAGAGAGGTGTGTTGAAGTCTCCCATGATTATTGTATGGTGGTCTATTAGACTCTTGAACTTGAGAAGAGTTTGTTTGATGAACATAGCTGCACCATTGTTTGGGGCATATATATTTATAATTGTTATGTCTTGTTGGTGTATGGTTCCCTTAAGAAGTATGTAGTGTCCCTCTTCATCCATTTTGATTAACTTTGGCTTGAAATCTATTTTATTTGATATGAGTATGGACACTCCTGCTTGTTTCCGAAGTCCATATGAGTGATATGATTTTTCCCAACCTTTCACCTTCAGTCTATGTATGTCTTTTCCTATCAAATGCGTCTCCTGAAGGCAGCATATTGTTGGGTCTTGTTTTGTGATCCATTCTACTAGCCTGTGTCTCTTAATTGGTGAGTTTAAGCCATTAACATTTAGGGTTATTATTGAGATATGGGTTGTTCTTCCAGCCATATTTGTTTATTTATGTTACTAAACATGGTTTGTTTTCCTCTTTGATTATTCCCCCCCCCCTTTACTGTACTACCTCCCGCTGTTGGTTTTCATTGATATTTTCCATTTCCTCTTCTTGTAATATTTTGCCAAGGATGTTTTGAAGAGATGGTTTTCTAGCTGCAAATTCTTTTAACTTTTGTTTATCATGGAAGGTTTTAATTTCATCTTCCATCCTGAAGCTTAATTTCGCGGGATACACAATTCTTGGTTGGAACCCCTTTTCTTTCAGTGTTTGAAATATGTTATTCCAGGATCTTCTAGCTTTGAGAGTCTGTGTTGAAAGATCAGCTGTTATCCTGATTGGTTTACCCCTAAATGTAATCTGCTTCCTTTCTCTTGTAGCTTTTAAAATTCTCTCCTTATTCTGTATGTTGGGCATCTTCATTATAATGTGTCTAGGTGTGGATCTCTTATGATTTTGCACATTTGGCGTCCTGTAGGCTTCTAGGATTTGGGATTCTGTCTCATTCTTCAAGTCTGGGAAGTTTTCTCGTATTATTTCGTTGAATAGATTGCTCATTCCTTTGGTTTGGACCTCAGTACCTTCCTGTATCCCAATGACTCTTAAGTTTGGTCTCTTTATGTTATCCCATATTTCTTGAATGTTCTGCTCATGGTTTCTTAACAGCTTTGCTGAGCTGTCTATGTTCTTCTCCAGTTGAAATACTTTGTCTTCATTGTCTGATGTTCTATCTTCTAAGTGTTCTACTCTGCTGGTAGTATTCTCAATTGAGTTTTTATGTTGGTTTATTGTTTCCTGCATTTCCAGGATTTCTGTTTGTTTGTTTTTTATAACCTCTATCTCCCTGTATAATTGATCTTTTGCTTCTTGGATTTGTTTATGTAATTGATTGTCAAAGTGGTCGAAGTGGTCTTTCATTGACTGATTTTTCTGTCTAATGTCTTCCTTGAGACTCCAGATCATCTGAAGCACGTATATCCTGAATTCTTTATCTGACATTCCATCTGCTGCAGAAATTACCTCTTCTAAAGTTGAGTTGACCTGCATTGCTTGTGGTCCTTTCTTTCCTTGTCTTTTCATATTGATCGCGTTTCTTTCTGCTTGGTGAAACTGTTGTGTTATTGATTTTTCCCCCTATATAATTGTATTGCTCTTGTATAGCTGCAAAGTCTCCCTCGCAGGCTTTGGCGGTGGTTCTGCCCCTCCTCCAATTGAGGCAATGTGCCTACCACGCCTGGAGGCCGCTGTGCCTGTACTTTCGATGGGCCTGTTCTTTCGGTGGTCACAGGTCCGCCTACCTTGCAGGTGTGAGCAGCGGCTTTGCCCCTCCGCTGGCCACTAGGCCTGTTCTGTCTGTTGGTTGCAGGTCTGTCTACCTAAAAGGCGCTGGTGGCGGCTCTGCCCCTCCCCCAACCGGGGCGATGTATCTGGCGGGCCACTGGGCCTGTTTTGTCAGTGGTCATGGTTCCGCCTACCTTGCACGTGCGTGGAGCAGCTGTGTCCCTCCGAGAGTTCCTGGGCCTAACCTGCCGGTGGGAGGCAAGTGCGCCTACCTTGCAGGCCCGGGGGAAGCTCTGCCGCTCAGCGGGTTGCTGGGCCTGATATGCTGGTGAGACGCAGGTTTGCCTACCTTGCAGGCGCCTGTCGGCTCTGCCCCTCCCGCAACCAGGGCGGGGCGATGTGTATGGCCGTCCTCTGAGCCTGTTCTGTGGTGGTCAGGGTACTGCCTACCTAGCAGGCTCGTGGGGCAGCTGTGCCCCTCCGCAGTTTGTTGGGCCTGACCTGCTGGTGTGTGGCAAGTGCGCCTTCCTTGCAGGCCCGGGGGTGTCTCTGCCGCTCCGCGGTTGCTGGGCCTGATCTGTTGATGAGTCGCAGGTCTGTGTAACTTGCAGGCGCCCGTCGGCTCTGCCCCTCCCCCAACTGGGGCGGGGCGATGTGTCTGGCCGGCCTCTGGGCCTGTTCTGTCGGTAGTCAGGGTTCTGCCTACCTAGCAGGCTCGTGGGGCAGCTGTGCCCCTCCGCAGTTTGTTGGGCCTGACCTGCCGGTGGGTGGCAAGTGCCCCTACCTTGCAGGCCCGGGGGTGGCTCTGCCGCTCTGCGGTTGCTGGGTCTGATCAGCTGGTGATTCGCAGGTCTGCGTAACTTGCAGGCGCCCGGCGGCTCTGCCCCTCCCCCCACCTGAGCGATGTGTCTGGCAGTCCACTGGGCCTGTTTTGTCGGTGGTCACAGTTCTGCCTACCTTGCACACGCGTGGAGCAGCTGTTTCATTAGTGCCTGGGCACACTCTCCTTGTTTGCCTCCCTCAGGCCCTTAGTTTGTAGAGCTTGGGGCTGAGCACCCCCAGCAAACTTGCTTACCTTCTGGTAGCCACGCCCCCGTATCTGATGCAAGAGACCTCAGTTGTCAGCACTGGTGGGAGCGGTAGCCGTGAGTCCCACGCCAAGGCGAGTCCGTGCAAGAGACCTCAGTTGTCAGCACTGGTGGGAACGGTAGCTGGGAGTCCCGCGCCGCGCGGTTCCCGCCGGCTCCTGTGCCAGCACCGCCGCGGCTCCCACCGGCTCCCGCGCCGCTGCTGCGGCTCCCGCGCTGCTGCTGCGGCTCCCGCCAGTTCCGGCCGGCTCCCGTGCCACCCTTGGTCTGGCTATTGCGCTCACAGGAGAGCTGGGAGGGGCCCTTAAGTTTTCCCCGCTGATCTGTAATTATTATTTTGCCTCCTAAAATACTTATCATTTCTCATTTTGTTTATCACATTTACTTTCTTCTAGTAATTTTGAATCATATCATATATTGTTGTATATATAGAATAGAACACAAGAACTAGTTAATCCTACCAGTGTTTGTGCCCATTTCAAAATTTGCCTACAACTAAAGATTCCAAATGTTCGGCACGTTTTTTTAAATATTCATAAAATGTCAAATTATTTAAACATACTGAAAATGATGCCTGTAATCCCAGAAGCTTGGGAGGCTGAGGCAGGAGGATCATAATTCAAATCCAGCCTCAGCCACTCAGAAATGTCCTAAGAAAATTAGGAAGATTCTGTCTCAATATAAAAAAGATAAAAGGGCTAGGGATGTGGCTCAGTGATGAAGTGCCCTTGGGTTTCATTACAGGTGCAAAGAAAATAAATAAATACAATAAATAAAATAATTAAACTGCTTATCCACAGAAAAACATGGAAGAATCAAAACACTCTTTTAAACAAAAATGTAGACATCAAAGTGTATATCATGAGAGACTGGGATTTTGCCTCAGAGGTAGAGTGAGCAACTAGCACATGTGAGGCACTGGGTTAAAACCTCAGTGTCACATATAAATTAAATAAAGATATTGTGTCCACCTACATCTAGAAAATAAAATTTAGAAAATAAATACTTTTAAAAGTGTATATCATGATTTTTTTCAGTTAAAATATTTCATTAGTGATTAAATTAATACTTTGATCAAAATCAAAATGCATATGGTCAATGCAGTTGAAAATTGTACTAGGTTTTTTTTTTCATTAGTGAATATGACTCTCATGGTGAGGGTGTTGAATCCTGCAGAAGAGGAACAGTTACTGGTTTGGTTTGGTCTCAAATAAATTATGCGATGATCCCCTGGTTTATGTTGTAGCTAGTGGATCCATGGTTACTTTGAAGAATCCTGTGGTGAATAGATGCCTTAGAGGACCTAAAATTCTCTGTGGAGAGTGAATTTAGGTTACAATATTACAAGCTTAGTGAGTTTAAACTGAATTTATTTTCTCCCAATAATCTGAGGCAACAACTCAGTTGTTACAACCTCCATAGAAGATGTTGGTAGGCCTACCTAATATCAATTTATTGGTATTTTTTTCTCACTCAGCATAGCTCCATCAGTTGACTTGTAGGTATGATGTGAAAAGCAGCATGAAGAAAAGTAAAACCTTCTTCATAGATTAAAAGAAAAAAAAAGGGACTCATGGACAAGCTGAATCCTGCTTAAAATAGTATGAAGGAACTGTCATTAGTAGAAAATGGCAGGATACAGAAAGTTCTTTTCATTATCTCCACCCTAATAAATGCTTAAAAAAAAAGAAAAGATCACCCTGTCATTTCTAATGGAAGAAAATCCTTCTCTGGTACAAAGACTAAGTGAGTAAATATCCAAATATCGAAGATGTGGTGATGGAAATGCAAACATACTGACATTCATTGGAGGTCAGGAGAGTCACATTACAAGGATTTTTTTTGATCCTTCAAAAAAAGACAAATGCTATGTACTAATGTTTATGTGTGCTCTTTCTCGTCCAGCAAGGGGTTTCACGGAAAATTGTAGAAGAGACTGTGTCTGTGAAGTCACTAATCAAGACCTCTGGACATCAAGCAGGAAACAGGTCCCATTTTATTGTGAAGTTACCATGTATATATACTCAGGCAGTAGCTTAGCAGATTACAGGCAGCCACCAATGCAATTTCTGCAGTGACCAATCAAGGAGTGAGCAATGGAGCAAGAGCAGGGAATTCAACACATAGCCTCATGCCCAGGGCTGTGCCTAAGGGGTAAGTATTTTGCTCTTCACACAACCTAGCATGGGGTAGTGTGTTGCCACTCAGGCACTCTTAATGTATGCCATGAAGGCAGTATTCCATGAACTTGACTCTAAAACATCATTGTGGCCTCGCCTCTCTAAGGTTTTTTGAGGTTCAAGGTTGTGCCATACTTCTGATCTCTTTCAGATGAGATCAATGTGGTCAGGTGATGCAGGGGTGCATCCACCTCATTACAGGAGTTTTGCTACCTTTACATGGGGACACAGCACCACGTCTGCTTATAAATAATTGATTCTTGAAGTCTCCTTGGACTTGCATTCTTTAACAGAGATCATTAAGTTATCACTTTCTGGCAGTAAAATCTCATCTATCAGCAATAAGATAAATATGGTGTACTAAAGATTAAACACTTTCATTCAAAATTAAATTTAATCAAACAATGTTAAAGATAGCATTTTGTAATTATTAGTTTTATTAGATGTATTATTTGGTAATTTATGGTATATATTCCCCCCTTGTGACAGAACAGCTAGTTCAATGACCTTTTGGGCATTATTTGCCTCAAGAGATTCCAAGTTGGGTGAAGCTGTGACTTGAGAGCATGTCAGCAGGAGGAAATCTCCTGTCTGTTCTTGAAGTCTGTGAAGGGTCTTTGCCACAGCTTCAGTAGAATTTTATGTTATAATCGAGCAAAAAAGTGCTCACATTCTGTACTGTTCCCAAGTAGGTTGTTCTTTACTTCCTCAAAAAATATTTCTGAAAATATTCTTTTAAAAAACTGTTTATCATTGAGGGGTTTATTGGCAGAAGCCATATGGAGATGTGATAATTTTAAAAAATTCAATGTCTTTTTTAGAGAAAAATCCCCACATAAATGTAGAGGGCTTTATGTTATTGTTATTGTTGTTGGTGGTGGTGGTTTGTGTCTTATTTCAGCAGCATCCCCAGCTTATAACTAAGTGGGCTTGAGTCATGTTCTACTAGGACCTTTTATGAAAACACCCCAATGTCCTAGATGTTGGAGTCTGCTGGAGCAGTGATTTTCTAAGTGTGGTACCAATGCCAGCAGCTTCATACTCATAGGATGGCTATGAATTCCCATGCACAAGAATTATCTGGAGTGGCGCGGGTAGTGGTTTCCTCATTGGCTAGTTTCCTCATTAGCCTAGAAGGTAAGAGGGATTTCGACAAAGGACACCATAAGAGTCACTGGCCTTTACCAGAATGGGAGGGGGCCTTCCAGGGAGGTGCTTGAAATCCTGTGATTGGAAGAGGCCAGGTAAAACCTGGTGGATGCTCTAAAACAGAATTCATTAATGTAGCACCTGATAGCTGTATCCACACCACTCTATTTTATTTATTTATTCTTTTTTAACAAAAAATTTATATTGGAACACAGTTAGCAAGGTATTTGTTGAAAGGTACTAGATTTGAACTCTCAATAGGTCATATTATCCATAATATTTGCTCCTGGTGATTTACAGAACATCATCATTCAATAACTTTCGCGATTATGGAAATGTTCCATGTCTATCCTGCCTAATTCAGTAGCTTCAAGCACATGATATTTTGGCATATAGATCCTGTGACAAAAAAGCTGAGTTTGTCAATTTGATGGATTACATGGACAATGGCCACAAGATTGGGGAGCACCATTCTAGGACACCAAGGCAGAAAATGGAAGCATTTCCTCTAAAAACTGGAAAAAGACAGGGATGCCCGTTTCCACCACTTCTATTTAACATAATTCTTGAAACACTGGCCAGACCAATTAGACAAATAAAATTAATTAAAGGCATATGGATAAGTAAGGAAGAACTCAAATTAGCACTATTTGCTGACAATTAATTAAAGGCATATGGATAAGTAAGGAAGAACTCAAATTAGCACTATTTGCTGACCAAAACAACAATAACCCAATCAATATATGAGCCAAATAACTGAACAGACAATTCTCAAAAGATGATATGCAATCAATTGACACACATATAAAAAATTGCTCAACAAGTCTAGCAATTTGATAAATGCAAATCAAAACTACTCTGATTTCATCTTACTCCAGTCATTTAAGAAAAAAAACAACAATAATTGTTGGTGAGGGTGTGGTAAAAGGCACACTCATACAATGCTGGTGGGACTTCAAATTGGTGCAGCCAATCTGGAAAGCAGTATGGAGATTCCTTGAAAAAACTGGAATGGAACCATTTGACAGAGCAATCCCACTCCTTGTTCTTACACAAAAGACTTAAAAACAGCATACTACAGGGACACTGTCACATCAATACTTATAGCAGCACATTTCACAATAGCTAAACTGTGTAGCCATAATAGATGCCCTTCAGTAGATAAATGGAAAAAGATGTAGTATATGTACACAATGGAATATTACTCGCCATTAAAGGGAAAAAAAATTATGACTTTTGCAGAAAAAGTTGATGGAGCTGAAGAATATAATGCTAAGTAAAATTTACAAATCACCCTAAAACAAACACCAAATGATTTCTCAGTAAGGATGCTAATTCATAGCATTATGTGTTAGGGAACAGAATGGAAAGATTACATTAACTTCAGATAAGGAAAAGGATAAAAGGGGAGAGAAGGGAAGGAAGGGGGCACGGAGGTAAAAAGGACAGTGGAATGTAATTGATATCAATACCCTAAGTACATGTATGAAGCCACACAAGATATAAATCTACTATGTGTAGAACCAGAGATATGAAAAATTGTGTTCAATACATGTAATAAATGAAGGAAGTTGAGTTGATATTCTACTTTTGCTAAAATTTAGAAGATGCAGAACATGAAGTGGATAATGATAGGTGCTTAGTCCATGTTGACTGGGTGACAGATGAGGTAATGGGTTTGTTTTGCTTTAGAGTTCAGCTTATTGCAATAAGAATGTATGCATGCTGAGAGGCTGGCACAGTATCATTCTGAGAATATGTGTTTTGCTAGTTTGGAAAAAAAGGGGAAAAAGAGGTTATATAGAGCATAAGGCAAGCATAAATACATGTAACATGAATTGTAATGCATTATGTTATCATATTTAAAAAATAATTTAAGAAATGAATACATAAAAAAATAATAACATAAATATTAGGTCATTAAGTGGTGTCATAAATTAAGCAATCCCCAACATCTTATTCATACATAAAGGTATACTGAAAAATTTAATAATTCATTTTAAAAGAAAATTAAAACACTACCTTCAAAGATAATAACATTTGACAGAAGTAGATTTTGGTGGTTGACCTTTTGTTTTGCATTGATAATATGACTGACTTTGAACATTCAAGTGTTGTATAGTGATAGCACTGAGCCTTTACAGGTACTTTCTGTTTGTTAAGAAGTTATTGATAGTGAGTTGGGGATAGGTAGAAACTATGGTGTTTGCAGTGAACTGGCCTTGATGGATGGCACCCCTACTATCTCAGGGCAGACTGTAATTAAAGAATGATGGAAGATTCATAAAGGGAGGTGTGATTAGTGTAGGAAAATGCACTGGCATTTATACCATAGAAGTGTAGTATTGGTTTGCAGGTGGAGTCAAGAGAGAGCCAGTTAACTAAGGGCAATATGGAAAAGTACAGGTACCGAGGCTAGCAATTTTTAGGTGGCTTGGTCTTCTACAGAAAAACCTCCCCTCCACACAGGAACATAGGCCAATTCCCTTTGCCTAGTTCCCTACACAGAGGTCTGGTTTGTTTCCTGCTCTGAGAAACCTAACACATATACTTGCCTTGTGCTATATATAGCCTCTTTTTTTTCCATTTCTGCAAACTAGCAAAGCACATATTCTCAGAGTGATACTAAGCCAGTCTCTCAGCACCCACATATACTTATTTCAATAAGTTGAACTCTATAGCAAACTCTACCCATTACCTCATCTGCCACCTAGTCAACATGGACCCAAGCACCTCTCATTATCCCCTTTATTTTCTGCATCTTCTAAATTATAACAAAGTGGGAAATCAACTCAACTTCACAATGGCAAACAGAAATTTGATGGTTCTCCTATAGCACATCCCTGAAAACACAGGGTGTAGAGACTCTTTTCATTCTTCCTCCTTTCAAATCCAAAGAGCATTGTATTATCTCTATACCCTCATCCCCTCCAAATAAAACCAAGGCCTACAAATCTCAAGACATAGAGGACGCTAAATAGGCTTTCTGTCAAAAATAATAAGGAAATGAATAAATTAGAAAAACCAGTATGACATGCTACCAGTTTACTGCTCACCACAACTGCTTTCAAGAGAAAACATTCTAAGGTTTTGAAGTAATGGTGAAGATGGTGTTTGTAGCTCTGCAGAGAGCAAAGGTCCATAACTGAGAAGCTCAGTGTGGCCATTGGTTTCTCATAAACACAAGGTTTGGAGTGTCCAATTTATTTTAACAGAGTTTTTGTCTTTTATTTTTTTTTTTAGTTAAATCTAATGTGGATTGCTTTGCAATGTAAGAAAATGTTAAAGGGTAACTCTTACATTTGTAATGAGTAGTTGTCAACGAAGTGAAAGTTTGCTTTAACAGCTAAAATGTTCTAATAGCTTCATTTAGGTACACTTAGAATTATGCACACACATTTATCCTACATATGAGTATGTTTTGATATAAGTATACCCTATGGATCAATTTCCACATTCTCAGGAATATTTCTTCTTCTGCTGTTTTTGTACCTTAAACTCATATCATCAAGAATTTAAATAAATCAAACTACTCAATACCGTTTTTGGTGTCTAACTTATTTCATTTAGTGTAATTATTTTGATACTTACCCATGTTCTGAGTGTTTCATTAGTGTCGTTAAGTCCTCACTTGTTAGAATTCAATATTTTTTATCCAAATGCTTCAAATGAGAATACTCAAAGAGATTTAGATATAATAACTTTATTTTAAGAGTCAGAGAGACAGAAATATCTTGTGGATGGCATTGTAATTTTCAAAAATTTATAATTTTCCGATAGTTTTTATACATGGTGTGAAGGTAATTTCATAAAATAATTTAATGCACCTGTGTTTTGACTGTGACCACGTCACATAGGTCTGTTGTAGAATTTTCCACATGCAGCATCATGTCACCTCTCATACCTCTCATAATAATTCAAATTTCTGAGAATTTTTTATTTTTAGATTTGCAATGCTTATCTTTTAGAACAAGGTTTATCATTTAACTTTCATTAGCATTTGGATCATTTACAATTGATGTCTGCTCTGTAATTTACAAGTTGCTCTGCATGAAATAATGATCTAATATTTCAGTTATAAAATTTTTGTGAAATATTTCAGTCTTAATTTATGTATTCATTTAAATTTTAAAGTATATGTTCAGATGTTTTACTTGAAATGCTCCAAGATGTAATTCATGAGCTCTTTACCCTGGCCTAATATCTATGTTTATATCTAACCCTTGTTTGATGTTGTAAATCTTGACATGCTCTCCTGATAATGTTCTAGGTCTATATTGAAAATGATGTCTGGGTGCAGTGACCATCACCCAGTGCCTTAATTAATTCTTCTGTGAAAAATTGGGAAATCCACCTGAAATTGCCAATTCAGTTATTTTTTTTTTTTCATTTAAAGGCTTTTCTGAAAAACAACAACAACAACAACACAAAAACTAACTAACAAACAAACAAACAAAAAACTCTTGCAATCATAGTTGCTCATACTTAATATGTTAAAATGTGAATGAAATAATGTATTTTAACTTGGTAAATGTATTAAAATTTTAAAACAATAAAATTAATTATTATTATTCAACTATCAATAAAATTAATCACTATGCTCTAATAATAATATTAGAGCATATCAAATCAAAATTCCTAATAAAATTTAATAATAATAATTAATTTTATGGATTTGTTTAAAATGTGACTATTAGTTTTGAATGCTCATTCACCTACAGTAAAACAATTATAATTTCCACAGTAAAAATTCACAAGTCACAGATATCTGAATGGTGATATCATTGTACGGTTTTGAAATGGGGATTGCCATGATATATTTATCATTCTTTGTGACATAATCGCTGTCTCATGTCATTACATGATTAAAAGTCTAACAAAAAGAGATTTAAAAAAGTGGAGACATGTCCAGATTATTGGTTAGAAATGAAAAAACTTGGTACCTAAAATAAATGAATAAATAAATTGTCTTCAGTGAATCATTGAAATGTCTGAATTTCATGACAGTTCTTATCCTTCTGTTCAGAGAGTAGTAACCCTAATTTTTTAACAGATAAATCTTGTTCCTTACAGGACCAAATACAGCTCACCCATGACATACGATTATAAAGTGTTTCTTCCATTCAATTTGTCACTAAAATGTTATAATTTATGAAGTGGCAAAAAGAGGTATATAATATCAAGACATATATGTGTGCATATCTATGAGGCTTGCATGGAGGATATCCCTGTTAGTTTTAAATTTTTTTTGCAGTTTTTTTTTTTTTTATCTAGGAAAAGTTTAGTTAAGAAGCATCCAAGTGATAGCACAAGCAGGTCAATAGAAACTGTCTAGTCTGCTGAGAAGTCTTGATCTAGTTTTGAGAGACATTTGCAAGTTTCATAACTTTAATATAAAACCTGTTTTTAGATATCTGGTTGCTTGTGTGTGGCATCTGAAAATGGAATGCATGTATTAACTAAATGATTTTTAAAAATATAAATATATTTTGTTGTTTTCATTTGCATGATAGTTAGTTTACCATTTGGAGAATTTATGAATTGAACACAGGGACACTTTACCACCGGGTCACATCCCCCAAATTTTATTTATTTATTTATTTTAATTTTCAGAAAGGGTTATCACAAAGTTGCGTGGGGTTTTGCTATGTTTCTAAGCCTGTTTTTTTTTTTTTTTTTTTTAATTCTCCTCTTCCCTTTGCCTCTCAAGCCGGTGGTATGACAGGCATGCTCCTGGGATTTTAGCAATTTTTTTGGGGGGGTGGGTCATAGAGATTAAACTCAGAGTCACATTCTGAGGGCTATTTTGTATTCCATTTATGACAGTTTCAATGAGTTGCACAGTGTCTTGCCATTGCTGATGCTTGCTTTGAACTTGTGATCCTCCTGTTTTAGCTCCAAAGCCACTGAGATTTCAGTCATGCACCACCATGACTACCCAGTTTACCAATTTTTTAAAACAAATACTACCTTAAAATGTTTTCCAATGTAGAATTTATTATTTATATATTAATCTTGGAACAACCACCAAAAATTCATGACTCTTAAGAATAGTATATAATTACATAGTAAAAAGTTATTTTTTAAGCTAACAAAAAGTATATACACTGATTGAAATATATCCTCTACTTTTGTAAGACAAAGAATCTTAATTCTGACAGAACTCTCGAATTTCTTTTGTGCTGGTCTAAGTGTAAACCAAAACTCTCCTGAGAAGTCAGTGTTATTAAATATTCGTTAATAAATAAATAGTCTCATTTTCTTTTGATTTGTGTCATGGTGTTTTTTATAGAGAATTTTATTTATTTATATGTAGTGCAAAAAATCAAACCCATTTCCTCACATATGCTACGTGAGTGATATTCCTCTAAGCCACAACCCCAGCCCCTTCATGGAACTGTTTATAAAAGACGTAAAGTTAAAATATTATTGTCTGAGTAAAGATCAGTCAGTAATTTTTAACATTTATTATTTAGTTGTAGGTGGACAAAATACATTTATTTATTTATTTATTTATTTATTTTTGTATGGAGCTGAACATTAAACTGCATTCCTCATGCATGCTAGGTGAGTGCTCTTTCTCTGAGCCAAAACCCCAACTCCAATTATAGTTAAAGTAAGCTTTAGCCCTCTGATTTCTGGTATAAAGAATATAAGAAATGGCAAAATCTAAATTTTGTCATTCTATAGTCAAGAAATGAGGGACTCAGAGAAATAACTGTATTATTTTGAGTTGCATATCACTTTAGTGGAAGATTAAGTTCAAATACAAATAAATAATAGGACCAAAAATAAAACAGCATTCTTTCTATATATTAATTATGTTCTCTTCCATATGATTCTAGCTAGAAGATGTGACTTTAATCAGCATCTTACCCTTTTTGTACATCTGAAAAAAGTACTATCTAGTCACTATGCACACAAATAATCTTTTACATTAGGATTCAATGAAAAATTATGTTTTATAAGCACTTTTACAGAGGAGTATTCATCACCCTTCTTTGATTCATTCTCATGCTTTATAGGTATTACTGTCAAAGGTTTCCTTACCATGAGTTTGTTTAGATACTTGTGAGGCATCAATTTCATGGGTGTCTCTTACCCCTATAAAATTATGTGCCAGATTTAGCTGGAAAGTTCTCAAAAATCAATTTCTCAAAGTAAAAATGTATTTTTATTCTATTGTTTCTCTCATTATTTTTTTCTTATCTTTCTTGGAATATGCTTACTTTTCTCCATAAGATAGTGCTGGTGCTACCTTAATTCACAATTTATTATTTATCCAAAGATAAATGTTAGTATGTTTTAACTTTTTTTAATAGATTTTTTTTTCTTCACATTTTATACCATTTATAGATATCTGTTGAACACTTTTCAAGTTCTTCATGAGCATGAACACCAAGGAGTCAAAATGAGAAACTGTGTATTAAGGACTATCTAATTAAAGATCTTGGATCTGCCAACAATGGTGTCAAAATGTGAAAAGGAGAATATATAAAACTGCTGAGTCCAGCAATGAACAGCATGAGAGGATAGCAGGCATGTGATGTCAAAGAAAAAAGCAGGTAAGAATCTTGTGAAACTAACAAGGTAGGAGAGGCAGAAGGATCATAATTTGAAACTCAGCCTCAGCGAAAGGGAGGCACTAAGCAACTCACTGAAAGCCTATATCTAAACAAAATGCAAATGAAGGCGGCAATGTTGCTCAGGAGTTCAGTGCCCTTGAGTTCAATATCATATAATAATAATAATAACAACAACAACAACAATAATATAATATTCAAAATAAACTAATCTCCAGTAATGGCCATTAATGTGTCAGTGGTGTCAAATTCTTGATCTTTGATAGACAAATAAAATTTCATGCATGCTTTGGTAAATCTGAGATATAACAGTCATACAAAAATTATATCAGTTCTTGTAATGTATAGTATGTGTATAAAAATGCCTCATTAAAAGACAGGCATACACTCTAAGAAATGCACTCAAAATGACTTTTCCATTGTTGCAAATATCATACTGTATACTGACATTTAGATTGTATACTACTACAATCTTAGGCTATATATTGTAGCTGTTGTTGTATATAAATTCCATCACTGACTAAAAGATCACTATGCAACACATTATTGTATGTTATAAACTTAGAGAGATCAGTGTACCAAAAAGAGAATTTTAATTTTTTTTAGTTGTTAGTGGACACGATATCATTTATTATTATTATTTTATTTTAATGTGGTGCTGAGGATCAAACCCAATGCCTCTCATGTACTAGGTGAGCACCCTACTATTGAGCCATAATCCTATCCCTAAAACAGAATCTTTAAAAAAAATCTTTACAATTAGACAATGAAAAATGAAAGTTTCCACTGCTGAGGAGTACAAAATTGCTATCCTTTCTAAATAAAGTTTTATATCTATGGGGTATCTGTGTCACACACTCACACACACACACACACACACACAAACACACACAAAGTTATTTTAATCTTGCTTAGTGCAACATAATAAGTCTTTCAAAGATAGTCAATATGTAATTATAAAACATTCAATAGTTACTATAAGAAAAAGTAAGTTTTATTGTGAATGTGTTGGTATTGCTCATAGTATCAACTGCTTAAGAAGTTATGACAAAACCAATCCCCCAAAAACAAATGCTGAATGTTTTCTTTAATACAAAGAGACTGATTCATAGTGGTGTAGGGAGGGACATGAGAGGGATAGACAAACTTTAGATAGGGTAGCAGGGTAGGGGAGAAGAGAGGTGGCAGAGGGTTTGCAATTATGGTGGAATCTGATGAAAACCATTCTCTAAAGTACATTTATGAAGACACAAATTGATGTGAATATATTTTGTATACAGCAAGAGACATAAAGCATGTGCCCTACATGTGTAATAAAATTATAATGCATTCCACTGCCTCATATAAATAATAACAACAATAATAATAATAAAAGAAATTTCACAGAGATGATTAACAACTTATTGAGACTCTGTCTCATATAATATTAAGACTAGAGTCTAGTTTTGAATGGAAAGGCACCCTTGATTTCAGTCATAAGAAGCACACAGCAATGGGAAACTTATTTCTTTTCAAAGTTGCACAAAACAAAATGTTAAACAAATTAATAAATTGGGCATTAAAATAATCAATAAATGAAGTTATACCATTAAATGGTACAAAGTAACAGGTAAGATAAATTGCCTGATGCATGAATAAATACATTCAGGAAGAAAAAGACAAGGACATCATGAGAAGAACAGTCAAATAACTTGAATATTCTTTTTATACAGGTGATATCTAAGGGTTCAGTACTCATAAAAAATAAAATATAACCAAATACATAAAATTAAACAGTATTCATGAAGATGTGGAGTGAAAAGTTCTCATGAACTACAGATTAATTATAAGTGGCTATCTTTTTGTAAAAAAATGTGTGCCTATTGAAGGACATGACACTTCCCCACCGGTAACATTAACTTATAAATATGACTGCTCTTAAAAACCATAATAATATATAAAAGAAGAGCTGCATGGTCCATAGAGTTGAAATCTGTAAGGTGAAAGAAAATATAATGTGCACATAAGAAACGTAAAAATAATAAAGTGTGAGTAAAGTGGTTTCTACTGTCAAGACACATTTTTTGCCACACTACATTCAGCCTAACAAACAGTAAAAAACACCACATCAGTATTATATAAAGGTAACTTTTTGATACTACTTCACACATTGCATATACATTTTAAAGGGAAATATGTAGAATTTACTGGTAAATAAAACTTGAATTAGGACATTAAAAAAACCAATTACACACATGTGTTTAGATACTATACATCACTACAAAGAAAACAATTTTCCTTGAATGAAATCTGTAACATTTTCATCAATATTTTAGCATGTAGGACTGGGGTGATGGTAGAGTGCTTACCTAGCACATATGAGGCACTGGGTTCAATCATCAGCATCACCTAAAAGTAAATAGATAAAATAAAGTTATGATTACAACTAAGAAAAAAAACATTAACAATGAAATTTCAGCATGCTTCTCTATTAAAAGAAAGAGACTGAAAAAAAATTACATGGAATGAAAAGTATTTATGAAATACCTCCAAAACCTATGCTTCAGAGAATCAAATGAACTATTAGTATCATTAAGAGAAACTGATGTATATAATGAATGTATAATACAATACTGAAATCCAAGGAGTCATAGTATGAACCAAACACAAAGATGAATCCATATGCATGTAATTTCTTGTATTTTTAAGATAAATAAAATGGTCTAAGCCTATCCGTATCAAAAATAAGGCTAGAAGTAAATAGATAATACAATACAATCTAAAGTTAGATGGGTCACATTTTCCTGAGCTTTTGTTTGCAGAATATGTAAGGTACTGGGTTCAAAATCATCACAAAGAGCAGATATTAAGGAGAGATCAAGTTAGAAGTTGTTTTAGTTGCCTTTTTCAACAATGTGACTAACAAATTGACCAGAGAAATTGTAGAGGAATAAAAGTTTATTTACAGGCTTAGGGTTTCAAATGTCTTAGCCTATAGAATACTGCTCCATTTCTCAGGGCTCAAGGTGAGGCAGAACATTATGGCAAAAGGGTGTGGTAGAGGGAATCAACTGACATAGTGATAACAGTAAAGAGACAGATTCATTTTTGGGAGAATATACAAATTTAGATTCCAAAGCTCTATCCCCAATTCTCACTTTTTTCAGCCACACACTATCAATTCAGTTACCACATAGTTAATTCATTCAGGGATTAATTCACTGAGGACTTTAAAGCTATGACCCAATCATTTCTCCTCCAAACCTTCCTGCATTGTTTCACATATGAGCTTTTGGGGAACACGTCACAGCTGGACTATAACAGAAATAGAGCAAAATAGAAGGCTTTTAACCCACCCTTTCTTTACTAATATATTAATACACATTTACTCATGTTATGTGTGTTACTTTGACAAAGTCATAAATGAATTATGAGATTTACATACATTGGACAAGTGAAAGAATATCTACAATCAAATGAGTAGAAAAAGCTAGGGTACACGTGGGCATTTGAGTTGTTTACTGAAGTGCCACATATTTGAGAAATATTCCTACAAGTTTGAAGGCACCTTAAATAAGGGGAGATTGAGATAATATATAAACTGACTTTAAAATTTTCTGTAATTTTTATCTTAACTTATCCACTGGTTAAAGAAGGAGTGAAATGTAAATGTGAAAATTACAAAGTGGTTTTCTTCTGTGACCAAGTAAGTCTTTTGATTTGTTTCACAACCTGAAGTCAAGGCAGAAAAATTACATCTCAAAGGTGTCAGTTTGTCCCAAAAAGAGATTTACCAGTGGTTTTACTAACTTCTCTTGTTGGAAGAATTACTTCACTCTTGAATCAATAAAGCGTACAAAAGGGGAAAATTAATCAATCTCCTGATAGACTCAGTAAGATTTGAGCACTTTCTGAGACCTGACCTACCCTTGTTTACACCAGTAATAATTCCAGGCCTACCAGTAGGTTTTCAGAATAAGTTTCTCCATGCACTGAATGTCTAACATTAGCAACTTCTGTTCAAGGGAGTATATCTTAAACTTTCAATTGCTAAAAGCAATAGAGACGAGCATGGGCAAATCTTGATGTATTTCAAGCCGTTGGATTTGCATTGTTTGTAACACTTCCAAAGACAAAAATTTTCAGCAGTAGTGTTAACAAAGCTTACAAATCGCAGATTCTTGTTTCATTTCATCACAGAAAATATTTACAGGACACTCTTCCTCTGGCTACTTGAAATCCTGGAATATAACACACTTGCATCAGTAATTTAAAGTATCAGTAAAATAAAAAATATCCTGCACTTTGTGCAGTGTTGTCAGAATGCCTATGCTTAAAATCTCAAAGACTGAGGATAGAGTTCTGGCTTAGTTGTAGAGTGCTTGCACAGCACATCAGTGGCACTATATTTAAGAATCAGTACCACATAAAAATGAATAAATAAAATAAAAGTAATTTGTCTATCTATGACTAACAAAACGTAAATAAAATATTAAGAACTAAAATATAAAAATCTGAAAGATAATAGGTACTCCAGAGAATGCAAGCATCATATAAAAAGACTCAGTTGAAAAAAATATTGGTGAGAATATCAATTGAATAAAGCTATTTTTGAAAATGGTATTAAGGTTCTTCAGAAAGTTAAAATAAAAAAAGGCTTATGTTCCACTAGATGTTATTCTGGGTATGAATCTAAAAAAATACTGGAGTTATTACATCATAGAACCACTGCATGTCTATTTTCATTATAGTATTATTTACAGAACCTGGTAAAAAAAAAAAGAAGTACTTTTTTAAGATAAATGTTAGGTTGGTAATGGTGCCACATGCCTGTATTTTTAGTAGCTTGGGAGGGTGAGGCAGGAAGATTATGAACTTAGAGCGAGTCTTAGTAACTTCTCCAAGAGACACTAACAAAATCAGTGAGACCTTGTCTCTAAATAAAATATAAATATAGGGCTGGCGATGTAGCTCAGTGGTAGGCTAGCTCTGGATTCAACACACAATACCATAATCAAACAAACAAATAAAGAAAGAAATGAATAGGACCAACTTACTGACCCCATTCTTTATTTTCTATGAAGCAATTTACTTGCATCCTTTCTGGCTTAGCTGGACAGGATATGTCACATTCCTTAACAAACTGTTATCTGCAGGAGAAATGCAGTTTCAAACTAATGTTTATAAAAGCAACCTATGTTACTCTAAACAGGATAATTTTTTGACTGTGCTAAAGACCAGATTCTGAAAAACAGAGAAACAAGGGTAATTCTTAATAACCAAAAAATCTGCAACAATTTTGCTTATGAGTTAATTTAGAAATGGTGAGCATGAATCTAATTAACCTAAAGTTGTCAGGGCAGTGAATACTTGAGAGTTTTATGTTATTCTAACTATCAGTACAAAATCAAGAACTGTACCTGGGAAGGACCCTTTGGAATCTCTGTTTAGATCTCGAAGAAAACTGGAATGCAAGAGAGCCTGCAAGAGAGACATGTTCTCTTTTCAGACAGAAAATTCTCTCTCTTCAGAGTGTCATCTTTTTCCTCTTTCACTTCACTTCTAATAAACTAATTGGTTGCTACTCTGATCGATAAGTTTGAGAACTTTATGTCTTCATTGGAAAAAAAACTGCATTTTAAGGGGCATGGTCTTCACAGTACCTCAGTTTCCCAGAGGGTCCCAGCCCTGTATAACTAAAAGATCATTGACATCTGAACGGCTCTCAGAGACTTCCTTAAGTGCCTTAACTTTATACTTTATACTGCTCTCTAGAAGAAAAAAAAAAGAACGATATTCACTAGAAACTTCAACAGACTTTAGATATGATATCTCTTCACAATTTTATCAGGCAGTTATGAAACCCCCATTTAACACAATATGGGAGGTTAAAATGAGGATGCATCACACAGGAACGTAATAAAAGAAAAATTTTAAATCAGACATTTTGATAAGGTGAATGTGCCTGGGAAGACAGAGGGAGGAGACAGACATTGTTTTTATTTTTTAAATTTTCAAGTTACTTGTCTTCTTTTCTCTCATGTAAAATGCTCACAAAGAGAATGCAAAATCTTTAAACTGCAATGAAGTTCTTTTCAAAAAAATTAAAAATACTGCATTCATTTGGAATGTTGAATAGAAAAAATAAAATAGTTGACAATGCAGAGAGGGAATGCTGGCATTAAATATGTGAACAGAACCGAGTGCAGTGGTGCACACTGAAATCAATCCCAGTATTTTGTCAGGCTGAAGCAGGAGGATCATGAGTTCAATTCCAGCTTCAGTGAACATCAGGTGCTAAGAAACTTAGTGAGACTCTTTCTTTAAATAAAATATAAAATAGGGATGGGGATTTGGCTCAGGGTTCAAATGTGCCGATAATTTATACAATGACTTAATATCCAGTGATACATAACTATTCCAATACTATAGACTGGGTGCCAAGATTCAATCACAAGGTTCACAGAAGTCATATGAAGTCATATGGTGACTTATAGATAGTGTTTGTGGTGAAGTGTTCCTGAACCCACTGACACAGTCACACTGCGGGATGCTGGGGCAGAGCAGAACCATATGGAATCTGGAACCATAAGGAATGTTAAGTGCTTTGTTTATGATACTCATGATATAAATAAAAGGGTATACATCAATCAATAATAAAAGTATGTGTTACTTGAGATTGCAGGAAAACTCCCAGAATGAGACTAAGGGTACAATTAAGACATGCCCTGAGATGTGTTTCAATATCTCTGAGGACACAAAATAGTTTTATTTCTCAAGAAGTTTATGGGGAAAAGATTTCAAATCAAGTTTCCTGAGAAAAAATTAACAATTTACTGTAAGCCCCCAATCCTAAAGTCACACTTTTGTGACATATATTCCTCCAACTAACATACTCTCTTACTTTACACAGGAATTCATGATGAAAATAGGAAACAAGGGCTGGAGATGTGGTTCAAGTGGTAGCGCGCTCACCTGGCATGCGTGTGGCCTGGGTTCGATTCACAGCACCACATACAAATAAAGATGTTGTGTCCACTGAAAACTAAAAAATAAATAAAAAAAAGAAAATAGAAAAAAAATAGTTAATAAAAATTACAAACGGTTTGAGGTGCAGAGCCTGCCTTTTAATTAAAGATCACAAAGACATGAGGATTGGTATACTTTGAACAATGATCAAAGAAACTCTTTTAAGAAAGTGGTTAAATAGGTCATATGAACAAAGGAAATTAGTTGGAAATTAAAAACAAAATAATGTAAAATTAATATAGATATATTTTTGAGACAGTTCAGAGTAGTAGGCTTCTAAAAAATAGGCTTTCACTGTTTTAGTGTTATTTATGGGAACTTTAGGAGTAAGAAAGCTTACAAATAATTATAAGTATATTTTCAATTTAAAGGTCAATGGAATAATTATAGGTATGATTTAAAGTTAAAAGATAATAATAGGTCAAGAGACAGGTAGTCAAGTTTTGTATTCGAGCCCCTAGAGACTGAGGTGAAAATGTAAAAGACTAATCATGATTGGCAAAGTTACACGAAAAATTCTATATAATGTGCTTAATATCTTTGATAATTAACATATGTTTGACAATATTGTAACTCTTGAAAGTTATGTAAACCAAAGAAGTTTTGATGCTATCCATTAACTACCAAAAGGAAAAAAAACCTGTAAAACAAACAAACAAAAAAATAATAAAGGCCCTCTAGGGGCAGCAGATCCTTCTGAAGGCTGCTCATAACTTGAAACCATCATCCTGTCTCCTTTTCTTTCATGGACGCTACTTATCCTTCAGCACCAGACACCACTTGTCCCTCAGGATCCCTTGATCCTTACTGGGGCTTGACCTTGGCAATAGTGATTTACTTTTTTTTTCATTTAAATCTAAAGTTGACTCTGTTGATGGGATGTATTAAGTTATGAAAATAATATATATATATATATATATATATATATATATATATATATATATATATATATATATATATATACAGAGAGACATAAATGCCTGTGATTTGTGCTAATATTCTCATAGTACCCCATACCAAAAGAAAAAAAAAAGACAAAATCCTATGATTAGTCTCCAATCATAATTATTATTTAGTTACTTATACTCTAGGGTCTGGGATACTGACAGATCTAGAGACCTGGCCCACTCCACATCTTTTTCTTTATTAATGTTAATACTAGAAACTTTAGCATTTTACTGTGTCTCCTAATTTATAAAGGAGTGGGGATATTACTGCCTCAGGGAATTAATAATGAGTTGAAATCTCAAGCTGTTTTCTCATAAGACCAGAGAACATGAATATTAAACAAAATTTAAAGTAATTGTAATATTTCTTTTTTATAAAAATATACACATATGTATTCATGAATTGATTTATCCTTATATACATGACAAATGCACTTCTCTCAGTGCTGGATCCATGTATTTGGAGGAAACTCTGCCATGAAATAATATGGTCCTGAGCACTTAGTGCAATTCACAGCAAATTAAAAAAATAAAGCCATCACAGGAGAATATGAGACCCTGTCCCAACACTCTATCTCTGTGTCTATCCATCCATGAATGCATTCATCTGTTGTCATGGGGCTCTGTAGTGAGTACCTCTTGATCTTATCCCTATTGTTTTTTTTTTCCAACTGGGAATTGAACTCAGGGGCACATGACCTCTGAGCCACATCCCCAGGCCTATTTGTATTATATTTAGAGACAGTGTCTCACTGAGTTTCTTAATGCTTTATTATTGCTTAGGCTGGCTTTGAATTCACAATCCTCATTCCTCAGCCTGTCAAGCTGCTGGGATTACAGTCATGCACCACAGCACATGGTTGATCCCCAGTCCTTTATCAACAAAAAAAGCAACCAAGAACCAGTCTTTGTGACTTTGTTTCTGGTCTGAATGCAATTTACTGTCACTCAAACAGTAAACCTACTAGCCTCAGTTTGGAGGAACTGCCTGAAGCCCTTTCCAATCTCTCTCTTAGGTGAGAACAGTCCAATCAACACAGAGCCAGTGATGATGGGTGGGCTTTCACATTCTCCTGTCTTTGTGTTTCTGGAGCCTGCCATTCTTTTAATCCATTTCTATGTTTTCTGTTGTAGATCTGGAGCTCCAGGCTTCTGTGCTACACAGGAGCTGAAAAAACTACAGCAGGGACACTAAGCATACTGAAAGCCAGAAAATGGCAAGTGTGTGTTCTTATTTTGAGACTGGGTAGGGAGGCTGTTTGAAGCCACTGAGACTGGCAATGTCAGCAACTGAAATTTGTGGCCAGGAACTCATCATAATTGTTTTCAGTGTCTGGTGGTGTTAGACCAGGACGCAAGAAAAGACCGCTTACTCCAATTAAAATCAAATTAAATCAAGCTTATTATTTCAACCAGCCGGGCTGCCTCTCCCACCCAAAACTGCAGGAACAAGACAGACCCGAAGCTTTCCTGCATCCCAGCATTATAGCCCAGAAAGTTACAAAAAGGGAGGTTACAGATAACAAAACTCTGAGGAGCATAACACTAATGGTAGTTTACATTATTGCTGACCCCAACATCAGAATTTAGGAAGGTCTTTAGAGCCTCAGAGGAGGTCGTTATCTGGCCAGGGAAGGCCAGGATTTGTGAGGCATCAATAAAGTTTCAGAGAGGGCTGCAATCTGGTCAGAGAGCCAGGCATGGGTGAGTTCAAGGCACAGGCAGGCATTCCAAGCAGGTTCAGAATTTGCAGTAACTTATTGTAAAGCTGAAATTATCTTTTCATGGCTTTGTGGCGAGATGGCTCCCAATTTTAAGAAAAAAATCAGGTTGGGTCTATCACTCCCCCCCCCTTTTTATGTATTCCTTCAAATATTTGACAAGGTAGGGAAAGAGCACTGAGAGAATTTTAATTCCTCAGGTAACAGTCTCCAACATTTTTTGAACTCACCCAAAACTGGTCTCCCTGATTTGATCTGACTTAATTAATTACTTATATTGACAGTCTATTTATTTTTGGCTCCATTGTTGTAAGAAAGGGGCATCACTTGTCTTGGCTTCTTCTGAGCTGAGAGGGGGTGATGTGAGGAGACACGCCATGAGGGACATGAGTTTCCTTTTAGAAGTCAGTTCGGTTTGAAGTCTGGTTGGGGAAGAACAGGTTGTAAAGTCATCTGGGGATGGGTGCTTCGATGAGAGAAAAAAAGACCATGAGTACTGAATAAATGTTGCAGCAACTGGAGCATGTCACTGTACAGAAATTCCCTCACAAGGCTTCAACATTTTAAAACTTAATCTTAAACATCCAACAAATAAATCTTAACACCCTTATATTAAGAGTACTGGGCTTTAATGTGTATAACTTTACAATTATTTATCTTTTTTATTAAATGGGATCTGTATTATCCTATCTGTCTTTTAGGTGATGGCTTATTATCTTAAATTAATCCATGTTGTGTTCTTAATGCAAAATTTCTGTAAAATAAGAACAGGGAATCTTTAGATCACTTATAAGGAAATTACAAAATAAAATTAACTAGAGTGAAAATATTTAGTTCATTTAATAGCTACCCTGAATTTTGGCTGAGGAATACATGATATCCCCTGTTTGAGATCCTAGTAGTCTTGACAGATAAAAAAAAACTTTTGAACATAACTTTGAAGGAACTAAAATCTGGCCTACTGCTTTTGTAGTCATTCTCACATATAGTAAGATGGAACACAGAACCTTAACTCAGGTAAGGCCCGGCTCTTTATAAATCGTAAGTGTTCCAGTTCTAAAGCTGATATTTGCTTTTTAAATATCACTTTACAAAGTTTACATAAATTGTTTGAGGTCACATGAACATTAGCTAACACCATATGATATCACATTTAAAACATGAATTAAAGAAAGGCTTAAAGAAAGGTTAAAAATGTTTTTAACCTTTACATAGTTTAGGCTCTCATTAACTTAAAAATACATGTAAATTGTTCCCCAATGTAAAAAAGTAACATAAAACTTTACATATCTTGTTGATAACAAGTAAATAAATCCCCAATATATTTTTTTACCATACAACTTCAGAACACTAGCTTGATATATGCTCTTTTAAAGTTTCTCCCTTACAGACTTGTATACCTGGAAGATATGAGCACATTAATAGCATCACAATTACTTTGATGTTTTTATATTAACCAAGTTTAGCTTTTAAAAAATGACAGTACGATGCTCTAAAATAACAGTTTTTATTTAACCAGTTGTTTAATTTTTATGGTTGCTTGCTTTAGAAAATAAAAAAAAACTTAATAAACACAATGTAATGGGTAAACTTATGTTTTAAGAAATTTTTGTCTCTTTCACACATGACTGATTGTAAAAACAAACTCATACAGACTATAGTAAATTAATCAGATATGTAAAAAAAGTACTTTTGAATGAGTAAACCCATATGAAATTTACTTTACTTATTTTACCAAAATATTAGACAAGTGAGTTGAACAGTGCTAGCCATTTTTTGTTGTTGTTGTTGAAGGAAAAATCCTAGAACCAAGGCATATTAGACATTTTATAGACATTAATATTTTATGAGTTTTTTGAACACCTAGAAAAACATGTAAGCTTAAATTTAAAGACATTTATTTTATCTGTTTATTCAATTTAAATTGAACCATTTAAATCACATGATTTAAATCTTTGCATCCACTTTTTAAACTTTGTTTTTATGAGCGCTTCTTATATATGTTAATTTGTATATCATATATATGATATACAGACATATGTATATATATAGACATACAACACTTAACACAAGTGTGCACACATAACAATAGTAAAGGCCTTGTAGCTTTTCACAGGTGAAATCTCCATTGCAACATTTCAAAAACTCCAAGGTTTGTCAAAGATAGAACTGATCAGAAAAACATTAACCTATGTCTGTAGGATCAAAATCATGAGCACAAAAAAATACAGAATCTAAGAAGAAAAAAAAAGAATCCTAGAAAAAATGACTGGCCACTATTTAGTAAATACCATACAATTTACCTTTTTTGTTAAGGCCTCAGATCAGTCTCATACTGAGCTTGCAGGCTTCTTTCATTTGCATTTCAACATAAGTCCTGGCTGAGGTCTGGAAAGAAAAAATGCTATTCCGAGGAGACACCTCAGGCCTAAGGCATTTTAACCATAAGTCATAATTTTCAGGTTCGGATGTTGAAAATAATGATACAAGTTTAAGATACAATTCACAAAATTTTATATCTTTACATCTCATTTTGTCAACAGATTCCATACTATGATTTACTATCCTTTTCCAAATTAATGCACTGGTACACAGTGACATTTTCCCAGGCTATTCAATTCAAAATTGGTGAAAAAAACTGAATGATTGGAAGTAACTTGCCAACTTGGAAGTAGAATTAGTTTTCCATTCTAAGTATTTAAGTTCTCTGGCATAAATTATCTGAAATCATAAACTAAACAATTACCTAATCCCAACTTTTAACTGCAAGATTGTGCAATGCTTCAAAAACCCATTCAGATACCAGACTGTTACAATTAAACATCATCTTTTAGACACACATTCAGCAAAGATCATTCCCAAGAAACAATTTATGATATCAATACACTATTGCACATGTCTTAAAGGGCCAGAAACAAAGACACAGGTCAGACAGACAGAAAGGAGCTCCAGACTGTGGCTGACAAACAGAAACCTTTAAAACAGAGCAGATAAGAAAAAAATCTCCTTCACCAGTGGCACTATAGATGCCCCCACAAGGGGACCAGATGTTTTCACAGAGGAGCAACCAGAAATGTAAAATCAAGGGTCTCCATGGCGACTTTACTGCATTTAGTGTCCCCTTTTTCTTTTTTATTTTTTTAAGAAGACAGAGGTGGCATAATCCTTACAGTGCAACAAAAAAAGGAGGGAATTCCCCAAAGAAACAGGGCTTCAGCAGCTTCTGGGAGTCCCTCAGTCCCTCCTTTTACTTACAGGATTAGCTCCTCTGGTTCCACTCCACCCCAGGCATGCTCCATCTCCTAACACTTCAGTAGTCAGCTCTGAAAAATTTCCAGGGGGGTGTGGTATCAACATTTGTAACTGAAAGTTTGGTTCCTGACCTTGAAACCAATTAATGGCAATTTAAAAATGAGAACAGGGTTTTGAGAAAAAGAAAAAGGGAGGTTTATTGCTTTTCTAACAAAGAAGAAACACAGGGACTCTGCCCAAAGGTTGTGACTCTCTTGATTTGGAGGGACAAGGGGTTTTAAAGGAGGTTCACTTGTTAACCTAGGAGATACTCAGTTCTTAGATCCCCAGCAGGCATTGCCCTCTGCAGTGGGTGTGCTCCAGCAGCCAGCTAGGGGTTCTCTCATCCTGCTTAACAAAGGGAGATACAGTTCATCACAGTTCCTTAAAACACAGTCCAAAGGGGTTTCAGACTTACTTGCTTTATTACCCATTTTCACATCCAATATCCTTAAGTTTTTACCACAGAAATCACACAACAAAAGGCACAAAAACAAACAAAGAAAAAACATATAGAACACAGAACAAAACACAAGAAAACAGAAACCCGGTGCCAAAACAGAAAAACAGAGGAGCAATGCATCGTCTTGCTAAAGCTCCAGGATAGGAGCGCGTGCATGCCCGTCGGCACCTCTCTATCCTTCCAGAGGAATTCCCTACAGAACAGAACAGAGGACAGAACAATTTCTCATTACTGTCCTGAAGAGGAGTATATGTGAGCCTTTTCAGGCCACCTCTCGGTCTTCAGAAGAGATCTCCCTTAACTGGATAATAGATGTTATAATGGCACCATTTACCTATGGAGGCCTCCTCCACCAGGTGCTTGCTAATATTTTTAGTGCGGCAGTTCACTGCAGTGCTCCAGAGACTGAGGCTCACTCCAAGGCCTTGGAACATCTCAAGGTGCGCACCCCCTAGAGTGGCTCTCCAGCCCAGAGCCCTGGAGCGAATGCTGGCTTCAGAATTTCCAGCAGTCTGGTCTTGTGATCTGGTCTGGCAGGGTCATTTCGCTGGGGCCTAAAATGTTAGACCAGGACACAAGAAAAGACTACTGACTCCAATTAAAATCAATTTAAAGCAAGCTTATTATTTTGACTGGCTTGGCTGCCTCTCCCTCCCAGAACCGTGGGAACAAGACAGAAACCCCAGCTTTTCTGCAGCCCAGCTTTATAGGCCAGAAAGTTACACAAAGGGGGGTTACAGATAACAGAACTCTGACAAGGAACACACTAATGGTAGTTTACATTTATTGCTGGACACAACATAAGAATTTATTAGGACCATTTGAGCCTCTGAGAGGGTCATTGTCTGGCCAGGGAAGGCCAATATTTATGAGGTGTCATTAAAGTTTTAGAGAGGGCTGCTCTCTTGTCTGAGAGCCAGGCATGGGTGGGTTCAAGGCACGGGCAGGAATTCCAAGCAGATTCAGAATTTGCAGTAATTTATAGAAAAGCCTAAATTATCTTTTCATGGATTTGTGGCAAGATGGCTCCCAATTTTAAGAAAAGATCAGGTTGGGTCTATCATTACATCCCTATTTTTTAAATAATACAGGATATCACTGAGTCACTTAAGCTATTGCCAAGTTTCTGAGGCTGGTCTTGCATTTAAGTTCCTCCTGTTTCATCCTCCCGAGCTACTGAGAGTACATATATTCACAATAATACCCTGCTTCAAAAAAATTATTATTAGTGGATTATATGGCATTTTTATTTTGAGCTCTTAAGAACCCTGTTAGGACCTGGGAATGTGGCTCAAGCTGTAGTGTGCTTGCCTGGCATGCGTGTGGTGCTGGGTTCGATCTCCAGCACCAAATACAAACAAAGATGTTGTGTCTTCTGAAAACTAAAATGAATAAATAAATATTAAAATTCTCTCTCTCTCTCTCTCTCTCTCTCTCTCTCTCTCTGTCTGTCTTTAAAAAAAGAACCATGTTAGTTTTTTTCAAAACTATCTTTATTAACTTTATATTTTAACCAAAATTTTTATCTATACATACACACATATACTCTGGAGTCCCTACTGTCTTTCAGATATTTGTTTGGTTTGGTGTGCTTTGGTGCTCGGGCGGTGCTTTCCACTGAGTTATGTCCCCAGTCCTTCTTTTTCTTTTTGAGACAGGTGATATATCACTAATATCTCACTAAGTTGCTTATAGCCTTGCTATGTTGTTAAGGCTGTCTTTCAAATCACAATCCTCCTGACTCGCCTGTCTAGCCTCCAGCGTATTTGCCACCACACCTAGCTCCTTCAGATTATTACAATAACCTTTTCAACAACACTGCCCAGGCTACAGAAAATCTCTTTGACTGATGCATTTTATCCCTGTGGAAAGTTTATATGAAGTAGCCAATTTAGAACTATTATGTAAAGATTTATTGGAATAAACAGGAATCATTGTTTTTAACCTCTTTTCTGAACTACTATTTGGTATCATATTCCATAAAAGCGCTGGGAAAAGAATGTAAATTCATTTGTTTGAAATCTAGAGAGATTTACATAAGCTCAGTCACCTTTTGTTCTGGAGATTGGTACTTCAGGACATAGTAACATAAATAAAATATGTTAAAGTTGAGACATTCAGTACACACATCCACACACACACACATCCAAACACACACAAAAAAACTTTCTAGGAGCAATTGTTAGTTCTGGCATTATTACTAGTTTATCAGGGACATAGTAACATAAACAAAATATGTTAAATTTGAAACATTCAATACACACATACACACACCCACCAAAAAAACCCAAAATCTTTTTCTAGAAGGAATTGATAGTTCTGGCCTCATTACTAGTGTATCAGGGTTGGGGCAGGATTCAGGAAGTGCTAAAATCTCACTTCCTGAAGTGGGATTCTACCTTACTTCACCTACAATTAAAGCTAGAGTGAACTTCATCTGTCAGCAACAGTAATTGGGAAAATATGCTGGCAGATGTTGTTTTGAGATAAATTGACAGCTTTGATATTTGGGTATTTTTGTGTCTTGGTCACAGCTGATGAAACACTTGTGAAGGCGTTTATGGCTCCTAGATATCACCATTTTTTGTATCATTTCTTTCATATTTCCTTCTTTCTTTTTCTTTTCTTTTTTTTTTTTTTTGGTAGGGGGTTGCTAGAGATTAAACCCAGGGCCTTGTGCATTCAAGGCAAGCCATTTGAAAACTGAGCTACATCCTCAGCCCCTCTCTCACATTTCTGTTCACTAGAGCTGATGATGGTATTTGGGGATTTTGTCCCAAATGTGGTACATTTCTTAAGACTGGACTAATATCTAGTGTATCTAAATCTCTCTACTCACTCATGATTTTGCCAAAGAGACACTCACAGTAGTTTTTTTCCTTAAATGTATCTATAGATGGAGGGAGAGTGTCTCATTTAATATTCTGCTTTATTTTCAACATCATTCCCTCTTAATATTTGCTTTTTATAGTGTTGCTAAGATTGGAACTGACTATCTTGCACATTCTGCACACACACTCTAACAGTGAACTTTGCCACTATGTCCCATTTCTAACGTTAGGTTGGATAGATTCATTCATTAATCTTTAATGTTAGTTTTCATATGGTTAGTTTTACATACACCTTTCTATTGCTCTTAACAATACTATTGATCTACATATGGTTTCAGATTTGATTAATATTATGATTTATTGGTCTGTATTATTGCAATATAGTTTCATAATATACATTAAGAATGTCTCAGTACAATAACTATATTATTTGGTTTTTTAAAAAGGTTTTGGGGTATTTTACATATTTATTTTTTTTCTATGATAAATTTATTTTTTTTTGGTCCCTTCTTTTCTTTAATTTGGTACTTGGAATTAAACTCAGGGGAATTTTTTCCACATCCCCAAGCCTATTTTGTATGACATTTAGAGACGGTGTCTCACTGAGTTGCTTAGGGCCTCACTTTTGCTGATGCTGGCTTTGAGCTCACAATACACCTGTCTTAGCCTACCAAGGTACTGAGATTACAACTGTGCACCAACAGGTCCAGCTGTCTTCTTGTATTTAGAGAAAAACATGCTAAAATTTTGATAGTAAAATATTATATATTAAATTGAGTTAAAATAGTTGTCTTTGTAATGATTAGTTTTATTTATGCACATGCTATTTTATGGGCTTTTGTAAATTTTTATTTCGTTTGTGATAAGTTCCACGTATTTTCCTTGAAATCCATTATACACGTGATGTATTTAACAGATGTAACTTCAATATAATACTTATGTGGTATTTTGTACTCTAATTAAACCAAAAATGTTTCTGGGCTCCAGAAACCATTTTTTCTCAAACTGTATTATTTTTTTTTATTTTTCTGAATCACCTCCTCTTTCCTCCTAGGCCCCAGATTTCCACTGCATTAACAAGTAGAGGTCTAGTCTTATGCTATCACATACTTGTACACTGTAATGGTACACACATACTATAATTTCCACAGGTCTAAGCAGCTTGGTGAGGAGTATTTCATGTATGTGTGTGTGTGTGTGTGTGTGTGTGTGTGTGTGTGTATATATATATATATATATATATATATATATATATATATATATATTTCATGATGAAATAACAGCAATTTTTACTCCATCTTTAGTTCATGAGAATTTGTTTTGTGTCCTCATCAATACTGTGTATTCTTTTTGTTGTTGTTGTTTCTTACTGGAAATTTAAATTAGGGGCACACAGAGACTGAGTCACACATAGTTGCTTGGGGCCTTGCTAAGTTTCTGAGGCTGGCCTTAAACTCAGGATTATTTTGCCTTAGCCTCACAATCCAATGGGATTAGAGGTATGTGCCATGAGACCTGGTTCTATTTTACTATTATATTGAAATATATATTACTTCTGAAAATAATATATTCTTGATATTAAGAAAGCATAGAATACCATTTTCCCCACAAATAAACCCCCCCTTTTTTGGAAAAGATGTCAATTTTATTTTGGAAAAGATGTCAGTAGTGCCAAATGTATAATTTATTAATGTCTAAATGGCAAGTCCATTATTATTATTATTTTTATTATTATTCTATGTATTAGTTACAAAACTTTATCTCTTCATATTATTATAAGTTATATACTCTTTTCTATAACTTTATAGCATACATCAGTATGTATCACAATGACCTTTTGGGGGGGGTTGGGAGGTGAGCGGAGGGATCATAGGGTTAGAAATGATGGTGGAATATGATGTATTTTGTTATATAAAGTACATGTACAAGGAAGTGAATTCATGTAAATATATTTTGTATAAAACCAGAGAAATAAAAAAATTTGCTCTATATGTGTAATAAAAAGTGTAATGCATTCTGTTGTCATATATAATTTTAAAAGTATTTAAAATTTAAAGATAAATGATGGCATATGTTCTACCTGAAAATAAATACTACTCCTTTTAAAAATTGAACTAAAGGGTCTGTTGGTCAGTTGTAAACTTTAGAAAGTACAAAATGTATCCTGAACATTTGGTAATACATAAACCTAGATTTAGCTATTTATAGTGTTTTCAGCAAAATTAAAAAAAAAATACTGTAGAGTTCATTTTTTGCAATGTATACTCATAATTATATGAGATGCATATTGTACATATACATATATACTACCATTATATATAATTAATAAATGATTACTACATCTCACATTAACTACATTTATTTCAAATTAATTTGTCTTTTGAAAGCACCAATATATGACACTCTTTGATATATACACTTGGTGTGTCTTCAAATTTGTCACTTTTATGTATTATGTTCTTTTCTTTATTCTCCTTTTTATAGAATTTCTTTTTTCAATTATTGAGATTAATGAATTTTAAACAATTCAGTTTAACAGTGAAGTCTGTAGATTTTCATTTTTAACCTAAGACATAATACATCCCAAATAATAGGCTTATTGCTATGTAAATGACTTGAAAAACTTGCATATATAACACTCTGGCCTGACCTTACTCTGGACTATTGATATCTGGGTGGAGGGGATCTGAAAGTGATCCATGGAAAATCAGAACAGGGATGGGACAGGATGTGAAATTGGTGGATATTTAGTATATAGTAGGGAGTATTCATAAAAAAGTATTGGTGGAACAGGTATGGGTAGAGAAAAAAAGTGCTCTGAAGGAAAGAGGGAAAGAATGACCAGCTCAAGAGTTCAGATTCAAAAAGTCTAATGGTGGATCAATGGTAGTTTGAGGGTAAAGGGTAGTTTCTTTGGAGGCAGAAATAAGGTAGAAATAAAAGAAGAAGGTAACTCTGGCACGAACCCCAAGAGAAAGAGTCAAATGAACACTACCCTCTATATTCACTATATATATATATATATCAAACTTCTATAACATTAGATTAAAGTCAGCCAGCCTCAGCAACTTAGTGAGGCTCTAAGAAAAACAGCAAAACCCTTTTTCTTTATAGAATAATTTATTAAAGGCTGAGAGTGTTTCTCTGTGAAAAAGCATATCTGATTTCAATTTGTCATATGAGAGAGACAGACAGAGAGAGAGAGAGAGAGAGAGAGAGAGAGAGAGAGAGAGAGATCTTGCAAAAATTAAAAAAAAAACGTAATCAGTGACACTCTTAGTGTCAAGGATGTAAATAATTTAAAAGTAATAAAGAGCTAGTTGGAAATCTCACCTAGGTTATTAACTACTGCTTAGGAAGTTAGTCTACTCTCCAAAATATAAAAGTGAGAGAGGAATTCTTTATTAAACTGTATATAAGAAAATAGAGGACTTTTTACACAGTTCTTAGTTGACAAAGACTGCGTCAATTTTAGTGGGTGATTAGGGTTCTGCCAAGATGATAAATCCTTGAGTTATTTGGAATAATGTGATTTTATCTACTCTTCATAAATGAAGATTGACGTGTAATATAAATCAGGCTTGGCAAAGAAAAAACATTTCAATGAAAATTAAATGTATGAATAAAAACATAAAACAATATTTAACAAAACTTCAACATTCAGAATATTTACGCAATTATGTAATCACGAGTAATGTAAAAACAATGACAACTAAAGAATAAGTGAATTAATAAAAAAACAAATAAATAATGTAATGAATGAATTAATCACATGTAATGTGATTGAAATTGTCAAAGTCAGCTTGTAGCCATGAAAAAAGTGTACAGGTACATAGAAATGGTGTTTTACTACTTACTGAGACATACCCTATGAACTATAAATTCCACTCCTAGGTGGGAAGAGTTGAACAAAGAACCATTCACCTGGCTCTCTCACTTGGGAACTGTGCAAAAAATTACCTTTTTCTTTCTCTCAAATTTTATTGCTGCTTCCAAGAACACTACCCTCTATATTCACACTGTCATTGTAGACTTGGAACCTGTGAACCCCTCTACTGTTCAAGATTTTCTTCTTTTTTTTCATTGCTCTTTTTCTCCCTACCCCATATCATCCACCAATACTTATTTTGTATTGCAAAATCTACATACTCACGAATCACTAGTCTTATATCTTACTATATCCATTTTCTACCTTGTGCATGACCACTTTGAGATCCCCTCCATCAAAACATCAATAGTCCAAAGTGATCAGAATGGGGGTAAAATTTGAAGAATATTAAAGGTCAGTTATACAACAAGAAAGCTATAAAAAGTGGGCTTCATTTAAAGGTGAAAATAAAAAGAAAATCTTTAGACTTCACTAGTTCAAATAAAGGATCAAAACTTTATGAGTCTCAATAATTTGAATTATACTTGTGAGTCACTTTTTTGGAGAAAGGAATATAAGGACATTGCTAATGAGTTTAAAGCTCAAACTGTGTTTTTATTAGACAAAGAATAAAAGGTTTCAGAAATATTAAAATAATTGTGATATAATTTTCATAAAAAGATATACATATTTATTCACAAATTGCTTTAACCTTATAAACAGTTATAAGTGTCAATACATTTCTCTCTAGACTAGGTCATATTATTGGAAGAAAATTTTGCCTTAAAATAACCCCATACAGAGTAATTTAATGCAATTAACAGGCCTCTAATAATAATAATAATAATAATAATAATAATAATAATAATAATAATAACAATAATAATAATAATAATAATAATAATAATAATAATAATAAGAAGAAGAAGAAGAAGAAGAAGAATTGAGTTGGGGAGGATTTCAGGGTTGTGAAGCATACCTGTAATATAAGTTAATTGAAAAAAAATCACAGGAGAATTTTAAACACTGTCTGAAGACATACATGTACATATTATTTCTAAAATGTGTTTATGATTTATGTAGTGAGGGTGCACAAGTCCAATACACTGTCTTTTTATTTTCTTGAATATTTTTTGTTGTAGATGGACACAGTACCATTAGTAGTTTGTTGGCTTTTTAAAAATATTTTTAGTTTTGGGCGGACACAACATTTTTGTTTGTATGTGGTGCTGAGGATCCAACCTGGGCTGCCCACATGCCAGGCGAGTGCACTACCGCTTGAGCCACATCCCCTCTAGGTTGGCTTTTTAATGCGGTGCTGGGTGTTCAACCCAGTACCTCACACATGCTAGGGAAGTTCTCTACCACTGATCCATAACCCTAGTTTCCAAAGTCTTTTACTCAATTTTTTTTTTTGGGGGGGAGAGTATGCGTGTAGTACAAGGGATTGAATCCATGGCCTTATATCAGCAAAACAAGCACTCTACTGACTAAGCTATATTCTCAGCCCTGATCTGTAGTTGGTTAACAATGACAATGGAGCAGCCTGTCATTCAGACTTTGATTTTGTGCCCACTTGGCTCAGGTTGGAGGCAGTGCCTGAAGCCTTGACCAATCAGTCTCTTAGGTGAGTGCTGGGAGCCATCAGCCAAGTAGGTATGACAAATTCCTTGCCAGCTTACTCCCATGCTGTCTAGTGCTAGGACTTCTGAAAGGTGACCTTGCTCAAGGACCAGGGCAGGATCCGTGTTTAGGGTGTTCCCCCTTTAGAATAGGGCGGTTTAGCATAATAGAAGATTAGGGTGTTCCCCCTTTAGAATAGGGCAGTTTAGCATAATAGGAGATTAGGGTGTTCCCCCTTTAGAATAGGGCATATCCTGGTGCTGAGTTCCTCTTGAGTGCTTAGGGTCAGACAGTATATTTTGGGAGACAGAAGCCCATGCGGAGTGGATTTGGGGAGAGAACGTGGATTCCCCCAGAGCGTGTTTGTAGACGGCCGGTGTAAGTTCGGGAATAAAGAATTGCTGTTTGAATCTACAAGCTGTGTGGAGACTCGTGATTTGTGCCCAGCCAGAGACTGCGGCATCTGGTAGCTCGTACGCGGAACGTCTGAAATTTGGAGGTAAGTTTAATTGCTCGCCCCTGAGGGAAGGCGAGAGAATGGGTGACCATTTCAAAAAACAATGTGTTCTTCTTTTGATTTATTTTGTTTTTCTTTCAAGCTGCCTATCCCTAGAAATTTCTCAGGCAAACTGGAAAAAATGGTTGACTAAAGGCTTGACGTTTGTTGGCCCTGAGGAAGAGAAAATTGATACAACGATTTTTTATTCCGTTTTTGCTTCATTCAATTTCAGTTTTGTTTTGTGTTATCTTATTGGGTTGTGTTATCTTTATAGTAGATTAAAACAAACTGAAAAGATGTTAAGTAAATTGTTAGAGGTTCAGAACATGGAGAAAGACATTTTAGATCAAGCAAAAGAGAAGGTCTCTCGAGCTAGTCAGACAGAGGAAGAAAATTTAAAGGAAAAGGGGTTGTTAGGAAAAAGGCCACAACAGGAGGCTGTTAGTAACTCCGTTTTATCACAAGAGAGTTTAATTCAACCAACAGCCCCACCGATAGAGACAGCTGAGTGGCCCTCAAACCCCGTAGTTGATAATTGGGATCCTGAGACAGGAAGATTAGCATGTCCTGTACTTGAGCAGGCAGGAGGGCAGCGAATTCACCATGCTTTAGATTTTAAAACAGTGAAGCAGTTAAAGGAGGCTGTAACAACCTATGGTCCCCAAGCTCCCTTCACAGTGAGCATGGTCGAGTCCATTACTAACTTGGACATGACGCCAGCAGATTGGGCTAGCATGTGTAAATCTGTGCTAAATGGAGGACAATATTTGTTATGGAAGGTTGCCAATGAGGAATTTTGTGCAGAGACAGCTAGGCGAAATGCAGCAGCCGGTTACCCTCAAAGAAATCTAGAAATGTTACTTACTAGGGAAAGGACCTTATGAGGGTCAGCAGCAACAAATTGAATATGATCCTACTATATATGCACAAATTGCTGCAGACGCAGTTAGGGCATGGTAGACTTTACAAGGACATGGAGATTTACAAGGTCAGCTATCTAAGGTAATACAGAGAGCTAATGAACCTTACGCTGACTTTGTAGATAGGCTAATTCAAACCGCTGCCAAAATATTTGGGGATACGGAACAAGCAATGCCATTGATAAAACAACTGGCTTATGACCAAGCAAATCGTTGCTGCACAGAGGTTATTAGACGATGGAGACATGAAGATTTAAACACATATATTAAATTATGTAGAGATATTAATGAACAAGGGCAAGTCTTGGCAGCTGCAGTACAACAGGCTTTAGATGCCAGGCCAAAAACATGCTATGATTGTGAACAAACAGGATATTTTAAAAGGAGTTGCCCCATAGGAGGAGGATTTAACAAAACTAGGTATCAAGAAATAGAATACCGGGTATTTGCCCAAGATGCCGTAGAGGGAGACATTGGGCTAATGAATGCCATTCTCAAACTACCATAGAGGGTACTCCCTTATGAAAAAACGGACAAGGACCAAGTATTTACCCACGATATCGTGGAGAAAGGCATCAGGCTCCATTGCCAAAAAACGGACAGCCGGGCCCAATGCTCCGGGGCCCACAACCACAAATATACGGGGCAGTGGAGGAACCCAGCAACACCATCAGAGTAGTGCCCAGGACACATTGTCCATTAAATCCCTCATCAGACAAACCCGAGGGAGCGCAGGGTTGGACATCTGCGCCTCTGCCAGAGCAGTACTAACTCCAGAGATGGGAGTTCAAATCATTCCCACAGGAATAAAAGGACCTCTTTCCCAAGGGACAGTAGGCTTATTATTGGGACGTAGTTCATCTACATTAAAAGGACTTATGATAAATCCTGGGGTAATTGATCCCGATTATGTAGGTGAAATAAAAATTATAGCTAGTTCTCCAAGAGGTATATCAGTTATTTCACCTGGAGATAGAATAGCACAGTTGTTAATAATACCCAGCCTACATAATAAATTTCCTAGTCATAGTGTAAAAAGAGGTTCCAGGGGATTAGGCTCCACAGGTGTAGATTGGGCTATGTTGTCTTTAAATTTAGATTCTCGCCCAATGTTAAAACTAAATATTCAAGGACACGACTTTAATGGGCTACTGGACACAGGTGCAGACCTTAGCATCATATCTAGTAAGGAATGGCCAAAACATTGGCCATTACAACAAGCCACTCAAACGCTTCGAGGCCTAGGTGTGGCTACTAATCCCCATAGAAGTGCAATGATATTAGATTGGAAGGATCCTGAAGGTTGTGAGGGAACTATACAGCCCTATGTATTGGATCATCTTCCTATAAATTTATGGGGACGAGATGTCCTAGATCAATTAGGTTTGACATTAACAAATAACATCAATCCTAATGTGCCCACTACTTGGGCTAGACAAGGTTTTAGGAAAGAAAAAAGATTAGGAAAACAAGGACAAGGTATAGCAGCACCAATTCAAATAGATCAAGAACAGACAGACATGGGTTGGATTTTCAGAAAGGGCCACTGAGACAATAAAAATTACGTGGAAATCAGAAAGACCAGTGTGGGTTCCTCAGTGGCCCCTGACTAAAGAAAAGATACAAGTAGCCCATGATCTGGTCAAACAACAATTAGCGGAAGGACATATACAACCTTCCATATCTCCCCATAATACTCCCATTTTTGTCATTAAAAAGAAATCTGGTAAATGGAGATTATTGCAAGATTTAAGAGCCATTAATAATGAAATGGTTATTATGGGACCTGCTCAATCAGGGATTCCTCAATTGTCTGCTTTGCCAAAAACCTGGCATGTTTTAGCCATAGATATTAAAGATTGTTTTTTTTTTTCAATTCCAATTCATCCCGAGGATAGTCCACGTTTTGCATTTACTATCCCTGCATTAAATCATGAAGGTCCTGATCAGAGATATGAATGGAAAGTACTCCCTCAAGGGATGGCTAACAGTCCAACTATGTGTCAAATATATGTTAATAAAGCAATCCAGCCACTTAGAAATCAAAATCCTGAACTACAAATATTTCACTATATGGATGATGTATTATTGGCACATAAAGATAAAAACATATTGCTGGAATGTTATGCCACACTTACAAACTTATTAAAAAATTATAATCTAGAGATAGCAATAGATAAAGTACAATTAAATTTTCCAATTAATTATTTAGGAGTTCTATTATCCTCAACCATGGTCCGTCCACCAAAAATTCAAATACGAGTAGATCAACTCAAGTCACTTAACGACTTTCAAAAGTTATTGGGAGACATAAATTGGATAAGGCCTTATCTAGGCATACCAACAGGAGAGTTGGGACCTTTATTTGATATTCTAAAAGGTCCATCAGATCCTAACTCACCCCGCATGTTAACGCCTGAAGCAAGAAAGGCATTGAAAATTATTGAAACATATATGGAAAATATACATTTGGATAGAATTGATATAAGTTTGCCTTTATTATTTATTGTACTACCATCAAAAAATATTCCTACAGGAGTATTTTGGCAAGAAGGTCCATTATTGTGGATACATTTATCTTATTCTCCTAACACTATTCTTACTAGGTATCCTGAGGCTGTAGGACAATTAATACTCAAAGGAATAAAAGCAGCGAAGGGAGTGTTTGGAATTTCTCCCAATAAAATTATTACTCCATATACTATGGATCAAATTGATGAGTTAGCTAATGAGTTAAATACTTGGGCAATAATCATGTGTAAATCTAATGTTTCATTTGATAATCACTTACCATCTAATCCTTTGTTGTCTTTTTGGTCTAAGCATCCTGTAGTTTTTCCAAAAATGACAAGAAAAACCCCTATCATGAATGCTCCAAATATATTCACTGATGGGTCAAATAATGGTACAGCAGCAGTAGTTACCCCTAATCAAACTTTTACATTTTTAGTACCCAAACAATCAGCTCAAAAGGTAGAGCTTAATGCAGTATTACAAGCCTTTTTAATGTTTAAAGATTCTGTATTTAATTTATTTTCTGATAGTCAGTATGTAGTTAATGCTATAGTATCTCTTGAAGATGCTGGTAGGATTTCCCCTTCTTCTACTGTTTTCTCTTTGTTTTCCACTATACAAAGTCTAATCTGGGACAGAAAAGATCCATTCTTTATAGGACATATTAGAGCACATACAGGATTGCCTGGAGCCCTTAGTTTGGGCAATGATTTAGCAGATAAAACTACACATGACATACATATTTTCTCTACACTAGAAGAAGCTACGAATTTTCATAAAAAATTCCATGTTAATGCTAATACTTTACAAAAGCGTTTTAAAATAACTAAGGAACAAGCCAGACATATAATAAAACAATTTAAAAATTGTGTGACCTTTTTACGACAAGTTAATCTTGGAGTCAATCCTAGAGGACTGATACCTAACCATATTTGGCAGATGGACGTCACACACTTGCCAGAATTTGGAAAATTAAAATATTTACATATTACAATTGATACTTCTTCCGGATTTTTGATGGGCTCCCTTCATGCCAGAGAAAAAACTAAAGATGTTATAGCTCATTGCTTACAAAATTTTGCCACTGTGGGTGTTCCTAAACAGTTAAAAACCGATAACGGTCCTGGCTATACCTCTACCTCTTTTAAACAATTTTGCTCATCATTTGGTATTACTCATATAACAGGAATTCCATACAATCCACAGGGACAAGGCATAGTTGAAAGAGCTCATCAAACTATTAAAACGTACTTATTAAAGCAAAAAGTGGGAATTGGAAAGGGGTATATATCCCCCAAAGATAAACTTAAAATAACGCTTTTTACTCTAAACTTTTTAAATTTGGATTCATCAGGACTTAGTGCTGCGGAAAGGCATATGTATCCAAAAAATGTGCATAAGCCTAAAGTTTTTTGGAAAGATATTCTAACAGGACAATGGAAAGGTTCTGACCCAGTAATCGTCTGGAGTCGGGGCTCTGTCTGTGTGTTTCCACAGGGAGAACAGCAGCCGATTTGGATTCCAGAAAGACTAACTAAAACGATTTCAACAGATCGAAAAGAAGATGATTTGACTCAAATCCATAACAGCTGATATCCAGAACTCCAGCTTGGCCATTCTTACATCTGCGACTGTGATTAACCAGGATGCTTTTTTCAATATCTATTTTATTATTGCATTTTCCACATCATAAGGTTCTATTTTTATTTTTTGAGCTCATACAAACCTAGGTTAATGTTTTTCTGATCAGTTTTATTTTTAGACTATAGAGTTTTTAAACATTGCAATGGAGATTTCACCTAGGTAAAGCTACAAGGCCTTTATTATTATCTTATGTGTTGTACGTTTGTTTGCACATTTGTGTTTTGTGTTGTATGTCTGTGTGTGTGTATTTCATATATGAGGAGCGCTCATGAGAAAATGGATCCGAATTTTTTTTTTATTCACGTGATTTAAATGGCTTAATTTAAATTAGGTAAACAGCTGTTAAGGATTGTTTTTAAAGGTGGTTAACAGATCTGCTTGTTTACTAATTTAAATCAGGTAAACAGCTGTTAAGGATTGTTTTTTAAGGAGGTTAACAGATCTGTTTGTTTACTTTCACCTTTCCTTTTCATTATATTTAATAATTCTTTTCAGGATAATGTCTTTTTAGCATCATTGCCAGAATTCCTATCTTCATCCCAATGAATATAACTCAACAAGTATGCTCAATCAAGGAGTCAACTTACTTTGGGAGGAAACGGACTTTGGGAGGAGACGGACAGATTGATAGATTCCTCCACTTTGAACTGCTTGCAGAACTTGCCTGGACTATGTAACTACGTTTAGTGCAGCTAATTGTGGTAATGCTGGCATATCTTTGCTGAAGGTGTCACCAATGATGCAATTTTTTCCAAAGGAACTGTCAATTGGCTTGGTGTCGTGGCATTTCTGTATCCTCCTCCCTTCTGCTAGTGATGGTCTAAATTTGGGGGCCAATGGCTATATGCTGGACCGGTAGTCAGTGACGGGTATGATCCAATTGCAGTGGTATCAACCTAAGACAGGAGGCTGACGCCTAAAGGTCAGTTGCCTAAAGGTCAGTTTTCCGATGACGGGTAAGCACCATATGTTGAACCATATGTTGAATTGGACAACCTACCAGGCACGGTCCTTAAGCCACATTAACCTCACTCCCCCACTGGCACCAAGGCCAAATTTGGGGGCCAACAGAGGTGAGGCAAAGAACCTCACCCCCCCACTGGTGCATAGACCTATCCACAAGTATGGCTGTATGCTGGACCGGTAGTCATTGACGGGTATGATCCAGTTGCAGTGGTATCAACCTAAGACAGGAGGCTGACGCCTAAAGGTCAGTTTTCCAATGACGGGTAAGAGCCATATGTTGAACTGGACAACCTACCAGGCACGGTCCTTAAGCCACATTACTTGTTGTTTAATTAATCAGAAGGGGGGAGATGCTGGGAGCCATCAGCCAAGTAGGTATGACAAATTCCTTGCCAGCTTACTCCCATGCTGTCTAGTGGAAGGACTTCTGAAAGGTGACCTTGCTCAAGGACCAGGGCAGGATCCGTGTTTAGGGTGTTCCCCCTTTAGAATAGGGCGGTTTAGCATAATAGGAGATTAGGGTGTTCCCCCTTTAGAATAGGGCGTATCCTGTTGCTGAGTTCCTCTTGAGTGCTTAGGGTCAGACAGTATATTTTGGGAGACAGAAGCCCATGCGGAGTGGATTTGGGGAGAGAACGTGGATTCCCCCAGAGCGTGTTTGTAGACGGCCGGTGTGAGTTCGGGAATAAAGAATTGCTGTTTGAATCTACAAGCTGTGTGGAGACTCGTGATTTGTGCCCAGCCAGAGACTGCGGCAGGTGAGAACTGTCCAATCCTCACGCAGCCGGTGATGAGCGGAAGGGCTTCCACAATCTTCTGTTCCCTTGGTGTCTGGAGCTCGCCAATTTTTCAATCTTTTTGTAGGCTTCTTCTGTCCTGGATCTGGAGCCCAGGTGTCTGTTCTATGCAGAATCTGAAAACAAACCACAGGGAGAACGATGAGGACCCTGGAAGCCGGGAAATGATAAGTGTGCCTTGCTACCTTGAGACTGGGTAGGAAGGTGGCTTAAAGCTGACAGGAGTGGCAATGGTGGAAACTGGGAGTTGTGGCTAGTGACTCCTCATAGTCCTCTCCAGAGTCTTGTGACCACAGGGTCACTCTGTGGAAGCTTAGCCTTCACCTCCCTCTGACAAGTCTAGTGAGGCTTAGATTGGCAGTTGAAAACCTTGGCATTTTGTTCCATCATTGTATGGTGTTTTCAGCTACTTTCTGAAGCCCTATGTGAGCATCCATGTGCCATGAGTCCAGCATGTCCCAGATTGTGTGGAGAAGACTGGAATAATTATCAGGAGAGAACCCCAAATCCATTTGTTGTACTCCTGAATGAGAGAGGCTGCTGATTTAGGGCTTGTTACTCACGAGGGTTTGTTTGTTTATTTATTTAATTTATTTTTGTGTGTGTAAGTGAGTGTGTTTTTTTTTGTGTGTGTGTGTGTGTGTGTGTGTGTGTTGATTTCTTTTTGGTACCAGAAATTGAACCTGGAGGCATTCATCCACTGATTCCCATCCCCACCCATTTTTTATATTTTTATTTAGAGACAGGGTCCCTTTGAGTTTCTTAGGGTCTCATTAATTTGATGATGCTGGCTTTTAACTCATTCTCTTCATGAGTCCTGAGATTTTTAAATGTAGTGGAAGCAGTATCTCAAATCCAGAACAAATTTCTGAAATGCACAACTTCAGCTGAGCTCTCCATAGGACTCAGAATAAACCCCTAGTTTTCTAGCTCTCTGTTCACATATCCAAATCTAGGATTCTCTGTTCACAGTGAATAAGTATAAAATAGAATAGATATTATAATGACCATGTAATCAGGATAATGGGCCTCACTCAACAACACCTGGAGTCTAACTGGACGATATATTAATTGGCACCATCAAGGCCTATTTCAAATGTAAAAGACCTTGAAACCCACTTGTGGGAACACCTTCAACAAATTCCTTTTTGAAGAAAAAAGGATGGGTCACTGAAAGGATGAAAGTGAAACCATATGGTAGTCAGGATGCCTTTTCCAAAGCCTATTCTAAATGCATTTTGCTCCATGTTCTGCCCAAAACCATCAGGAAACTTCTAAGTTGGCACACTAAAATGAGTTTTTTTTTCTGGTATCATTCCTCATACCAAATGATGTGAGTTCTATTTCTTCTTCCTTAAACAGATGATTGTCTTCAAAATTTATGAGACAAGCACACAGATGCAATCAGCATACTGAGAAACTTTGGTTCATCTCAAAACTCCATTTTCAGCATTATCAATCATTATTTTCTCATGTTTTATTTCAGATGTATGCATGGTTTATAATGTTTTTCTTCAAGAACTGGAGGGAATTTTTTAAAAGATTTTAATTTATTATTCTGAGATTTTCACATGAGAAGAAAGCAAAATAAAATTAGATGATATTGAAAAGAATGAATATCTCCTAAGTAAGGTTTATGTGTCCCAAATAAAGATTTTTTAAAACTGTAATGGGTCTTCAATTGAGGGTTTATTTATTTATTTGTTAACTTGATAAGACTGTGGATTTGAATAACCAATTACTTTACCAAAGCAATCTTCAAAGAATCCATATTTGTGTCCACTTTTAGTATTGTTAAGAGCAACAGAAAGGACTACCTAAATTCAACCATGGGAAAAATAACATTGGACATGAAGGCATAAAACTGATCAATCTAAAGTTAAAATTTTGGACTCGTGGTACAATTCAATGGTAAAGCATGTGTGCATAGTGTGCACGGTACTGGGTTACAACCTTAGCAACACACACAAAAAATGCAGATGTTAAGGGGGGAAATGATATTAAAAATAAAGCAAAATGTTAAAATTATGTATCATTCTTCTACCTATATACACACTTAATAAAAACCTACTCATGTTATAAGTTTCTCTTTTTAAAGTCACAAATCAGTAGACGGATTAAGATACATTGGAGAATCTAGAAAATATCTACCTTCAGTCAGCAGGAAATGCTGGAGTACACTGAGCGTTAGCTCTGTCTTGAGCAAAGTACCTCATTTGGCACCAAATCCCTAATAGCCAGAATTACCCTCAGTAAAGAGGGGCTGCACATACCAGTGACCCTGAGTACTCCTCTCTAGGTGACCCTACCATAATGCCTTTGATCAGACAAATACAGACCTCTGTCATGCCAAAAGGAACTCCTCACACTACTGCTGTGATTGTCCCTCCAGGGCCAGAGGCTGCGTTGATCTACACACCCTACAAATACCTTACACATTGGCATCAACCACTTCATTCCTTGAGTACCCTTTGAACCCAATAATGTATGAGGTGCAGTGTCTACTAAAGTTTGAAGGCACAATATGTGTATCCATCCTTTCCAAAGAATTGTGACTGAAGGTGGAGCTGACACTGTCAACTAACCTATGAACTTCTATCTCTGAACTCTTTGCCCAAAAATGACATGACCAGCCTGCCTGCTGATCACTTAAGTGATCATTGCCTTTGCTTTCCTGTGCTCAGTGCAGCAAGATGAGGGATTTGTTTGTTCATTTGTCTTACCATCTAGACAAACAAAATAAAAGAAAACATTGTCTTCCAACTCAGCTTTTTGTCCACCAACTCCACCCCTGTGTAGATGAAAGTGGTTCTAGAACCTGTACTGAATAATAGTAAGGTATTAGGGACCAAATAATTCAAAGCACTGATGATCTTTCAATTTCTACCCCAAGAGACTGGTAAGAAGGCCTCCATGGGAGACATATGGCCCTTGACTACACAGTGACAGAGGGAATAACAGTGAAAGATTTCTAGGAAACTTTTCTTCTCATAGCAAAGGCACATTCTCTCTGAATTAACTGTGTGCTGACGCAACATTCATGAACTGGGTCAGGCAAGTCATTGGTGAAGTGATTTGAAAAGTATTCAAATTTCATGTACTGTTCAGTCACTATAGTGCCCTCCAAGGGCAGAAGGTGCATTTTTAAAAATACATTTCCTCTCATATATGAAGTATACGGAGATTATGCCATGAGAGAAAAACTTAAGAAGATGTTTTTAAAATAATGCAAAGAACAAAAGTCCAAAAAATGATTTTTTAAAATTTCAGAGTTATTTAAGAGCTAAAATTTAAGAGTCATTGGGATAGAAGAAGGAATAGAGGACCAAATCACAAGAATATACCATCTATTCAATGAAATAATACCAGAAATCTTTCCAAACACGAGGAATAAATTGGAAATCCAAATTCAAGAAGCCTACAGGATGCCAAATCTACAAAATCACAACAGATCCATATACAGGCACAGTATAATGAAAATCCCAACATACAGAATAAGGAGAGAATTTTAAAAGCCACGAGAAAAAGGAATAAGATTACATATAGGGGAAAACCAATTGGGATATTTGCAGATTTTTTAACCCAGACCCTGAAAGCTAGAATATCCTGGAATAACATATATCAAGCTCTGTAAGATAATTGGTGCCAATCAAGAATCTTGTATCCAGCAAAATTAAGCTTTAGATTTGAAAATGAAATAGAAACCTTCCATGATAAACAAAAGTTGAAAGTATTTATAACTAGACAACTGGTGCTACAAAACATCCTTGGCAAAATATTTCATGAACAGGAAAAGAAAAACAGCAATGAAAATCAACAGAGGGAGGTATGCAGTAAAGGAAAAAACTAATCAAAAAGGAAAATCAAGTCAAGTTAAATAACAAAAATAAGCAAATATGGCTGGAAATACAAACCATGTCTCAATAGTAACCCTAAATGTTAATGGCTCATACTCAACAACAACAACAACAACAACAAAGTTATGGGTTGCAGATTTGATAAAATAAAAGACCCAACAATATGCTGCCTAAAGGTAACTCATCTGATATGAAAAGACATATACAAACTGAAAGTAATAGGTTTGGAAAAACCATACCACTCACATGGACTGTGTAAGGAAGCAGGGGTTTCAATACTCATATCAAATAAAGTAGACTTCAAGTCAAAGTTAATCAAAATGGATAAAGATTGACATTACATACTGCTCAAGGAATCCTACACCAATATTCCATAGCAATCATAAATATATATGCCCCAAAACTTGGTGCAGCTATAATCATCGAACAAACTCTTTTCAAGTCCAAGAGTCAAATTGACCACAACACAATAATCTTGGTTGACTTTAACAGACCTCTCTCATCACTGGATAGATCTTCCAAACATAAGTTGAATAAAGAAACTATAGAACTCAATCACACAATCAATAACTTAGACTTATCTGACACATACAGAATATTTCAACCTACCCCAAGTGCATACACTTTCCTCTAGCAGCACATGGATCCTTCTCTAAAATAGACCATACAATGTGCCACAAAGCAACTCTTAGCAAATACAAAATGTTAGAGATACTAGCATGCATTTTATTGGATCATAAAGGTGTGAAATTGGAAATCAACAGCAAAATAAAAAACAAAATTTTCTCCATCACTTGGAGCCTAAACAATATGCTACTTCCAGAAGAAATCAAGGAGGAGATTAAAAAATTCTTAGAAGTAAATGAGAACATAAACACAACATATCAAAATCTCTGGGACACTATGAAAGCAATACTAAAAGGAAAGTTTATTGCATGGACTTTATTTCTTAAAAAAAAAAAGTCAAAATATATATGACCTCACCCTACATCTCAAAGCCCTAGGAAAAGAAGAACAAATCAGTAGCAAAAGCAAAAGAAGACAAGAAATAATTAAAATTAGAGCTGGAATCAATGAAATTGAAATTAAAGGAACAATTGAAAAATTGACAAAACAAAAAGTTGGTTCTTTGAAAAAATAAATAAAATTGATAGACCCTTAGCCACGCTAATGAAGAGAAGAGAGAGCTCAAATTACCAGCATAAGTGATGAAAAAGGTAATATCACAACTGACACTACAGAAATACAGAGGAATATTAGAAATTATTTTGAAATCTTAAACTCCAATAAAATCGAAGGCATTGAAGGCATTAACAGATTTCTTAAGTCATATGATCTGCCCAGATTGAGTCAGGAAGATATAAACAATTTAAACAGACCAATATCAACTGAGAAAATAAAAGACGCCATCAGAGGCTTACAAACCACGAAAAGCCCAGGACCGGATGTTTACACAGGTGAGTTCTACAAGTCCTTTAAAGAAGAACTAATACCAACACTCTTCAATGTATTTCAGGATATAGTAAAATAGGCAGTCATTCCAAACTCATTTTATGACGCCAATATCACCCTGATCCCCAAACCAGGCAAAGACACTTCAAAAAAGAAAACTTTAGACCAATATGTCTAATGAACATAGATGCAGATTTCTCAATAAAATTCTGCCAAATCTAATGCAAAAACATATCAAAAAATTTGTGCACCATGATCCTGTGGGATTCATCCCAGGGATGCTCGTTTGGTTCAACATACAGAAATCAAAAAGATATAACTCACCACATCAATAGACTTAAAGGTAAAAATCATATGGTCACTTCAATAGACACAGAAAAAGCATTTGACAAAATGCAACATCCAGTTAAGTTCAAAACACTAGAAAAACTAGGGATAACAGGAACATATCTCAACGTTTTAAAGGCTATCTATGCTAAACTTCAGGCCAACATCATTCTAAACAGACAAAAATTGAATGCATTCCCTCTAAAATCTGGAACAAGACAGGAATGCCCTCTCTCACCATTTCTATTCAACATAGTTCTTGAAACATTGGCCAGAGCAATTAGACAGATGAAAGAAATTAAAGGAATACACATAGAAAAAGAAGAACTTAAATTAGCACTATTTCCTGACAATATGATTCTATAACTAGAAGACCCCCAAACCTCCACCAGAAAATTTCTAGAACTAGTAATTGAATTCCTCAAATAGCAGTATATAAAATCAAAACCCATAAATCAAAGGCGTTTCTGTATATCAGTGAAAAATCCTCTGAGAAAGAAAAGAGGAAAACTACCCCATTCACAATAACTTAAAAAATAAGATAATTGGGAATCAACTTAACAAAAGAGGTGAAAGATCTGTATAATAAAAACTACAGAAGCCTAAAGAGAGAAATCAAAGAAGACCTTAGAAGATGGAAAGATCTACCTTGTTCTTGGTTAGGCAGAATTAATATTATCAAAATGACTATACTACCCAAAGCACTGTACATGTTTAATGCATTTTTCATCAAAATTCCAATGGCATTCCTCATAGAAATAGAAAAAGCAATCATGAAATTCATATGGAAAAATAAGAGACTCAGAATAGCTAAAGTAATCCTTAGCAGGATAAGTGAAGCAGGTGGCATCACTATACCAGACCTTAAACTATACTACAGAGCAATAGTATCAAAAACAGCATGCTATTCACACCAAATCAGACTTGTAGACCAATGATAGAGAATAGAGGACACAGAGAGTAACCCCCCAAATTACAATTATCTTATATTAAAAAAGGTTCCAATAACATGCACTGGAGAAAAGAGAGCATCTTCAAAAATAGTACTAAGAAAACTGGAAACCCATATGCAAAAATATGAAATTAAACCCTTATCTTTTACCTGCACAAGACTAAACTCAAAATGGATCAAGAACCTAGGAATCAAACCTGAAACTCTGTGCCTAATAGAATAAAAAGGTAGACCCTAACCTGCATCATGTGGGATTAGGCCCAATTTCCTTAACAAGACTCCTATAGCACAAAAATTAAAAGCAAGAATCAATATATAGGATAGAATCAAACCAAAAAGTTTCTTGAAGCAAAAGAAACAATCTGTGAGGTGAACAGAGAGTTTACATCCTGGGACCAAATTATTACCTCTCACACATCAGATGGAGCACTAATCTCTAGGATATATAAAGAACTCAAAAACCTAAGTACAAAAAACAAAACAACAACAAAAAAAAACCTCAAAAAACTCAATCCACACATGGGCCAAAGAATTGAAAAAACACTTCTCAGAAGAGGATATACAATCAATTAACAAATATGTTTTAAAAATGCTCATCATCTATAGCAATTAGAGAAATGCAAATCAAAACTACTTTAAGTTTGGGCTGGGGATGTGGCTCAAGCGGTAGCACGCTCGCCTGGCATGCGTGCTGCCTGGATTCGATCCTCAGCACCACAAACAAAAAAAGATGTTGTGTCCACTGAAAACTAATATATATATATATATATATATATATATATATATATATATATATATATATATACTCATTCTCTCTCTCTCTCTCTCTCTCTCTCTCTCTCTCTCTCTCTCTCTCTCTTTGTCCCTCTCTCTAAAAAAAACAAATCTAAGTTATTATCTCACTCCAGTCAGAATGACAGCTATTATGAAGACAAACAACAAAAATGTTGGCGAGGATGTGGAGAAAAATCTACACTCGTACATACCTGGTTGGACTGCAAATTGGTGCAGCCAATATGGAAAGCAGTATGGAGATTATTTGGAAATCTGGGAATGGAACCACCATTTGACTCAGGTATCCCTTCTCTTTGGACTATACCCAAAGGAATTAAAAACAGCATACAACAGGGACACAGCCACATCAATGTTTATAGCAACACAATTCACAATAGCTAAACAGTGGAGCCAACCTAGATGCCCTTCAGTGGATGAAAGGATTTAAAAATGTGGCACATATACACAATAGAATTTTATTCAGCAATAAGAGAGAATAAAATCATGGCATTTGCAGGTAAATGAATGGCGTTGGAGAAGATAATGCTAAGTGAAATTAGCCAATCCACACACACACACAAAAATGCCAAATGTTTTCTCTGATACAAGGAGGCTGACTCATAGTGGGGTAGGGAGGGGGAGCATGGGATGATTAGATGAATTCTACATAGGAAAGAGGAGTGGGAGGTAAAGGGAGGGACAGGGGATTAGAAACGATGGTGGAATGTGATGGACATCATTATTCAAAGTACATGTATGAAGACTTGAATTGGGGGTCAACATACTTTATATGAAACCTGAGATATGAAAAAATGTGGTATATATGTGGGATAAGAATTGTAATGCAAAAAAACCCCAGAAAGTATTTGTGTTAAGGCATGAATTAGTGTGAACATACTTAATATACAAATGTATGAAAAATTGTGCTCTATATGTGTAATAAGAATTGGAATACATTCCACTGTTGTATACGTAAATATATAAAATCAATAAAAATTCATATGCCATTCAGTCACTACAGAGACCTTCCAGGGGCAGAAGTTGCAATTTTTTAAAAAATTTCCTCTCATATATGAAGTATTAGAAGATTGTGCCATGAGAGAGAAACTTAAAAAGTTTTAAAAGTAATGCAAACACAATGCTGCAACACTATTTTTAAAAAGATGGATACTTGATTTTAAAATATTGAACCTGTATTTTATACCTCCTTATTAAAATTTGAGAAGAAGATACAATCATTGAAGAAGATACAATACATTACTAGGCAAACTGTTGAAGTACTGTTTTAAATCTCCCTGTATATAAAATTATCATGAAGGATGTAAAAACCCATAATTTCCTGTTTGTTGTATGCATGTAATGAAATTGTAGATAGAAGTGTATTGCATTAAAAAATGAACAAAAACTAGACACTTTTACTATACAAGACTGCTGATGAAGAAATGTGTGTGTGTGTGTGTGTGTGTGTGTGTGTGTGTGTGTGTGTGTGTGAAAAAGATATCACGGGGACAAATGAGTTGTGTCTTTGAATTAAATGATGTGTGCCACATGACCTCAATGAAAATTTGACAAATTTGATATTCTAAAAAAATTGATAACTGTTCTAATATCTGAGTAGTAAGTTTTTAAAAAGTTTTTAACAACATGAAATCATGGACTAATTTTGGTTGTTACAGTCATCATTGTCAACCCAAAAAATTCAGAGGTAAAAATTATGTGTGATCAAAACATCAGTTGACAGACAAACTTAGAGCTTTATTCTATTCAGAGAAGGCAGATGCATTGGAAATCTTTATTTTTTTTAATTCTGGAGATAATTGTATACCTATCAAAGTTTTTAAAAATATGATTTTTTAATTTCCATTCTGGACAACAGTGGTCAGCAGAATCATCGGTTGTCACCTTCATTTTGACCTCTCCATCACCTTGTCTCACTTGAACCGTTTTAATTTTATGCTCTGCAGTAGTCAATTTTTTGTATTCAGCTAGTTCTCCTTTAATGTGCCAATGCTCTGTCTTTGTGTTCCACATTCTTTTGTTTTGATTTATTTACAATACATGCTGTGCCATTATGATTTTAACTTTGTTGTGTTGGTTGAATAACTTGAAATACTTAAATACTTGAGGTCACAGTGAAAAACCATACCAGTATTTCTTTCAGCTCCATTTCAAATATATTTATTTGATACCAGTATTTCTTTCAGCTCCATTTCAAATATAATTAACCTAAATATTTTGGATGTTTATCAAAGGTCTTTCATGAGGAAAGTAAATTTATGAAATAATAGATGTGTAACATATATGAGTAATGTTGGCTTAGATCAAATTTTGAAAACTTAGTTGGCAAAATATCGGATCACCTGAAAAGAAGCATGAATTTTGAAATCTGAATGCCTTGGTTCTCAGTATTATCATTCTTTTTTCATATATATATATATATATACATATATATATATATATATATATATATATATATATATATATATATATATATATATTATCAATAGACCTTTATTTATTTATATGAGGTGCTGAGAATCAAACCCAGTGCCTCACATATGCGAGGCGAGTGCTCTACCATTGAGCTACAACCCAACACCATCATTCTTTTTTTTAAAAAAATACTTTTAATTGTAAATGGACTCAATGCCTTTATATATTTGGTTTATTGTGTGTGGTGCTTAGAATCAAACCCAGGGCCTCACATGTGTGAGGTAAGTACTCTACTACTTAGCCACATCCCCAGTCCCTGTATTATCATTCTTTATTGAATTTATTTCTTATTAAAGTATATAGATTTTAAGACATTTTTTACAGTATTATGTAACTTTTAGCATGGTTAGATTAGAGTGATGCTCATATGTTACCATAGAGCAGACAATTATATTTTGTCTAGACTTTATTATATCAGTAGTTTTCATGCACTATATATATACAGCAAGCAACCTATTTCCAATGAGAAACATGTCAGTTAATGTATTTAAAGCCATTGTTACAAGTTTGTAATGTATGTTTTCCAACTTGTTTTATATGTATGTGATACATTACAAAAAATATTGTTCTTAATTGAAAAAAGGATATAAAATGTAAAACCACAATTTTTCATAAATGAATATTGCCAATTGTTTCCCAGCCCTTTCTTATGTTGGGTGTTTTGACTTGAGATTCAGTTAGCTAATTAATGGATAAATTAATTAAACACTTATGAAATTTAGTTGGGATTTAATTTAGCTTGTAATTTAATTATTTGATTCTTTATTGCATCCATTCACCCACATCAATAATTTTGTGAATGTTATAATACCAATCTAAAAAAACAACCAAAAAAGCAAACTGAGGAGTATGGGAGGAGAGGAGTAATGGTGATAGAAGTTACCAGGTAAAATCTTTGTAATTCATCAAGATCTGCCTCAGGAAGATATTCCTCTTTTAGTGTGTGTGTTGTTAAAATTTGTTTTAACTAGTTAAACATGACAGTACAATGATATTGACATATCATATTTTTGAATAAGATGGGGTATAATTTCTCATTTTTCTGAGTGTACAGGTTGCAGAATCACATTGGTCATACAGTCATGAATATGCATACAGCTATACTAATGTCTGTTTTATTCAGCTGACCTTCCTTTCCCTCCTTACCTTCCCTTCCCCTCCCATCAGTTCTCTCTTCCCAATCTAATGTGACACACTTCTTTTTTTTCCCTCACATCATCATACATGTATTCTGTATAACGATGAGGGTCTCCTTCCATCTTCCGTGCAATTCCACTTCTCCCTCACTTTCCCACCCATCTCTCTTCCCAAGTGTGTTTTATTATACATAATGAATTTTAAAAGCAACTGTTACCATTAAATATAATTTAATAGAAAAATTTGACATGAAATACTAATATTAAATTTATTAAACAAAGAACATATAAGTCTGAAAATTCCATATAATATAGACAGTTATGTCATTGGAAATGAAAAACAATCTCCTGCTCCGAGTCTTACAGGTTAATTTCAGCTGCTCTGCACTGCAGGTATCATCTCTCCTGTGTTCCAGGGCCAAAGTCTCTGCTCTCCCTGGTGTCTTATGGGGTCTATAAAACAGAACAAGGTAAAAAAATCACTTGGGATGAGTTGCTGGCCACAGAGAGTGGCCAGGACCACAATTGTCCTCAGGAAATGCAAGATGAACTTGGACCCTGATCTCTCCTGGGGTCTGGGCAGGGAGCACTGAGACTGGTATGCTGACTTAAGCTGAGGGTGTTGTCTGTGGGAAGAGTGTCTATGAATGTCCTCAGTAGGAAATTCTCATGGATATTCACCTTCAGATCCTTCTGACGCTGCTTTCCTAGAGAGTGAACATGAGGCAATGGGAAGAGTTCTCTAAGACATCTGGGTGTAAAGGCTGAGTAGCATACATCTGGAATCCTGAAGAGCAGCATCTGTGATGACACAGGGTGGAGCAAGGTCCCTGGCTCCTCCAGCCCTACCCTCTGTAATGCCATTCCTCAGAGAGCTTCCTGCACTGATTTTTACCAAATTGTACCTTCTCTTGCATGGCCATGGTCCCATGCAACTATAGAATCTTCAGTGCTCTAATTGATTCTGATGGATTGCAAAAAAGTGCAACAAAGAAACTTGAGAAAGCAAAGGAGAATATGTGGACTGATATGACCTCTGCTCTCCTTCCCATTCTTTCCAGACTCACATTTCCTCTTCCTAAACTGCTTTATCGCCTTTGCTGCATTAAGCCCATATATTGAATCAGGAGAGGGCCCCTGGAAAAATTCATGTTAAGGGACCTACATTCCAATTGCATAATCTTGACGTAGGAAAGGAAGGATACATTCATGCATGCCCAGAGCCAGCAAAGTCAGAACCCAGCTATTCAGTGGTCAGTAAACCAGAACCAGATTGTTTGTGTCTCATGTATCAGGCAACAACTCAGTGTTTCTGATGCTCCCTACAACTCAAACTCAGTATATGGGTATGCAGTATTACTCAGCATGATTCAGTGGTGTTGCTTGTGGTAAAAAAAAAAAAATGCAGATAAAGACTAAGAATGTTAGTGCAGAGAGATTTAACAAACATTGAAGGTCCAAGGACCTCAAAGATCTGGATGAGGAAAGCACCTTTAGAAAAGTCATAAAATGTGGGAAAGATGAAACATGGAAAATCTACAGAGTTTTTACATAAGAAAGAATAATTAAGAGAAACCAATAGAAAATCAATTACTTGCAGATTTCTTGTCCTTTTGTCCTCCTCCTCATCCTCTGAATCGCTTTCTATGTTTTCTTTGTGGACTATTGCCATGATGGTCATGATGTGGCCTTAAAAAAAGGAAAGGCAGAGTTAAATTCAAGGTGAGAACTTAAGTTGCTCCTCCTCCTGGTGTTCTAGAATGCACAGTCAAAGCTCTCCATTCTTCCTCTTGTCTGCATTCCTGTCTCCTGGTCTCCATCACCTCACCTCTGCAACGAGAAATAGATCTAGCATCCCAAGAGCTCTTTTCCACCAGTTCACATTCTGCCATTGTACTTGGTAGGGATTCTGTGTCATCCTGTTCTTCCAAGAGACAGCCACAGTCTTCCTGATTTTCTGGTCTTAGGCCTCTTAAATACAAGCAAATTCAGATTTTCCCTAGTCCAAGTGCTTGGGAATTAGACAAAGACTGGAGGTTAGAAACATGTTCATGGAGGAACTACTCCCCACTCTTTTACAGGAGAACACAGTGGCCTGTCCAGCGTGCACAGAAAAAATTTTCTTTAAGTTGCCCCCATTTGGGAGTTCATTTTCGACCAGAAATAGACAAAACACAGAAGAGAAAGTGCTGCTCTAAAAAGATAACATTCAGAGGGGAATTGTGACTTCTTACTCACTACTTATCACTAGTGAGAGCTTCAATTACAGGTTTGCAAAGTGCTCTAAGAAAGTATGTCCCACTAGATTCTTTCCCTTGTGGGTCAAACCTAAAGTGCAGATCTTATTTCTTTCATGCACAATGCCAAAAAATAATCAATAATGAAAGCCAGGCTACTTGATGTTTATTAGAGGCAAATTTAGGACAGAATGGGACTTAACATGGAAGATTGTGTTTACCTTTCAAAGCAAAAGTTGTCTTCTTATGAACAGGATGTCAGAAGGTCTACTAACCCTACTTTTTATGAAAATAATACATATTTCTGTTTTCTCAATTTTATTCCCATTCCTTATTTCCCACGTGAGTAGGTGAACACAAATCTTACCATGAAACCTTTCCCATTTTGTCATACCCCAAGTGCTGTTCCTACCTGCAGGCTCTCCCTCGTCACAGCTTGAATCATAATCTTTGCTACATGTCCAACCTTTAGAGACACAGACATCATCAACTGAGTTACTTAAGATTGACTCATTCTTTCTTCTACACAACTAAGCTTATGATGGTTGCTAGGGTTGGATGTTTTTTATCCCACACTGGATTGTGTGATTGAGGCTTGGTGCTCAGTATGGCCACATTGAGATTTGTGAAATCTGTGTGAGGAAGGGTCTGCTTGGAGGTGGTGAGGACATTTGATGGTATGAGAGTCAGAAGTAAGAATACAGATTTCTCAAACCCTTGTTAGATCCTGTTATATAAGAAGAGCAAATGAATCAACTGATCCCTGCTGGCTTCGTGTCTTGCCATGTGATGTCTCTCTACTGCACCTGCATCCCTGCAGACACCACCAATCACGCTATGCAGCTAAGAGGGTATTCACTAAAGAAAAGTGTTTGCTAGTGCCATGCTCTTGTACCTGCAGAACTGTAAGCTAAACACACCGACCTGTATAATTTATTCAGTTTCTGGGTTTCGTTATTGGAAAGAAAAATATAGTGATACTAATATTAATAGTCAGGATCATCTACATCTCTGTTCTGGGTTCTCAGACCCTCTCTGGGTTCTGGGGATTCAGAGGCCTCAAACAGGATGCTGCAAACAATTGCAAACATTCTAATGAGAGTGGAGCTGTAAGGAGTCAAATTTTAACTACTTTCTTCCATCGGGATATTATCCCTTTCTCGTTTAAAAAGACCAAGCTGACATGCAAACTGTGATGCCAACAGTTTCAGGAATATAAACTCACAGAACATACACTGTGCCATCATCAGAGCAGCGGTCCGGAAGAGAATGGGAATGTCCTCTGCTTTATCCACATGGGTCTACTGGCCACTTTGAAAGTTTCGAATAAAAATTAAAATTAAATTAAAAATACTGTTATTTTGGATGGCCAAGACCAGGAGTTCAAAGATAAAGCAGACAAGAATTTCCTTCCCCCGGGTTTCCGTGCACAGCAGTTTGCTAGCATGTTCTCACTCCTCATACACCTCATTTATAAGTAGACTGTGGAGTCAGTTTGCTAGAATGTTATCACTCCTCATACTCCTCATTTATAAGTAGACTGTGGAGTCAGTTTTCTAGCATGTTCTCACTACTCATACTCCTCATTTATAAGTAGACTGCAGTGTCATGCAAAAGTGAAAAGTGCCAGGAACTATCTGAGGGCCTGAGGAATCGACATAAACAAAGTCAACATTAAGTTCCAGATGGCTCCCCTCAAATTCAAGCACATCCCAACTAGAGCTCATAAGAAATGTTTGTGAAAAGCTTGGACACAATGCTATCTTAACTTCCCTACTGATTCTGGCTGGTCCTGGTCAGATCTCTGGTGGATACCTGGTTCATTGTAGAGCCCCACATGCTGAACAAGTGGGATCTTAGCACAGAGTTGCATTTATCAAATGATGTCGTGGACTAAGATTAAGACACTCTGCACAGGGAGAAGTTCTAGGATGAGAAGGAATGATGACCACAGTGGTTCTACCCTCACAGTGACCAGTCAGTGTCAATATCCATGTATGTATGAATAGAAGGACATAGACAGTACTTGAGACTGACAGTATGAAGACGTTTCATATATACTGTCATTGTGATATTCTGCAGGCCACACATGGGGCAGCACAGACCCAAACAAGGGATCAGACACCACTGCTGTGCTGAGCTGGACCTTCAATACATCCCACCTTTTGCTCTGTAACTAGATGAGCTGTAATTGTGCTGATCAGGCCCCATGAAAACCCATCCAGTTAAAACATGTTTCTACATAGTAGTGCCTACAAAAAGACCCAATAAGGTATTTTTCAGTGTCACTTGGCACATGCAAAGTAAGCCCTTCCTTAGCTAAAGTAATCTCTGGTCTTTGAATCTCCTCTGTCTCAGATGTCCACCATAAGTAAGCATAGTGCATTGGTGGACCTGAGAGTCACTGTTAAGGATTGGCCCTGTCCAGGAACTTGTGCCTAGAATGGGGATTGGAAGATGAATTCTGACACCTCGCACAAAAAAATGTATATGAACTTGAAAATTTTTCATGAGTGAAGTGTTCTGAACAATTACATGCACTGATTAAATCTAGGACCTACTGACACGTGATGTTTGCTATTAAATGAAGTTGCTACTGTTGCAGTGACAGAAATGAAGTGGAGCTTTTTCTTTATAGAGTGTCGTGAAAATTTTCTGGGTTTTGATGGGATATGTTTTGCATGTTAATTGAGGTATTGGTGTGAAATGAACTGCACACATGGAAAGTTTACAGTTTGATCTATTTACACATATACAAAATCATGATCTAATTGAGATGGCTTTTTTTGTTTAAACATGTGGACATTGGCATCTTGGCATGTATATATCTAGAGAAACAGACAAATATGCAAAAACGAACAAAAAGTCACACTCAGAATCATGTTGCAAGAATGCACACAGAGATACATGTAGAAAACTCTCATTGACCTAACCACGTTGCTCAACTCACACAGGTGCTTCAAGGAAATATGCAGAATGGCCATAGATTTATTTTAATCAATTTAGACCAGAAACCCCTCACTTCTCATTCTCAAGGAGGTAGTGGAATCACTGAGTCTCTGTACTCAAAAGGAAGGAAGTCTCTCTGACCCTTGGCGTCATCTACATTTTGCAACAGGAAGAGAGTGAGGCCAGGATACATACCAATTATGGATTCTCTTGAATCCTCCTGTGAATAGAGAAAAGGAGTCACTATGAAGATTAAGCCATGCTCTGACCTGTGTGCACAGTCTTTTGTTTACTTGGTGACATTCGAATATCCAATGATAATGTGGGCAAATCAAGGGAACAGATAGCAAATGTACTCTCACCAAATGACACAAGCTTTTCTAGGGGATTTGTGTCACAGGTCTATATTAGGTGATAATTAAGGAATTCGATAGCCAGGAGGGAAAACCATAGCCAGGCACAAAGCTTGTCATCATACAGTGTGTAGTTTATACTGTTTCTTGTTAATGTTGCTTTCAGTGAGGTCTCATTTGGCAACAGACACCCCCAATGAGAATCTGCACAGTCAGGAAATTGTGTAGGTCATCTCCAGGAAACCATATCATATAACAAGAGAAAGAGAAACTAAAGAGCAAAACTAGATTTCAGAGGAAGATAAGAAACCTTACCATGGCTTTTGATGGGGTCTCTCGACTCATGCTTTCTCCAGGAATAAACTCCACCATGTCACCTGGGTGAACTAGGAGGATGCAGAATAATGATTAGTATACTGATTTAAGGCTTATGAATAGTTCAGGGCATTTCTTGATATGGACATCAGTGAAAATATACAGCAAAGATAAGAACAAGAATGAGAGATGCCTGCAAATAGAGTGTATCACACCCTGTGTACCGCATCACTGCACAGATGAATACAGGGTTAGAACAACAAAAAGCTATCTTGTTAGAAATTTCTAGCAAAATTGGGGTGCACCGAAACTTAGGGGAAGGATTCTATCATCGAGGACCGGTTACTGAGTCTCAAACGTGAGCCAACAGTGCGACCAGAGATCCAGGCTGACTGATCCGCCGCCCGCCCTGCGGCCTGCCCTGCGGCTACAGACAGTGGGGTGCTGCGGAGAAGCGACCAGCAAGGAGAGAGAAACGGCGCTACGGATTCTGTGGAGTCCTCCCGGCTGTGCCCTCACTGAGCTCTGGGCTGAGTTTGGGGTTTGAGATTGGGGAAGGAAGCAGTCCAGTTCTATCCCCAACAATGAAAAATCCACCAAGGAAGCCAGCGGACACCATCTTGAAGAGCTGACTTCACCATCGCCAGGTTCCGACAGATTGCAACAATAAAACAGCATGAACAACCAGACTACATATAACTTATCAAATGCAAATAGATGAATTCTAAAAACAGGTCTATATTCCACCTAAGCCCTTAACTACCCCCAAGTACTCCTGTCTATTCTCTTGGCAATATCCGCGTGCATTTGCGTAACACCCCAAAGTAGCTAACATATACTAACCTCCATACAAGCAAATCACCCGACTTTAACATAAAATTCTAAGTCCAAACCTCAGTTCTCTATACGCCATCAAAATCTGAAGGATTTAATAAAACCAATGAATTTACCTTAAATCACAATTAAATCCAACATCTCTAAACATCATCTCCTAACACAAAGGAGAGATAGTGGAACTATAAAAACCAAAACAAATTTAAAGGAGAAAACAGAAACACAGCAGTCAAAGAGAGTTGGAAAGTAACATGAGCACCATGAAAAAACAAGGGAAAAAAAAGAGTACAAACAATGCAGGACAACTTAAATACAATAGAGAAGCTAGAGGCACCAGAAAATTGGATGGAGAAGGAAGTCAAGGCATACCTAATTAAGATGGAATGGAATCTCAGAGAAGAGTTTATACAGCAAGTTCAAACAATGAACGTATATTTTGAAAATGAATTAAATAAGCAAATTCAAATGTCAAAGAACGAGCTCTATCACGAAATAGAGATTTCAAAAAAAAAAAAAAAACAGTAATCCTAGAAATGCAGGAAATGATAAAGCAAATTAAAAATTCAAACGAGAATATTACAAATAGACTAGATCAAGCAGAAGCCAGAACATCAGATAATGAAGACAAAGTTTATCAACTTGAAAAGAATATTGTCAACACAGAAATGATGCTTAAAAGACACGAGCAATCTATCCAAGAGAAATGGGATGTCATAAAAAAACCAAACGTGAGAGTCATTGGGATAGAAGAAGGCATAGAGGTTCAAACCAAAGGAATGAACAATGTATTGAATGAAATAATCCTAGAAAATTAACCAGATGTGAACGATGAAATGGATTGCCAAATCTGGGTAGCCTACAGGAACCCAAACCTTCAAAACCGTAATAGACCAACTCCAAGACACATAATTATGAAGATATTCAACATACAGAAGAAGGAGAGAATATTAAAAGCTATGAGAGAAAGGAGGCATATTACATTCAGGAGTAAACAAATTAGGTTAACGGCTGATATTTCATCACAGACGTTGAAAGCGAGAAGATCCTGGAGCAACGTATTTCAACAGCTAAAAAATAATGGATTCCAACCAAGAATACTGTATCCAGCAAAATTTAGCTTCAGATTTGACAATGAAACTAAAATCTTTCATGATAAAAAAAAAACATAAAAGAGTTCACAGCCATAAAACCAGTACAGCATGGCATCCTTAGCAAAACACTAAAAGAAGAGGAATTGAAAAACAGCACCCCAAACTAACAGTGGGAGGTAACTCAGTAAAGGTAAGGGAAAAAATAAACAAAAAGGAAAAACTAGCCATATTAAAATAAATAAATAAACAAGCATGAGGTTAGTACTAAGCATATGTCAATAGTAACCTTAAACGTTAATGGCTTAAATTCCCCAATTAAGAGACATAGGCTAATAACCTGGATGAAAAAAAAACAAATCCAAAAATACGCTGCCTTCAGGAGACTCATCTGATAGGAAAAGACATACACAGACTGAAGGTGAAAGGTTGGGAAAAATCATACCACTCACATGGTGCCCCGAAGCAAGCAGGAGTGGCCATAGTCAAATCGAATAAAATCAAATTCAAATCTAAGTTAATCAAAAAGGGTAAAGAAGGAAACTACATACTATTATAAGGAACCACCCACATACAAGACATAACAATTATCAATATGTATGCATCAAACAATGGTGCTGTAACATTCATAAATCAAACTCTCCTCAAGTTCAATAGTCAAATAGACCACAACAGAATAATTATGGGTGACTTAAACACAAGGCTCTCTCCATTGGACAGATCCTCCAGACAAAAGCTGAATAGAAACTATAGAACTAAATAACCCAATCAATAACATAGACTTAACCAACATATATAGAATATATCAACCATCATCAAGTGGTTACACGTTCTTCTCAGCAGCACAAGAATCCTTCTCAAAGATAGACCATATATTATGCCATAGGACAACATTTAGAAAATATAAAGGTGCGGAGATAATACCATGCATCTTATCTGATTACAGTGGAATGAAACTGGAAATCAATAATAAAAGAAGGAAGGAAAAACCATACACCTCATGGAAAATGAACAATAGGTTACTGAATGATAAATGGGTTACAAAAGACATAAAGGAGGAAATCAAAAAATTCTTGGAGATGAATGGAAATATAGACACAACATATTGACATCTATGGGACACAATGAAAGCAGTTTTAAGAGGGAAATTCATTTCCTGGAGGTCATTTCTCAAAAAATGAAAAAACTAACAAATAAATGAGCTCAAACTTCATCTCAAAGCCCTAGAAAAGGAAGAGCAAAACAACAGCAAATATAGTAGAAGGCAAGAAATAATTAAAATTGGAGCGGAAGTCAACCAAATTGAAACAAACAAACAAAAAAAAAACCATTAAAAATTGATAAAACAAAAAGTTGGTTCTTTAAAAAAATAAATATGATTGACAGACCCTTAGCCATTCTAATGAAGAGAAGAAGAGAGAGAGCTCAAATTACTAACGTACGAGATGAAAAAGGCAATGTCACAACAGACACGAAGAAAATACAGAAGATAATTAGAAATTATTTTGAAACCCTGTATTCCAATAAAATAGAAGATAGCGAAGTTACTGATAAATTTCAAAAGTTATATGATTTGCCCAGATTGAATCAGGAAGATACACACAATATAAAGACTAATAACAAAGGAGGAAATTGAAGAAGCCATCACAAGACTACCAACCAAGAAAAGCCCTGGATCAGATGGATATACAGCAGAGGTTTATAAAACCTTCAAAAAAAAAATAATACCAATACTTTTCAAGTTATTTCAAGAAATAGAAAAAGAAGGAGCTCTTCCAAATTCATTTTATGAGGCCAACATCACCCTGATCCCAAAACCAGACAAAGACACATCAAAGAAAGAAATCTACAGATCAATATCTCTAATGAACTTAGATGCAAAAATCCTCAATAAATTTCTGGCGAATCAAATACAAAAGCATATCAAAAAAATTGTGCACCATAATCAAGTAGAATTGATCCCCGGGATGCAAAGCTGGTTCAATATATAGAAATCAATAAATGTTATTCACCACATCAATAGATTTAACCATTAGAACCACATGATCATATCAATAGATGCAGAAAAAGCATTCAACAAAGTTCAGCATCCCTTTATGTTCAAAACACTAGAAAAACTAGGGATAACAGGAAGTTACATCAACATTGTAAAAGCTGTATATGCTAAGCCTCAGGCTAGCATCATTCTGAATGGAGGAAAATTGAAGGCATTCCCTCTAAAATTTGGAACATGACAGGGATGCCCTCTTTCAACACTTCTATTCAATTTAGTCCTTGAAATACTAACCAGAGAAATTAGACAGACAAAAGAAATTAACGGCACAAAAATAGAAAGAGAAGAACTTAAATTATCACCATATGCGGATGATATGATAACATATCTAACAGACCAAAAAGGTTGTACAAAGAAACGACTAGAGCTAATAAGTGAATTGAGCAAAATGGCAGAATATAAAATCAACACGCATTAATAAAAGGCATTCCTTTATATCAGTTACAAATCTTCTGAAATGGAAATGAGGACAACCACCCCATTCACAATTTTTTCAAAAAATAAAATAAAATAAAATACTTGAGAATCAACGTAACAAAAGAGGTGAAAGATTTATACGATGAAAACTACAGAACCCTAAAGAGAGAAATAGAAGAAGACCTTAGAAGGTGGAAAAATATACCCTGTTCATGGAAAGGAAGAACTAACATCATCAAAATGGCGATATTACCCAAAAGTTCTCTATAGGTTTAAAACAATGCCAATCAAACTCCCAATGGCATTTCTTGTAGAAACAGATAAAGTAATCATGAAATTCATATGGAAAAACAAAAGACCCAGAATAGCAAAAGCAATTCTAAGCAGGAAGTGCGAATCAGGAGGTATAGTGATACAAGATTCCAAAGTGTACTACAGAGCAATAGTAACAAAAACAGCATGGTACTGGTTTCAAATCGGGCGGGTGGACCAACAGCCAGATTACAGGACACAGAGACAAATCCACAAAATTATAACTATCTTATATTTGATAAAGGGGAAAAAAGCATGCAATGGAGGAAGGATAGCATCTTCAACAAATGGTGCTGGGAAAACTGGAAATACATATGCAACAAAATGAAATTGAATACCCTCCTCTCGCCATGCACAAAAATTAACTCAAAGTGGATCAAGAAGCTAGATATCAATCAGAGACTCTGCGTCTGATAGAAAAAAAATTGGCTCCCATCTACATATTGTGGGGTCGGGCTCCAAATTCCTTAATAGGACACCCATAGCACGAAAGTTATTAAGAAGAATCAACAAATTGGACTTACTTAAAATGAAAAGTTTTTTTCTCAGCAAGAGACACAATAAGAGTGGTAAATAGTGAGCCTACATCATGGGAACAAATTTTTACTCCTCACACTTCAGATTGAGCCCTAATATACAGAGTATACAAAGAACTCAAAAAATTAAACAACAAGAAAACAAATAACCCAATCAACAAATGGGCCAAAGACCTGAACAGACACTTCTCAGAGGAGGACATACAATCAATCAACAAGTACATGAAAAATTGCTCATCATCTCTAACATTCAGAGAAATTCAGATCAAAACCAGCCTAAGATATCATCTCACTCCTGTAAGATTGGCAGCCATTGTGAAGTCAAACAACAACAAGTGCTGGAGAGGATGTGGGGAAAAAGGTACTCTTGAAAATTGCTGGTGGCATTGCAATCTGGTGCGGCCAATTTGGAAAGCAGTATGGAGATTCCTGGGAAAGCCGGGAATGGAACCACCATTTGACCAGCTATTGCCTTCTTCGACAATTCCCTGAAGACCTTAAAAGAGCGTACTACAGGGATACTACAACATCGATGTTCATAGCAGCACAATTCAGAATTGCTAGACTGTAGAACCAACCCAGATGCCCTTCAATAGATGAATGGACAAAAAAATGTGGCATTTATACAACATGGAGTATTACACAGCACAAAAAAATGACAATATCATGGAATTTGCAGGGAAATGGATGGCACTAGAGCAGATACGGCTTAGTGAAGCTACCCAATCCCTTAAAAACCAATACCAAATGTCTTCTTTGAAATAATGAGAGCAACTAGAAATACAGCAGGGAGGAAGAGCAGGAAGTAAAGAAGAATATTAAACATATACATGAGTGGGAGGGAAAGGGAGAGAAAAGAGTAATTGCATGGTAATGGAGGAAGACCCTCCTTGTTATTCAAAATTACATATAAGAGGTTGTGAGGGTAATGGAAAAATAAACAAGGAGAGAAATGAATTATAGTAGATGGGGTAGAGAGTGAAGATGGGAGGAGAGGGGAGGGAAAATAGTAGAAGATAAGAAAGGTTGCAGAATACAACAGTTACTAATAGGGCATTATGTAAAAATGTGGATGTGTAACTGATGTGATTCTGCAATCTGTATTTGGGGTAAAATTGGGAGTTCATAACCAACTTGAATCTAATGTATGAAATAGGATATGTCAAGATCTTTGTAATATTTTGAACAACCAATAAAAAAAAAAAAAAAACGATCCTGATGGCTCCCCTCAAAGTCAAGCACTTCCCACATAGAGCTCATGAGAAATGTGTGTGAAAAGCTTGGACACAATGCTATCTTCTTAACGTCCCAACTGATTCTGACTGGTCCTGGTCAGATCCCAGGTGGATACCTGGTTCATTGTAGAGCCCCACATGCTGAACAAGTGAGATCTTAGCACATAGTTGTATTTACCAAATGATGTCGTGGACAAAGATGAAGACACTCTGCTCAGAGAGGAGTTCAGGGATGAGAAGGAATGATGACCACAGTTCTTCTACCCTCACAGTGCCAGTGAGTGTCATTATCCATGTATGTATGAATAGAGGGACCCAAACAGCATATGAGACTGACAGTATAAAGACCTATCATATATACTGTCAATGTGATATCCCGCAGACCACAAAAGGGGCAGCACGGACCTAAACTAGGGATCAGATACCACTGCTGTGCTGAGCTGGATCTTCACTAGAGCCCAACTTTTGCTGTGTAACTGGATGAATTGAAATTGTGCTGATCTGGCCCCATGAAAACCCATCCAGTTAAAACATGTTTCTACAAAGTAGTGTCTACAAAAAAACACAAAAAGGTAGCTTTCAGGGTCAGTTGGAACATGCAAAGTAAGACCTTCCTTAGTTACAGTAATATCTGGCCTGTGCATCTCCTCTGACACAGATGCCCACCATAAGTGAGCATAGTGCATTGGTGAACCTGAGGGTCACTGATAAGGATTGGCCCTGTCCAGAAACTTTTGCCTAGAATGGGGATTGGAAGATGAATTCTGACACCTCTCACAAAAAATGTATATGAAAGTGAAAATTTTTCATGAGTGAAGTGTTGTGAATAATCACATGCACTGATTAAATATAGGACCTACTGACAGGTGAGGTTTGCTATTAAATGAAGTTGCTACTGGTGCAGTGACAGGAATGAAGTGGAGCTTTTTCTTTATAGAGTGCCGTGAAAATTTTCTGGGTTTTGATGGAATATGTTTTGCATGTTAATTGAGGTATTGGTGTGGAATGAACTGCACACATGGAAAGTTTACAGTTTGATCTATTTACACATATACAAAATCATGATCTAATGGAGATGGCTTTTTTGTTTAAACATGTGGACATTGGCATCTTGGCATGTATATATCTAAAGAAACAAACAAATGTGCAAAAACGAACAAAAAGTCACACTCAGAATCATGTTGCATGAATGCACACAGAGACACATGTATAAAACTTTCATTGACCTAACCACGTTGCGCAACTCACACAGGTGCTTCAAGGAAATATGCAGAATGACCATAGATATTTTTAAATCAATTTAGACAACAAACCCCTCACTTCTCATTCTCAAAGAAGTAGTGGAATCACTGAGACTCTGCACTCAAAAGGAAGGACAACTCTCTGACCCTGGGCATCATCTACATTTTCACAGGAAGAGAGTGAGCACAGGATACATACCAATTATGGATCCTTTTGAATCATCCTGTGAATAGAGAAAAGGAGTCACTATGAAGATCAAGCCATGCTCTGACCTGTGTGCACAAGTCTTTTGTTTACTTGGTGACATTCGAATATCCAATGAGAATGTGGGCAAATCAAGGAAACAGATAGCAAATGTACTCTCACCAAATGACACAAGCTTTTTCTAGGGGATTTGTGTCACAGGTCTATATTAAGTGATAATTAAGGAATTCAATGGCCAGGAGGGAAAACCATAGCCAGGCACAAAGCTTGTTATCATACAGTGTGTAGTTTATACTGTTTCTTGTTAATGTTGCCTTCAGTGAGGTCTCATTTGGCAACAGACACCCCAATGAGAATCTGCACAGTCAGGAAATTGTGTATGTCATCTCTTGTAATATCATATTACAAGAGAAAGAGAAACTAAAGAGGAACACTGGATTTCAGAGGAAGATAAGCAACCTTACCATGGATTTTGATGGGGTCCTTCGACTCATGCTTTCTCCAGGAATGAACTCCACCATGTCATTTGGGTGAACTAGGATGATGCAGAAAAATGATTAGTATACTAATTTAAGGCTTATGAATAGTTCAGGGCATTTCTTGATATGAACATCAGTGAAAATATACAGCAAAGATAAGAACAAGAAAGAGAGATGGCTGTGAATAGAGTGTATCACACCCAGTGTACCGCATCACTGCACAGGTGAATAAAGGGTTAGACCGACAAAAAGCTATCTTGTTAGGAATTTCCAGCAAAATTGCGGTGCACCAAAACCTAGGGAAAGGATTTCCATCACCGAGGACCGGTTACTGAGTCTCAAACGCAAGCCAACTGTGCCACCAGAGATTCAGGCTGACTGATCCACCGCCGGCCCTGCGGCCCGCCCAGCATCTACAGATGGTGGGGTGCTGCCGAGAAGCTACCAGCAAGCAGAGGAAAATGGTGCTACGGATTCTGTGGAGTCCTGCTGGCTGTGCCCTCACTGAGATCTGGGATGAGTTCGGGGTTTGAGATGGGTTAAGGAAGCGGTCAAGTTGTATCCCCCACAACGGAAAGTCCACCAAGGAAGCCAGAGGCCAACATCTTGGAAAGCTGACGTCACCATCGCCAGGTTCTGACAGATTGCAAAATAAAACAGCATGAACAACCAGACTACCTACAACTTACTAAATGCAAATAGATGAAAAATACGAATAGGTCTATAGTCCACCTAAGCCCTTTACTACCCCCAAGTACTCCTGTCCATTTTCTTGTTAATATCTGGCTGCATTTGAGTTACCCCCCCCCCAAAGAAGCTAACGTATCCTAACCTCCAAACAATCAAATCACCAGACCTTAACATAAAATTCTAAGTCCAAACCTCTGTTCTCTATATGCCATCAAAATCTGAAGACCTCTAATGAAACCAATGAATTTACATTAAATCACAATTAAATCCAAAATCTCGAAACAGTTTCTCCTAACACAAAGGAGAGATAGTGGAAGTATAAAAACCAGAAAAAAAATTAAAGGAGAAAACAGAAACACAGCAGTGAAGCAGAGTTGGAAAGTACCTTGAGCACCATGAAAAAACAAGTGGAAAAAGGAACACAAACAATGCAGGACAACTTAAATACAAAGGAGAACCTAAAGGCACCAGAAAAATGGATGGAGAAAGAGGTCAAGGCATACCTAATTCAGATGGAATGTAATCTTAGAGAAGACATTAGACAGCAAGTTCAAACAATGAACGTATATTTTGAAAACCAATTAATTAAGAAAATTCAAATGTCAAAGAACACGCTCTATCACGAAATAGAGATTTAGAAAAAAACAAACAGTAATCCTAAAAATGCAAGAAACCCTAAACCAAATTAAAAACTCAAACGAGAATATTACAAATAGACTAGATCAAGTAGAAGCCAAAACATCAGATAATGAAGGCAAAGTTTATCAACTTGAAAAGAATATAGTCAACACAGAAAGGATGCTTAAAAGACATGAGCAATATATCCAAGATATATATGATGTCATAAAAAAACCAAACCTGAGAGTCATTGGAATAGAAGAAGGCATAAAGCATCAAACCAATGGAATGAACAATTTATTGAATGAAATAATCCAAGAAAAATTCCCAGATATTAAAGGTGGAATGAATTGCCAAATCCTGGAAGCCTACAGGACCCCGGACATTCAAAACCATAATAGACCAACTCCAAGACACATAATTATGAAGATATCCAACATAGAAAACAAGGAGAGAATATTAAAAGCTATGAGAGAAAGGAGGCAGATTACTTTCAGGGCTAAACCAATTAGGTTAATGGCTGATTTTTCATCACAGATGTTGAAAGCAAGAAGATCCTGGAACAACGTATTTCCAATGATAAAAAATAATGTATTCCAACCAAGAATACTGTATCCAGTATTGATAATGAAATTAAAATATTTCATGATAAATAAAAGTTGAAAGAATTCGCAGACAGAAAACCAGCACTGCATGGCATCTTGAGCAAAACACTACAAGAAGAGGAATTGAAAATCAGCTAGCCAAACTAACAGTGGGAAATAACTCAGTAAAAGAAAGGAAAAAAAAATAACCAAAAGAAAATACTACCCATATAAAAATAAATAAATAAACAAGCACGGCGGGTAGTACTAACCATATTTCAATAGTAACCTTAAATGTTAATGGCTTAAATTCCCCAATGAAGTGACATAGGCTAATAACTGGGATTAAAAAACCAAATCCAACAATATGCTGCCTTCAGGAGACTCATCTGATAGGAAAAGACATACAAAGACTGAAGGTGAAAGGTTGGGAAAAATCATACTACTCACATAGTCCCCCGAAGCAAGCAGGAGTGGCCATACTCAAATCGAATAAAATCAACTTCAAACCTAAGTTAATCAAAAGAGATAAAGGAGGACACTACATACTATTAAAAGGAACTATCCATCAACCAGACATAACAATTATCAATATATATGCACCAAACAATGGTGCTGCAACATTCATAAAACAAACTCTCCTCAAGTTCAAGAGTTAAATAGACCACAACACAATAATTATGGGTGACTTCAACACACCGCTTTCTCCATTTGACAGATCCTCCAGACAAAAGCTGAATAAAGAAACTATAGAACTCAATAAGACAATCAATAACTTAGACTTAACTGACATATATAGAATATATCAACCATCATCAAGTGGATACACATTCTTCTCAGCAGCACATGGGTCCTTCTCAAAGATAGACCATATATTATGCCATAGGACAACTAATAGTAAATATAAAGGTGTGGAGATAATACCATTAAACTTATCTGATTACAATGGAATTAAACTGGGTATCAATTATAAAAGAAAGATGGAAAAATCATACATCTTATGGAAAGTGAACAATATGTTACTGAATGATCAATGGGTTACAAAAGACATAAAGGAGTAAATCAAAAAATTCTTGAAGATGAATGGAAATACAGACACAACATATTGGAATCTATGGGACAAAATGAAAGCAGTATTAAGAGGGAAATTCATTTCCTGGAGTTCATTCATCAAAATGAAAAAAAACAACAAATAAATGAGCTCACACTTCATCTCAAAGCCCTAGAAAAGGAAGAGCAAAACAAAAGCAAATGTAGTAGAAGGCAAGAAATATTTAAAGTCAGAGCGGAAATCAACAAAATTGATACAAAAAAAAAACATTAAAAATTGATAAAACAAAAAGTTATTTCTTTGAAAAAATAAATAAGTTCTACAGACCCTTAGCCATGCTAATGAAGAGAAGATGAGAGGGATCTCAAATTACTAACACACGGGATGAAAAAGGCAATATCACAACGGACACTACAGAAATACAGAGGATAATTCAAAATTATTTTGAAACACTATATTCCAATAAAATAGAAGATAGCAAAGATATCGATAAATTTCTTAAGTCATATGATTTGCCCAGATTGAGTCAGGAAGATACACACAATTTAAAAAGACCAATAACAAAGCAGAAAATTGAAGAAGCCATGAAAATACTGCCAACCAAGAAATGCCCTGGACGACATGGATATACAGCAGAGTTTTACAAAAAAGTTCAAAGAAGAATTAATACCAATACTTTTCAAGTTATTTTAAGAAATAGAAAAAGAAGGAGCTCTTCCAAATTCATTGCATGAGGCCAACATCACCTTGATCCCAAAACTAGATAAAGACACTTCAAAGAAAGAAAACTAGAGACCAATATCTCTAATGAACTTAGATGAAAAAATCCTCAAAAAAATTCTTTTGAATCGAATACAAAAGCATATCAAAAAAATTGTGCACCATGATCAAGTAGGATTCCTCCCCGGGATGCAAGGCTGGTTCAATATACAGAAATCAATAAATGTTATTCACCACATCAATAGATTTAACCATAAGAACCACATGATCATCTCGATAGATGCAGAAAAAGCATTCGACAAAGTTCAGCATCCGTTTATATTCAAAACAATAGAAAAACTAGGGATAACAGAAACTTACCTCAACATTGTAAAAGCTATATATGCTAAGCCTCAGTCTAGCATCATTCTGAATGGAGAAAAACTGAAGGCATTCCCACTAAAATCAGGAACAAGACAGGGATGCCCTCCCTCACCACTTCAATTCAATTTAGTCCGCGAAATACTAGCCAGAGCAATTAGACAAACAAAAGAACTTAAGGGCATAAAAATAGGAAAAGAAGAACTTAAATTATCACCATATGCGGATGATATGATAATATATCTAACAGACCAAAAAGGGTCTAAAAAGAAACTACTAGAGCTTATAAGTGAATTTAGCAAAGTGGAAGGATATAAAATCAACACGCATAAATCAAAGGCATTCCTGTATATCAGCGACAAATATTCTGAAATGGAAATGAGGACAACAACCCCATTCACAATATCCTCAAAAAAAAAAAAAAGTAAATTACTTGGGAACCAATCTAATAAAAGAGGTGAAAGATTAATACAATGAAAACTACAGAACCCTAAAGAGAGAAATAGAAGAAGACCTTAGAAGATGGGAAAATATACCCTATTCATGGATAGGAAGAACTAACATCATCAAAATGGCAATATTACCCCAAGTTCTCTGTAGGTTTAATGCAATGCCAATCAAAATCCCAACAGCATTTCTAGTAGAAATAGATAAAACAATCATGAAATTCATATGGACAAATAAAAGACCCAGAATAGCAAAAGCAGTTCTAAGCAGGAAGTGTGAATCAGGAGGTATAGTGATACCAGATTTCAAACTGTACTACAGAGCAATAGTAACAAAAACAGCATGGTACTGGTACCAAAACAGGCAGGTTGACCAATGGTACAACTTAGAGGACACAGAGACAAATCCACAAAATTACAACTTTCTTATATTTGATAAATGGGATAAAAGCATGCAATGGAGGAAGGATAGCATCTTCAACAAATGGTGCTGGGAAAATTGAAAATCCATATGCAAAAAAATAAAAGTTAATCCCTTTCTCTCACCATGCACAAAAGTTAACTCAAAATCGATCCAAGAGCTTCATATAAAATCAGAGACTCTGCGCCTGATAGAAGAAAAAGTTGGTTACAATCTACATATTGTGGGATCAGGCTCCAAATTCCTTAATAGGACACCCATAGCACAGAGTTAATAACTAGGATCAACAAATGGGACTTACTTAAACTAAAACGTTTTTTCTCAGCAAGAGAAACAATAAGAGAGGTAAATAGGGAGCCTACATCCTGGTAACAAATTTTTACTCCTCACACTTCAGATAGAGCCCTAATATCCAGAGTATACAAAGAACTCAAAAAATTAAACAATAAGATAACAAATAACCCAATCAACCAATGGTCCAAAGACCTGAACAGACACTTCTCAGAGGAGGACTTACAATCAATCAACAAGTATATGAAAAAAATGCTCACCATTTCTAGCAGTCAGAGAAATGCAAATCAAAACCACCCTTAGATACCATCTCACTCCAGTAAGATTAGCAGCCATTATGAAGGAAAACAACAACAAGTGCTGGAGAGTTTGGGGGGAAAAGAGTACTCTTGTACATTGCTGGTGGGACTGCAAATTGGTGCGGCCAATTTGGAAAGCAGTATGGAGATTCTTGGGAAAGCTGGGAATGGAACCACCATTTGACCCAGCTATTGCCCTTCTCGGACTGTTCCCTGAAGACCTTAAAAGAGCATACTACAGGGATACTGCCACAACGATGTTCATAGCAGCACAATTCACAATAGCTAGACTGTGGAACCAACCCAGATGCCCTTCAATAGATGAATGGATACAAAAGTTGCATTTATACACCATGGAGTATTACGCAGCACTAAAAAATGACAAATTCATGGAATTGGCAGGGAAATTGATGGCACTAGAACAGATTATGCTTAGTGAAGCTAGCCAATCCCTTAAGAAAATACCAAATGTCTTCTTTGATATAATGAGAGCAACTAAGAACAGAGCAGGAAGGAAGAGCAGGAAGAAAAGATTAACATTAAACAGATACATGAGGTGGGAGGTAAAGGGAGAGTAAAGAGAAATTGCATGGTCATTGAGGGAGACCCTCATTGTTATACAAAATTACATATAACAGGTTGTGAGGGGAAAGGGAAAATAAACAAGGAGAGAAATGAATTGCAGGAGATGGGTAGAGAGCGAATATGGGAGGGGAGGGGAGGGGGGATAGTAGAGGATAGGAAAGGTTGCAGAATACAACAGTTACTAATAAGGCATTATGTAAAAATGTGGATGTGAAACCAATGTGATTCTGCAATCTGTATTTGGGGTAAAATTGGGAGTTTATAACCAACTTGAATCTAATGTATGAAATAGGATATGTCAAGAGCATATTAATGTTTTGAACAACCAATTAAAAAAAGGATCCTGATGGCTCTCCTCAAAGTCAAGCACATCCCACGCAGAGCTCATAAGAAATGTGTGTGAAAAGCTTGGACACAATGCTATCTTCTTCACTTCCCTACTGATTCTGGCTGGTCCTGGTCAGATCCCAAGTGGATACCTGGTTCATTGTAGAGCCCCAAATGCTGAACAAGTGAGATCTTAGCACACAGTTGCAATTTTCAAAAGATGTCATAGACTAAGATGAAGACACTCTGCCCAGGAAGGAGTTCAGGGATGAGAAGGAATGAGGACCACAGTGGTTTTACCCTCACAGTGACCAGTCAGTGTCAGTATCCATGTATGTATAAATAGAAGGAACCAGAGAGCATTTGGGACTGACATTATGAAGACCTATCATATATAATGTCAATGTGATATCCGGCAGGCCACACAGGGGGCAGCACAGACCTAAACTAGGGATCGGACACCACTGCTGTGCTGAGCTGGATCTTCACTACAGCCCACCTTTTGCTGTGTAACTAGATGAGCTGCAATTGTGCTGATCAGGCCCCATGAAAATCCGTCCAGTGAAAACAGGTTTCTACAAAGTAGTGTCTACAAAAAAACCCAATAAGGTAGCTTTCAGTGTCAGTTGGAACATGCAAAGTAAGACCTTCCTTAGCTACAGTAATGTCTGGCCTGTGCATCTCCTCTGTCTCAGATGCCCACCATAAGTGACCATAGTGCATTGGTGGACCTGAGGGCCATTGTTAAGGATTGACCCTGTCCAGAAACTTGAGCCTAGAATGGGGATTGGAAGATGAATTCTGACACCTCTCACAAAAAATGTATATGAACGTGAAAATTTTTCATGAGTAAAGTGTTGTGAACTATCACATGCACTGATTAAATATAGGACATACTGACAGGTAAAGTTTGCTATTAAATGAAGTTGCTACTGGTGCAGTGACAGGATTGAAATGGAGTTTTTCCTTTATAGAGTGTCAAGAAAATTTTCTGGGTTTTCATGGGATAAGTTTTGCATGTTAATTGAGGTATTGGTGTGGAATAAACTGCACATATGGAAGGTTTACAGTTTGATCTATTTACACATATACAAAATCATGATCTAATGGAGATGGCTTTTTTTGTTTAAACATATGGACGTTGGCCTCATGGCATGTATATATCTAGAGAAACAAACAAATGTGCAAAAACGAACACAAATTCACACTCAGAATCATGTTGCATGAATGCACACAAAGACACATGTATAAAACTCTCATTGACCTTGCAACTTTGCTCAACTCACATAGGTGCTTCAAGGAAATATGCAGAATGGCCATAGATATTTTTTAAATCAATTTAGACCACAAACCCCTCACTTCTCATTCTCAAGGAGGTAGTGGAATCACTGAGACTCTGCACTCAAAATGAAGGAAGACTCTCTGACCCTTGGCATTATCTACATTTTCAAACAGGAAGAGAGTGAGCCCAGGATACATACCAATTATGGATCCTTTTGATTCCTCCTGTGAATACAGAAAAGGAGTCACTGTGAACATCAAGCCATGATTTGACCTGTGTGCACAAGTCTTTTGTATATTGGTGACATTCAAATATTCAATGAGAATGTGTGCAAATCAAGGGAAGAGATAGCAAATATACACTCACCAAATGACACAAGCTTTTCTAGGGTATTTGTGTCACAGGTCTATATTAGGTGATAATTAAGGAATTTGATGACCAGGATGGAAAATCATATCCAGGCACAAAGCTTGTTATTATACGGTGTGTAGTTTATACTGTTTCTTGTTATATTGCCTTCAGTGAGGTCTCATTTGGCAACAGACACCTTAATGAGAATCTGCACACTCAGGAAAATGTGTATGTCATCTCCAGGAAACCATATCATATTACAAGAGAAAGAGATACTAAAGAACAACACTTGAATTTCAGAGGAAGATAAGCAACCTTACCATGGCTTCTGATGGGGCCTCTTGATCCATGCTTTCTCCAGGAATGAACTCCACCATGTCATTTGGGTGAGCTAGGAGGATGCAGAATAATGATTAGTATACTGATTTAAGGCTTATGAATAGTTCAGAGCATTTCTTGATATGGACATCAGTGAAAATATACAGCAAATATAAGAACAAGAATGAGTGATGGCCGCAAATAGAGTGCATCACACCCTGTGTAACACATCACTGCACAGGTGAATACAGGGTTAGAACAACAGAAAGCTATCTTGTTAGGAATTTCCAGCTGAATTGGGGTGCACCGAAACCTAGAGGAAGGATTTCCATCACCGAGGACCGGTTACTGAGTCTCAAATGCGAGCCAACGGTGCAACCAGAGATCCAGGCTGACTGATCCGCCGCCTGCCCTGCTGCCCGCCCCGTGGCTACAGACGGCGAGGTGCCGCCGAGAAGCGACCAGCAAGCAGAGAGAAACGGCACTACAGATTCTGTGGAGTCCTGCTGGCTGTGCACTCTCTGAGCTCTGGGATGAGTTCGGGGTTTAAGATGAAGGAAGGAAGCGGTCCAGTTCTATCCCGCACAACTTAAAGTCCACCAATGAAGCCAACGGGCAACATCTTGTAAAACTGACGTCACCATCGCCAGGTTATGACAGATTGCTACAATAAAACAGCAAGAACAACCAGACTACATATAACTTACTAAATGCAAATAGATGAATACTACAAATAGGTGTATAGTCCGCCCAAGCCCTTAACTACCCCCGAGTATTCCTGTCTATTCTCTTGTTAATATCCGACTGCATTTGAGTAACCCCCCAAAGAAGCTAACGTATCCGAACCTCCATACAATCAAATCAACCGATCTTTACATATAATCTTAAGTCCAAACCTTAGTTCTCTATATGCCATCAAAATCTGAAGGCCTTTAATGAAACCAATGAATTTACCTTATATCACAATTAAATCCAACATCTCGAAACATTGTCTCCTAACACAAAGGAGAGATAGTGGAAATATAAAAACCAAAACAAATTTAAAGGAGAAAACAGAAACACAGCAGTCAAACAGAGTTGGGAAGTAACTTGAGCACCATGAAAAAAACAAAGGGAAAAAGGAGCACAAACAATGCAGGACAACTTAAATACAAAGGAGAACCTACAGGCACCAGAAAAATGGACAGAGAAAGAAGTCAAGGCATACCTAACTCAGATGGAATGGAATCTTAGAGAAGACTTTAGACAGCAAGTTCAAACAATGAACGTATATATTGAAAACGAAGTAAATAAGCAAATTCAAATGTAAAAGAACAAGCTCTATCACGAAATAGAGATTTAGAAAATAAAACAAACAGTAATTTTAGAAATGCAGGAAACCATAAACCAAATTAAAAACTGAAACGAGAATATTAAAAGACAAAAGATTTATATGATCTAAAGAGAAACCAGAGTATAACAAACGAGAATATTACAAATAGACTAGATCAAGTAGAAGCCAGAACATCAGATAATGAAGACAAAGTTTATCAACTTA